>NC_058524.1:118876200-119179230 GCF_904849725.1 Hordeum vulgare subsp. vulgare | reverse complement strand
CTCGTGGGTCCAGCGTACTACCTCTGCCGAGTGTAAAACTATTCGAATAGTCGTGTCCACGGTCAAGGACAGTTGGGAAATCCTGCTTAAACTACGTCCAGTCGTTTCCGCATAAACCAAGTGTGTGTGAGTGTGTGGTAAATGAGGTTAACATGAAATAGTTGATATGACCAAGTTTGGTGACTTGGCATATAGGGTGAACCCAGAGTGTTCAACCCTCGACAGATATATTGGTATATGTAACCTATTCTTCAAGTAACATTTAGGTTATGTTGCATACGCATGATCATGTTTGTTTTCAACCAAGATATTATCCACCAAAGATGCATATTATTGTTATCCTTCACTTGCATTGTTCATATCATGGGCTGTTTGCGAGTACATTCAAAAGTACTCATTGGCTTGCCACTGGTTATATTATTGACCACACATGGAAGGACCGGAGTTTGGAGATGAGTACGTCTTCGGAGACACCCCTGCAAACTAGGACGCTTCCCAGTCAGAATGTTTGTTGGTGTAGGCTGATGGCATGGGCACCCGCTTAGCCCTAAGATTTCCGCTACTACTTGTCTCCGTGTGATTTGGCCTTATAGGCCCTACCCTGTGAACTTGACCATTCGGTCATGTGATGTAATAATTTGGTATTTGGATGTAAGACTCTTAATATTCAGTATTTGTGTGTTCGGTGAGAATTGATCTTTGGGATCACTGAGCATGTTCATTCGGTGATCTCGACTCGTAAGTCGGGGTCCCCACATTTATTGCTGATGTGGACACTATTTGGGTTGCTAAACCAAGGAGGTCTGTTGTGGCGGGTGCAAATTCAAATGTTCAGAGGCTGAGGGGCCCCCAGCTAGCTACGCGCAGATACATGTACACGCTAGTGTGTGGACGAACATAGGAGGAACGACAACAACAAATTGTCGGGATAGCTATGTAGCCTTTCTAGGCAGTTCAGCTCTAGTGATTGGAGAGATATGGGACCCAACACCACTTGAAGCCATTGCATGCCACGAAGCAATTGCCTTGGACGAACATCTCGATCTCCAATGTTTTGTTGTCTCTTCTAATTGCAAACAAGTCAATGGCGACATTGTTAAGGGAAACCAAGGGTCATGCAGAGCTATTATTAGCAAGATTAAGTCTAGAGTAGTACCATATTCTCTTGTAACTTTATTTTCAAAAGTCATGCCGTTAACTTTGAAGCTCATAGGTTAGCTAAATTTGCTTTGTCTTTAGCACTGGGTAGTCATGTATGGCTTAGCCAGCCACATGAACAAGTTTGTATCCCACTATCTGTGGAATTGGATTAATGAAGTGTCTTAGCTGAAGCGTGAAGCATACTCAAAAATAAAAGAAAAAAAGATGAAGCGTAAAGCTGGCTGGAGAAGCTGGATTCCATATTTTGAGAAGTTTGGAGAGGTTCAGAACACATGCTAACATAGACATTGAGGGTACATTTGGTTATTGCGGTTCCCTCACGGATCCTGACATTTGATGACCCAATCGCATGGCTTGATAGCCCGAAATACTCGTCTTCCGAGGAAGAGGTCACATGCCTATGCACTCGTGGAAATTTCCCTGTGTCGTCTGCCTCTTGCTCGTCCACCTCGTGGTTAAACTTTGCATCCATCACGGGCTGCCTCCCTTCTCTCCCCTCCTCTATTACCACCAAATGATAATCCCCAAGGAAGACATCTCTCCAGCGAAAGGAAGGGGATCCCATATTCCCATGTTCTCTTGAAATTCCTCTATTGGGATTTTAGCACCCTGTGCTTTCACCCCCTAGCTACCAAAAAAATTCAAAGGACAACTTTTTATCCTATCGACATTCAACACCTAGACATCCTAGAATTCCACTATATCCTAAAGAACTAGGAGGTTTACTCAACAATGAGACAACAAGCATCATAGGGATAATCACGCAATCATGGATGAATGGTCAATATAATACAAGTAGGAATCCACCTAGGGTTTTAGTATTACGAAGGGACGATGATGGTGATGTCGAAGTCCCATTGGTCGGGTTGATGGTGTGGTGGTACTCCCCTCCCCCCACCCCCCACCACACACACAACCCGTATGGTCATCATTTGGCCAAAAGGTATACCACCTCCATACTTGGTATGTAGGAGATGTACGTAGATGTACATCACAAGTTCGCCGGCCCCACGCGATCCGCGTGATCGTCATGATCCGCGTCCGCCATCGACCCCCAACCCTAGTGTGCGTGCCCTAGCCACTTGTAGTCGATGACTGTCGTCGCCACACATACCACCCCCGCCCCCATCCTAACATAGACATTCAGAGTACATTTGGTTACCATGGTCCCCTCAGGGATCCCTTCCTTTTACCTCGGCCCGAAACCACATGGAATGTCACACTAGAAAAAATGACTCTCACATTTGACGACCCAATCACGTGGCATGACAGCCCGAAATCCTGGCCTTTCTAGGAAGAGGTCCCATGCCTATGCTCCCGTGGAAATTTCCCAATGTCGTCTGCCTCACACTATGCTCGCCCACTTCCTTGTTAAACTTTGTGTCCATTGCGTTTTGCCTCCCTTCTCTTCCACCCCCCTCTATTACCACCGAATGATCATCCCCAAGGAGGTCATCTCTCCCGTTGAAGGAAGGGGATCCCATATTCCGATGTTTTCTTGAAATTCCTCTATTGGGATTTTAGCACCCTGTGCTTTCTCCCCCTAGCTACCAAACAAAATTTCAAAGGAGAACTTCTTATCCTATCGATGTTCAACACCTAAACATCCTAGAATTCCTCTATATCCCAAAGAACTAGGAGGTTTACTCAACAGTGAGACAACGAGCATCATAGGGATAATCAGACAATCATGGATGAATGGTCAATATAATAAAACTAGGAATCCACCTAGGGTTTTAGCATTACGAACGGATGATGATGGTGATGATGACGAAGGTAACATCAAAACCTCATTTGTCGGGTTAATGGTGTGGTGGTACTCTTCGCCCCCCCCCCCCCCACATACACACACAAACCGTATGGTCGTCATTTGGCCAAAAGGTATACCACCTCAATACGTGGCATGTAGGAGCTGTACGTAGACATATGTCACAGATCCGTCGGCCCCACGTGATCCGGCTGCTCGTCACGATCTGCGCCCGCCCTCGACCCCTGACCCGATCGCCGCGCCCTAGCCACCTGCAGTCGATGACTATCGTTGTCATTTTTCGTCACCTCACATACCACCCTTGCCCCCATCCTAACATAGACATTCAGAGTACATTTGGTTACCGTGTTTCCCTCAGGGATCCCTTCCTTTTTACCTCGACCCGAAACCACGTGGAATGTCACACTAGGAAAATTGATTTTGACATTTGACGACCAAATCGCGTGGCATGACAGCCTGAAACCCTGGCCTTCCTAGGAATAGATCCCATGCCTATACTCCACGTGGAAATTTCCACATGTCATCAGCCTCACACTATGCTCGCCCACCTCCTTGTTAAACTTTGTGTCCATTGCGTGTTGCCTCCCTTCTCTTCCCTCCCCCTTTATTGCCACCAAATGATCATCCCCAAGGAGGACATCTCTCCAGTGGAAGGACGGGGATCCCATATTCCCATGTGCTCTTGAAATTCCTCTATTGGGATTTTAGCACCCTCTGCTTTCTCCCCCTAGCTACCGAACAAAATTTCAAAGGAGAACCTTTTATCCTATCGGCTTTCAACACCTAAACATCCTAGAATTCCTCTATATCCGAGAGAACTAAGGGGTTTACTCAATAGTGAGACAATGAGAATCATAGGGATAATCAGGCGATCATGGATGAATAATCAATATGATACAACTAGGAATCCACCTAGGGATTTGGTATTGCAAAGGGATGATGGTGGTGATGATGACGAAGGTAAGGCCGAAGTCTCATTGGTCGGATTGATGGCGTGGTGGTACTCCCCCCACCACACACACACACACACACACACACAAACTCTATGGTCGTCCTTTGGCCAAAAGATATACCACCTCCATATGTAGCATGTAGGAGTCATACGTAGACATACATCATCGGTCCGTCGGCCCCACACGATCCGCCTGCTCGTCACGATCCGTGTCTGCCCTCGACCCTCGGCCCGAACGCCGCACCCTGACCATGCAGTCGACGGCTATCGTCGCCGGTTGGCGCCGCCTCACATACCATCCCCCGCCCCCGTCACGGCTCTAACATATTCACAGCCTCCTTGTCGGGAGCATCGCTGTCCTTGTCATCGTTCTCGTCGCCATCTACAATCACATCGTCATTGGCGCCCTTTCGCGCACAGCCCTAACGCACGCCACCCTCGAACTTATCGAGCGACATCGACCCGATGGCATAGTTTTCCATTCTAAATCATTCGATGCACATTGAAATTATGTTATATGTAAATAACATTATCACGCTCGGATTTTTTTAGACAAAGGGATTTTATTACTTAAGGGTCTTAGCATTACACCCGGCCTGTGCATAACAAGGATGCACACAGCCACAAGTTCAGGAGTTCACGAGTACCCAAACTGAAAATAAAGCAAGGCGGATTACATATCATGATGAGAAATTGTAAAGCCGCCTAAGAGGATGGTAGATCAATCCAGAGACTATGTTGCCATCCGTGTCGGGAAAATAACTCCCTGGTCGCTGCCTCCGAACGTAACGCCACCTCCAAAAACAAGTCTCGGTGCTCCACACGCTGCAGGGCCGACCAAGTTTGAAGCGTTGCTGTACACCGATGAATAACCTGCATAAAATAAGAATTTTTGTCATTAAAAACCTTGTCATTTCTACATAGCCATAGTGACCAAATAACGGCAATCGCTCCCACCCTACTGAATAGTTTAAACCTATGATCAACCCCATTTAACCAGTTGCCAAAAATGTTTGCAACAGATGTCAGGGTATATAAGGTAGAACCTATCTGGATGGCTGACCATATAGACCTAGCGAACTCGCATTGAAAGAATAAGTGTGTAATAGTCTCGTCGTGTTGACAGAAGACACATTTTTTACTTCCATGCCAATTACGTTTGGCAAGGTTATCTTTTGTAATAATTACACCTTGACGAAGATACCACTCAAACACCTTAGTTTTTAGCGGGATCTTCATCTTCGAGATTTTGTTATTGTACTTAATATCAACTGGTACTTCGGGTAGGATTAATGCTATATACATGGAAGCAACCAAGAATTTACCATTCTTCGTAAGATTCCATCGAAATTTATCTAAACCTTCCCACAGATGGATGGGATCCGATCGAATGAGCAAGGCGTTCCAATATGCTTGTCTTGTACCGAGTAAACTTCTCCTGAACGAAACATTTGGTGGGGAGGTACCCAACACCTTAGCAATCGTGTCGCTCTTGTTTCGTACAATCGGATACAGAGCCGGATATTGCTCTCTGAGAGTGGATGGGCCTAGCCATTTATCCTCCCAAAAGCGGATTTCCGATCCATCCCTAATTGAGAAAGATCCTTGTGGGGAAAAGAACTTCTTCATAGCCATCAGGCCTGCACAGAAGTGTGAATCGCCAGGCTTCCAAAGAACCTGAGATACGGCTTGATTTCCCACATACTTTCTCCTAAGGAGGGTTTGTAGAACTCCATCTTTAGAAAGAAGCTTGAATAGACATTTACCCAGCAAAGATCTGTTCTTAACCTCAAGGTCATGAACTCCGAGCCCTCCTTAGTCTTTAGGGCAGCAAACCACACTCCACTTAGTCAGCCAATATTTTATCTTCTCACCACCCGTTTGCCAAAAGAATCTAGATCAAAAGTAATCCAATCATTTTAAGACTCCTTTAGGTAGTTGGAAGAATGAAATCATATACAGTACCATGTTTGTTAGTACCAAATTTATGAGGACCAATATTCCACCAAGGGAAAGGAGTTTGCCTTTCCAACTATTTAGTCTTAGTTGAAGTCTTTCCTCCACCTTTTTCCACTAGCATTTGTAAGTCTTCGATAATGAATCGGAATTCCAAAATAGTTGATAGGAAATTGGCCTTGTTCACAGCCGAAAAGTTCAGCATACAAGGCGGTGTTTTCTGGAGCCTCGCCGAAATAGAACAATTCACTTTTATGGAAATTAATCTTAAGACCCGAAATTTGCTCCAATGCTGACAAAATCAACTTTAAGTTATGAGCTTTTTTGATGTCATGTTCCATAAAAGGTCCAATTCCATTTTCCCCCTAACTTTGTCCCGAGCTCATCTTTACCCCTAAAATAAAACGGTGCTCAACTATACCCCTCTTCCATTAGATGGCCTTATGGAAATACCCCTCCGCACCGTTTCCGTCCAGTCAAAGGAGTTTGACTGTCTTCGGGACTTTTTCTCGACAAGTATGCCCCTCCTTACAAGTGGGACCTGACCGAACAGTTATCTATCTCACTCATCTTCTTCAACCTCCCGACGACCATAGGAGACAGGAAGGCGACAGAGCACCGATGATTGGGAGCTTCGGGAGGGAGGCACGACTAGGGCCCGTCCATGTGTACGTCTGCAATGTCGTCTGCAAGCTCCTCAACTGACAGTGAGGTAAGTAGATTTGGATTTTCGGTTGACATTGGATTTGGGGATTTCTCATCTAGGGTTTCGCAGGATGGGCCGTAATATGCGCCTTTCTGGCTCGTAGGTGGATGGCTGCGGAATTGTGCAGTTCCAATCCGAGTTTTTCATTCCCAATCCAAGTTTCTACGGCCTTGAGAACTTTGATTTAACAGCTTCCTGATGAGTGTGATTGGGTTGTTTGGATTGACCCCCCTCCCACTGAGCTAGTGGGGCAAGCTTTTGAGGAGCTCCATGGTGGCCTTGAACGTAGTTGGATCAAAGCTAGTAGGATGGAGAAGAAGGTTATGGATCTGAACAATGAAAACAAGAAAATGCAATTGAAGTTGAAGAAAAGGAATGAGCTCATGGAAACAATGGGTTTTCTCTTTGTTCTTGGCATCAGCATTGTGGCTAGTTTAGTTTCTATTTGGTCTAAGCAAGCCAATTAAGTGGCAGTGTGTGTGCTATGTTTCTGCTAGTGTGTTGTGCCCTAGATGTAATTCTATCATTTGTGCACTGTTGTGAACTTGAGCAGATGTAATGTTGTGCCCTAGATGTAATGGATATCATGTGTTGTGTTAAAATTGTCACCAATGCATGGTAGTTCAGCATAGAATGACAAGAAAAGGTGCAATTTTGAGCACCTAGCAAGATATTTAGGGGCAAAAATGATCAATCATATGATTCCACAACACACTCCAGCATTAAACAGAATAGATTCCACAACATGATCAATTCATCTAACATTAAACAGCAGTTCACACTCCAACATTAAACAGCAGTTCACACTCCAGCATTAAACAGCAGTTCACACTCCAGCATTTCACAGCAGTTCACACTCCAGTACAAACCAATAGTTGTTTGACAACATCTAACATTAAACAGAATAGATCCACAACATGATCAATTCAGTTTGCCCATCTTGCTCCTTGTGTTGGTTGCAGGATTAGCAGCCTTGCTCCTTGTGCTTAGAGTTGATTGCATGCCGCCTTTCGCCTTCTTCTGTGTTGAACCCCACTTTGTACCTCTTGTAGCTGGCCTTTTGTAATTCTTCTTTGGGCTGAGAAACATGAACACAATCAAGATCAGTCAGCAAAAATAGCTACATAATTAATGCATGTATATGCAGTACAATATATTGCATACCTAGCAAGATCACTATCAACAGCCTTAGAGGAAGTACCAGCAGGAGAGCTAGTAGCAGCTGGAGGAGAGCTAGTAGCAGTTGGAGGAGAACTAGCAGCAGCAGGAGAGCTAGTAGAAGTTGGAGGAGAGTTAGGAGCTTCAGATGGTAGTTATGCTTTTTACTGCTATAAGTTAGGGAACAGGGCCACAAGTTCTCATCAAAAAAATTCCCCTTAAACTTCTTGGAGAAGTTAGCAGCAAGGTGCCTCATACACTCCCTATGCTCTACTCCAGGGAACACATCATCTACAGCTGATTCAAGTCCTTTACATGCATGAGTGTGTATGACAATCCCTTCTGGGTGCCCTATGAGGTCCTTCAAGTGCTGGAAAAACCATGCCCAACTCTCTATGCTCTCTACCTCTAGCACACCATAAGCAACTGGAAAGATCCAGTTGTTTGCATCTACAGCACAAGCACCTACAAGTTGTCCTTTATACCTCCCATTCATAGCAGTGGCATCTACTGCCAGATATGGCCTACACCCATCTAGAAACCCTTTCCAGCAGGCCTTAAATGACACAACGGCTCTCCTAAAACACTCCTTGGACCTTCTCTAACCATTTTTTCAAACTCCACTGTGTGCTTATCAATGTGAACTACACTACCTGGTGATGCCTTCTCAACCTCGGCTTTGAATGTATAAAGCAAATGAAAACTTTCAGTCCACTTACCATATATGTTGTCAATGGCCATTTTCTTACCATAGAAAACTCTCATGTATGGCAGTTCAACCCCATACTTCTTCTTCAGATCAGTTTGAAGCTGTGTCACAGAAATATTTGAATTTTCTCTGACCCAGTTCTTAACTGCATCTGCAACCCATCTGCATTTTGCTGACCTCAACCTTTGCCTTCTTGTCACACTAGGGCATGTGTGAGGATGTCTGTTAACTTTCGCCTGCAATTACAATTAACAAGCAAGTCAGACAAACAAATGAGCATAGAAATTCTACAGTTGTATGTGCTGAAACAACAAGGTCCCAAACAACAAATAACATGCAATTAGTATTGTTATTTCCTCTTGTTAGTACCTGAAATAATCTGCTATTTCTCATTAAGGAGGCATGCATCCTCCACTTAGACCTTGTATATGCACAGTGAACTGTCAATCTACCTGGCTCACTTTTGTCAATTTTGAACTCACTTTGTGTCTTGATTGAGAAAGTTGCTAGTGCATTTCTGCATTCTATCACATCAGAGAATATAGTTCCTTCTGCCAAAGAAGGATCATCTTTTTTAAATTACACTTCTGCTCTATCCTCATCAGAACTGTCAGAATAAGCCATGTCATAATCCTCCTCTCTCTCATCTGAAACTGTCTCTTCAAATTGAGGGAGGGGGATAGAATCTTCATCTTCTGAAATTGCCTCTTTCCCCTTGGGCACTTTCCCAATTACAAATTCTGGATGCAAGGTTCCATCCTCATCATCTGTGGGAACATCATCAGGAGCTTCCTCTTCTATGATAGGAGCAGCATCTGATTGTTTGCTACTGCTAGCACCAGCTCTAGTTGGTTCATGTACTGAACTAGCCTCTGAATTTCCTGCATTCCTACCACCAGAACTACCTCTGCCACCAGAACTACCTCTGTCACCAGAACTACCTCTCCCGCTTGTCTGGCTGCACCTAGCTTGAGAACTATTAGCTTGTGATCTAGTAGTTCTCCTCTCAATCTCTCCTCTCATTCTTTGTATTACATTGATTTCAATCTCTGCTGACTTACTTTCTACATATGTTCCAAACATGATAGCTAGCTCATCATCACACTGGACAGGCACCCAAGCAATATTTGTCATGTCCCAATACCTAATTTCAACAGCGTCATATAACCCCCATGGATATTTCTCTGATATAGCACTTTTAAACTTGATAAAAGTTGATGTACAATCAACAACCAATGGGAAAGAAAACCCTGTGCCAGATCCTTTGGTACCAGAACTGCCTAACACACTTGTTTCCATTCTACAGTTCAGATTAAACGCTCTAGCCGAGTCCATCCTACGGTAAATATTCAGAAAGAAAAAAGCAAGTTCATGAACAGAGCACAAACACGAGAGCCCTTGACGAAATTACCCTAAACAAGCGCGCATGCAAGCAAATGATGAGTGGACATAAAGACATACCCTCTTGGAACCTCCCTTGTAGTCGCCGCCGTGCCGCCCCAACTGCTACCATGAACAGCGGCCATTCCGTCTGGTCGCCGCCGCTTCTACCACTTCTAAAGACCCACGATTGAGCGGGGCAATCAGATCCACCGCCTCCACATCTGGATCCACCAGCTCGCCCTCGGCAGCCGCTGCGATAGAGGAAATCGATGAACTAGGGTTAGGGTTTGTGTCACGAGAGAGAACAGAAGAGAAGAGAAGGGGGAAATGAGATGGGGTTGGAGAGATGCGTGCAGGCCCCACATGTAAGAAGGAAGGGGCAAAGATGTCCAGAATAACCACCTAACTTCGTCAAAGCACTTTGACCAGACGGAAAGGGTATGGAGGGGTATTTTCATTAGCGTCATAGACGGAAGAGGGGTATAGTTGAGCACCGTTTTATTTTAGGGGTAAAGATGAGGTCGGGGCAAAGTTAGGGGGGAAATGTAAATGTCCCTCCATAAAAAGAATTGTGTCGACGGCATATTGAACAATCGATAAACCACCATCGACTAGATGTGGAATCACACCTTCAATTTGGCCCACAGATTTTGCTTGTTTGATCAAGATGGCCAACATATCAGCCACTATATTAAATAGCATTGACGATAACGGGTCACCTTGTCTAAGACCTTTTTTTCATTTGGAAGAATTTGCTAGTATCATCATTGACTTTGATGGCTACACTTACTCCCAAAACAAAGCTATCTATTAAAGCTCTCCATTCAGAAGAAAAACCTTTCATTTTGAGTGTTTGCTGAAGAAAAGACCAATTCACTTTATCATAGGCTTTCTCAAAATCAATTTTAAGAATTACCCCGTTCAGCTTTTTCCTATGTAGTTCGTGAACTGTTTCATGTAAGATCGCCACCCCATCCAGGATATTACGACCGTGCATAAAAGTCGTGTGAGACGGACGAACCACATGATCTGCCACACTGTTCAATCGAATCATAGCGACTTTGGTAAATATTTTAAAACTAGCGTTAAGGAGGCATATAGGTCTGTATTGTTGAATCCTTTCAGCCTCATTAACCTTAGGTAATAAAATTATCTCACCAAAATTGAGACGAAACAACTCTAGTTGTCCATCATGAAGACATGCGAACAATTGTAATAAATCAGACTTGGTGACATCCCAAAAATTCTGATAAAACTCAACCGGAAAGCCGTGAGGTCCAGGTATCTTATTATGTTTTATTTGGAAAACTGCCTTTCTCACCTCATCCTTTGAGTAGAGTTTAGTAAGTAAGCTATTTTTCTCATTTGAAACATGGGGTATATCCTCTGTTCGAGACTCATCCAGTGTGAAGTTGTCTTCCTTTGGGGCTCCGAACAGGCATTTATAATAACTAGCAAAAGGGCCCGTGTGTTGCAACGGGAGAAAAAAATCATAATATTCAATGATCATGATCACATTTTGCTGCATCACCGAGATACACTATCATCCTCAATTCCGTGAAATCAAGAATATTTTTAAACTCGTAAACATATTTGAAATTGTGAATATTTTCCAAATTCATGAACACTTTTACAATCTTTTGACATTTTTGAAAATCAAGAACATTTTCATTATTTGCAAACAACTTTTTAATTGTGAATATTTTTTTACAATTTTCCTCCATACCACCTCCAGCGTGTCCACCTTTGAAAAGGTTAAGCATGGCATCTTCTTTTGCGTGTCAATTTTCTCCCAATCTGTCTCTCTCCATAACCCCACAATTTTCTCCGTCTCCAGGTCTTTTTCTTTCCCTCGGTAATCTCCCCCATAACAATCCCATAAGTTTTCTTTCTATGGAGAGACGGATTAACTCCATACAGATTTTCTGGGCTGCTTATATTGATATCAAGTGGTAAAAGTATATAAGTTGATGGTATTCTGTGGAAGGGAGCGAGGTGGGACAATACAGTACATATGTGCATTTTAATTACATAACAAATAGTAAAAATGAGGGATGAAAAAAAATGTGGCAACCAGGGATTGTTCTGTAAGGGAATAGGCGTTCTAGCCACCACAACTTGCGTGTGCTCCTAAATAGTGAATTTTATATATGCCCATGCTTGTACAACACAAAAGGTAAACTTCATTATACGTGGTTAATTTATTAGCTAATATATGCCTTGCTTTAAAAATATAAGGACATAAATGATAATTTTATATATGAAAAAAATTGTTGGCACGGCCCACATGGGAGGTGGCGGCCCAAGGCGGCGCGGTCAACGCCAGGGCGGCGGCGGGTCGATCTGGAGACGGTCCAGGGCGCGACGGGGAGGAGGCGCTCGGCGAGCAGGCGGCTGCGGCGTTCGGAGGGACCGGCAGGCGAGGCGCGCGGCTGCACCAGCGTGGCGGCGGCGCAAGGAGAGACAGGGAGCGCGGGGAGGCGTAGGAGGCAGGGCGGCGCGGCTGCTCGCGGGGGCAGAGCTCGGGAGGATGCAGGGCTGGGGGCGACGGCTTCGGCAGCTCGCCGGCAGCGGGATCCGGCATGGATCGAGGCCGGCGACCGGCGGGAGGAGCGGGGCGCCGGCGCGGTGAGCAGATCAGTGGCTCGGGAGCAGTCGGTGGCTGCCTGCTGCCTTGGCGCACCCCATGACTGGGAATTTTACAAATGCAAGGGCTTTTTTGAAAAAACAAAATGTTTTTTACTTAATGAAGGACTGATGGTTGATTAGAAAAAACAGGGGGGCGTTTTTGCAAAACTGCCACGACGGACGACCAGAAACTGTATTTGCTTTCTTGTTACTAGCAAAAGGGCCCGTGCGTTGCAACGGGAGAAAAAAATACCACACGCTTTTAATCTTTTTATAATCATTTTGATTTATTAAAATAATAAGCTAACTAACTAATGTAGTGAGTCCTATCCTATTTTGTTGAGAAATCAACCCGTTCATTGTTAATTCCACCATGATGAGAAATTGAGCGGGACAAACAAAGCAAAGCAAAGAGGCTACGTGAATTGATCAATGGACTGTTATCTTATTTCACTCATGGGGTAGAGAATGTGGGATCAGATGACAAACTGAAGGTGATGTTCCATTCTCTGTCTCTACAAACAATACAATCTTACATTCAATACATTCATTCATCAGCAAACAAATCCCCACAAAACAAAATTTCTTGTCGGTGCTTGGCACACGGTTGGAGGCATGGGGAGGGGATCTCACCAGATGATGAGTTTCTGCCGAAGGAGGGGATACGATGAGGGGAGCAAGGATTAGGCGCCTCTATCTGGCCATAAGGAGTCGCCGTTGCCGCGCCATAACCTCGAAGTTCCCCGTGTGAGACATGTAGGCCCGCCTCCACCTCCAAGTACTTCGCTCCGCCGCGCCTTATCCGCGCGCCGCCGCTTTTCTGCATCTTGCAGACGCATCATCCCCAGTCACTGTAGCTGTCACGTTGATTTGATCCAGAAGCTGTGCTCGAGCGCCGAAACGGGGGCAGCAAGCGGGCAGAGGTACGACCGCGGAGGCGGGTGGGTTGAGATCGACAATAGTGGTGGTTGAGGTCGGCCGCGGTGGCGAGTGGTGTGGCAGCGGCCTGGGCACATGTCAGGATGGACCAAGGTCGACGCGATGCGCTCGAGCGCCGCAACAGGGGCAGTGAGCGGGGAGAGGTACGGCCGCGGAGGCGGGTGGGTTAAGATCGGCAGCGGTGGCGGTTGAGGTCGACCGCGGCGGCGAGTGGTGTGGCGGCGGCCTGGGCACAGGCCAGGGTGGCCCAGGGTCGACGGGAGGAGGCGATGCGTACAGGTATAATTTTTGTAGCGAATCATTTTTTCCTTTTGCGTTGCAGATAAATGGTGGAGCACGGGTTGGATAACAAAAATTACAGGGGCTTTTTTATAAAAATATCGCGGTGGGTTTTTCGACGGAAGCAATAGCCGCTTTATTATTAGGTATAGATTATTACTAGCAAAAGGGCCCGTGCATTGCAACGGGAGAAAAAAATACCACACGTTTTTTATCTTTTTATAATTATTTTGATTTATTAAAATAATAAGCTAACTAACTAATGTAGTCAGTCCCATCCTATTTTGTTGAGAAATCAACCCGTCCATTGTTAATTACACCATGATGAGAAATTGAGCGGGACAAGCAAAGCAAAACAAAGAGGCTACGTGAATTGATCAATGGACTATTATCTTTTTTCACTCATGGGGTAGAGAATGTGGGATCAGATGACAAACTCAACGTGGTGTTCCATTTTCTGTCTCTACAACAATACAATCTTACATTCAATACATTCATTCATCAGCAAACAAATCCCCACAAAACAAAATTTCTTGCCCGTGCTTGGCACACGGTTGGAGGCATGGGGAGGGGATCTCACCAGATGATGAGTTCGCGTCGGAGGAGGGGATACGATGAGGGGAGCAAGGGTTAGATGCCTCTATCTGGCCATAAGGAGTCGCTGTTGCCGTGCCATAACCACGGAGTTCCCCGTGTGAGCCATGGAGGCCCGCCTCCACCTCCAACTACTTCGCTCCGCCGCGCCTCATCCGCGCGCCGCCGCCGTTTTGCGTCGAGCAGACGCATCATCCCCACTCACTGTAGCTGTCGCATTGATTTGATTCAGAAGCTGTGCTCGAGGCCGAAACGGGGGCAGCAAGCGGGCAGAGGTACGGCCGCGGAGGCGGGTGGGTTGAGAGCGACAACAATGGTGGTTGAGGTCGGCCGCGACGGCGAGTGGTGTGGCAGCGGCCTGGGCACAGGCCAGGGTGGACCAGGGTCGACGCGATGCGCTCGAGCGGCGTAACGGGGGCAGTGAGCCGGGAGAGGTACGGCCGCGGAGGCGGGTGGGTTGAGATCGGCAGCGGTGGCGGTTAAGGTCGCCCGCGGCGGCGAGTGGCGGCGGCCTGGGCACAAGCCAGGGTGGCCCAGGGTCGGCTGGAGGAGACGATGCGTACGGGTATAATTTTTGCTGCGAATCATTTTTTTTCCTTTTGCGTTGCAGATAAATGATGGAGCGCGGGTTAAATAACAAAAATTACAGGGGCTTTTTTATAAAAATGCGACGGTGAGTTTTCCGACGAAAGCAATAGCCGCTTTATTATTAGGTATAGATTATTAGTATTATTATTATTATTATTATTAGAGAGAGATTTGTAATATACCACTTTAGTTGTGACCCGGATAAGAAATAGGACTTGTATATTATTCAAAATCAAGAAGAATTACAATCAGCACGGCGTCTGTCCTCTCTACATGTTCAGAACCACGTCATGCACGGATTTACCGAGAATTTTAGAAAAATTAAAGCAACGGGAGCAGCAAGTTTCAGATATGACTGACGGGAGAAACTGGGACCGAATCGGATTCAGAGAAATGAAATTTGACGCGTGATCCATCTTGTGCATGTCCATCGTCTATAAATACCAAAGTACAGAACACCTTCGCATCCCACGACACCTTCCGATCCAGCCGCCACCCTCTCCCAAATCCCCAGTCGCCAGCCCTCGATCCCATCCCTAGCTAGAAGCAGCACGCCGGCCGGGATGGAAGGGCTCGACGTCGACGACGTCTTCCAGCACTGCCGGCTGAACCCTACGGAAGTGGATGCCGTCACCTACTACCTGCCACGCCTCCTCTCCGGCGAGACGCTGCACGGCGTCGAGAAGTTCATCCACAGCGTCGAAATCTCCAGCTGCGAGCCCAAGGATCTCGCCGCCCGATACGCGCCCGTGCCGCAGGCCGTGAGCAACGGCGACCGGTTCTTCTTCACCACGTGCAAGAGCAAGAACGGGAGCAAACTCCAGAGCGTGCGCAGCGCCGGCGGCGGCACCTGGACCATCCAGAAGACCACGGAGATCAGCCACGCGGGAGGCAAGGTCGGCGAGGTCAAGAACCTGTCGTTCAAAAAGAAGGGCAAGTCCACCGGCTGGGTCATGGAGGAGTACCGGTGCCTGCTGCCTGAGGCCACCATCGCCGAGGGGGTGAAGGTGTTCTGCAGGATGCACTTGGCTCAGCATGCTCCTGCCGCCGCTCGCCAAGAATCGGCCGCGTACATGCTTCAAGAATCGCAGTCAGAGGCCGCGACTGCGAGCATGCAGGCACAGAAGAGGCCAGCGCCCGATGCCGCCGCCGATCCTCATCCGCCGCGCCCCAAGAAAAGGATGCGCGTTGCCACACCATCCTTCACCGCTGCTGCACCGGTTTTCTTGCCGGATGAATCAATACCTGAAGCTGACGACGACGACATGGTCCTGTTCTCTTGCTCAATGGAAGATCTTTTCGGGCTGCAAGTCGACGAAACTCTCAGGGTGGGAGCTACAGAGAACATCTCTCCGCTCGAAGCTGAAGAGAACATCGAACAGTCTCACCACTCTGAACCAGACGAGGAGCTGCAGTTCCTACTCGATGAAGTAGCAGCAGAGCATGAGCCAGAGGCCGTCCCTGAAACTGAAGCAGAGTGGCAGGCCGACGAGGCGCTCGGGAAGGATGGGGAGGCATATGGCTTTGATATCGAAGAACTAAAGAGAATGATGGAAGCCGACGATGCGCTCGGGGAGGATGGGGAAGCAGATGGTTTTTATATTGAAGAACTAACGAGAATGATGGAAGCCGACCCAATTGAAGTCACTGGAGCGAAAACTGGCGTGGAGATGGACCAACAGGAACCTCTGTACCTGGATTGCTTGGACCAAGTCATGCTGGAGGATCGGGCCATGCACAACCCTGCCTTCCCTGATGCTGAGGAGGAGGAGAGGCACAATGACGCGCCGGATCTTGACGCACCATCACTTGAGGGACACGACCACTTGTTCAAATTGCCGCCGAGCTTCTTCGATCCATTTGAAGCAGCGTGGAAGGCCGAAGAGGCGCTCGAGAACGAGATGAGGAACAATACCGCGGCCAATCTGCTTGGAGGATACGACGACTTCTTCTCGTCTGCAAGTGTCCATTAAATCCGATGTTGAAATTGTATGCAAAGTGTATACGAGGATATTCACTGGCTGATATATTAGTTCGTCCTTGTACGGTCGCCACGGATATTCACTGGCTGATATATTAGTACCTCTGAGCAATTTGCTCCACTTGTTCATGCAAGCTACTGAAACTGTTGTTCTTCTTCTTTCTCCTGTGATGGATTTCTGAACCTTGCATTCGCCTGCACTATACTTCTTCTGCTATGTTTCCTGTATATTAGTCTCAGATAAGCAAGCATAATGCAGTTATGATCTGGGCAGCCGTAGATAAGCAGTAACTCTGTTTGTAAAATCAAAACTGTTTCGCTGCTCGTGATAATCTACAGAACAACTTCAAGTTCATAAGTTGCAGAGCAAATTCAAGTTTGAGGCAAAAAAAAAATTGTTGTGTCTATTTTACATCACTGAATTCATGCCTTTTATCATCAACTAAAGCCCGATCCTTATGGGAGATGCTAAATTATTCTTCGTTCTCCTGTGATGAATTTTCTGAACCTTGCATTCGTAAATTTGTGTGTTGTGGCTCATGTATTTTCGTTTAGTTTCTCTCAGGTCTCAGCTTCAAACTTGTTAGTAGAACTTCTCATGATTCTGGTGAATTTCTATTCATGGTCAACTGCTAAGCTCTTTGGTTCAGTTCTTTCGCTCACATTTGGTTCTACATGAATCAACTCCGAAGTCTCGTTTTTAGGAAGGTCGATGGTGTCTCGTATCGTCTTGAGTCTTAACTTGCACGTCAAAGTTCAAAAGGAAACGCGAGGAGTCAAACTCCTAACCGCAAGCTATAAAAGCTACGGCGGTTGACGCTCGAGTTGTAAGCTGTTCTTAGCCATAACAAAACGCGAGTACTTAAGTACTAGCAACAGCGGCATCCCCTTTTTCAAAAACAACCCAACATTTCTGGCAAAAAATGTGAACAAGTTTCTTAAAACATGCGAATAATGTTTGAAATTGAAAAAATAATAATTAAATATGAATATTTTTTGAAAAAAAACAATTTAATACGAAAAACGTGAACAATTTTTTATACATGCTGAAAAAATGTTAAATATACACTAAACAATTTTTAAATACCCAGTGAACATTTTTGTGATATATGCTGAAGCATTTTAAATACACATTGAACATTTTTGTGATATAGACTGAACAATTTTTAAATACACATTTAGAATTTTGAGATATATGCTGAACAATATTTTAGTACACAATGCACATTTTTGTGATATATGCTAAACAATTTTTGTTTCGTGAACAAGTTGTAAAAAGTGAACAAAATTTGAAAACATGAGCAAAATTTGGAAAAAAAGAACAAAATTTAAAAACATGAACAATTTTGGAAATCATGAACAAATATTGGAATTTCAAACTTTTCTGAAAAACAAAGGGAAAAATAAAAACGAAAAAACTGTAAAATAAAATAAATAGAAAAGGGAAAAACTGAAAAAAAGGAAGAAAGAAAAAAGAAACAGGAATAATGATAAAAACGGCAAAAGAAAAGAAACAGAAGTAACCAGTTGAGCTAACGTGCTAGAAGGAATAACAATAACGTAACAGAAGTTCCCAAAACGAGTATCCACGCACGCGAGCATCAAATACGAATTGCCATCGATGGTGGCCTGCGGGGCGTTCTATGGGATATGGACTGGGCGGGCCATAGCTCATGGGTCAATTTGTTTTTTTCTAGGGTACTCATGGGTCAATTACTCTCTTATTCATTTTTTGCTTTATTTTTGTACTTTTATTTATACTTTAAAATATTGTACATATATATGCAAAAACATTATTTAAAAACGCATTTGAAAACTGTTGAAATGTATTTGAAAAATGTTTAATAAGTATTAAAATGTTAAATAAATATTAGGAAAAGGTTCAACAAGTATTTGAATTTTTTTAATAAGTGTTAAAAGTTGAACAAGTATTTAACAATGTTGAATGAGTATTAAAAATTGTTGAACGAGTATTCAAAAGATATTAAACGAGTATTTAGAAAATGTTGAATAAGTATTAAAAATGGAATAAGTTTTTCAAAATGTTGAATAAGTACTAAGAATGTTGAATGAGCTTTAAAAATTGTTGAATGAGTATTAGAATTTTTTTTGAATAAGTGTTAAAAATATTGAACGAGTATTTGAAAATTGTTCACCTAGAACATCATCCACCCAGACTAAGGCCACCATCGTCCACCCAGAACGAAGCTTCGACCCGTCTGGGGCCTGACACTGGTCCATTCGAGCATGAGCTCCCAATCATGGCCGTCACCATCGCGCACGCACCCCACGCCGTCGGACCGAACCGGAAAGAAGAGAGGCACCACCACCATCGCACCATGCCGCCACTCAAGCCGCGACAAGAGACCCGACGACCGATGTAACCACCATGCCATGACCAAACCGGACCGGGACAAGGGGAAACCCCTCCCCCTCACGGTCTAGCCCTCCATCCACTAGAGGTGCGAGGAGACATCACAACTGACCAACACGAATAGCCTCGAGTCGGACCCCCCGCGTCGCGCCTGCAACCGCGGTCAGAGAAGGGACAGGGCCACCAGCACGCGCCCGTAGCCCGTAACCGCTCGCAGCCATGTTCGAGCAAATTCCCCCAAGGTAAAGAAACATGCAAAACTTGGAGGGTTCTTTATCGGGCACGAAGATGTAGTTTGACCGTGATTTAAGCATTGTATATGAGCTCGTGTGGCTCCTTTTTCATGTTGGAGCAAATTCCCCCAAGGTAAAGAAACATGCAAAACTTGGAGGGTTCTTTATCGCGCACGAAGATGTAGTTTGACTGTGATTTAAGCATTGTATATGAGCTCGTGTGGCTCCTTTTTCATGATTTACAGTGTGCAGTAGTCATATTTTTCCTTAAATCTAACTGCAATCTGTCTGTCTTATTGCTAACTGAATTTACAGTATGTAAGTGGTGTCTAAATTCTGCAGTTTTATGTTCATGACTTGCTGAACTATGTTGTCTTTTTTAACAGTGGCTTGATCTAAATAGTTGTATTTTAGCTCCATAGTTCTGTGTAATTTGTGCCTTGGTTTTTTGGCATGTCTGAATTTTGCTGCTCCTGTGCTCGCTACTCCTTAATTCACACATGTAACAGGAGGTACAAGAGGTTAAATTGAATCTAACCTTTCATTGTTATATGTTTTGATCTCCTTTCTGAATTTTCATTTGTTATTTTTATCTCAAACAAGTACCCATATTTATAAAGATCTAGTGAGCATTCCCACTATTGGAGAGGGAGAGATCTGAATAGGTTTATGTGACTGATCTTGCTGACCATTTAACTCTGAACTTTCCTGACAGTTACAAACTTTCTTTTGTAGTTTCATTGACTATGCATGAATCCCATCATTTAGTCGAATTTTTTACTGGTATATGAAACGCTTGACTTCGATTCGAAAGCTATACAGGAAGATCTTCGATAACCACAATAGCAATGCCGATTTATAATCTGATGAAAGGCCTCTCTGAAGTGGCAAGTGGAGCAAGTGTTTGATGCAGGGATTCAGAGCGTCTCCAACCGTCCCCCAACAGCCCTCCCGCCGCCCCAAGGCCCTTTTTTGTCGCCGGCGCAAAAAAACGGCCCAGTCGCGTCCCCACAAGCCTGTTTTTCGCGGGTTAGGGTCGGTTTTGCCGCCGGCGGACCCAGGCCGAACCCTGCATGCTGGGGGCGTCGGGGGAAACTTTTTTGGCGCGAACTCCTTGTGGACCCACCGAGTCAGCAACTAGGCACGGTCGTCGTCCTCATCGCCTCGTTTTCCCACAGGGAATCAATGCGAAGGCTGCTACCGGTCAGCCTTACATTGATTCCTCACGGGTGGCGCAATGAACGCGCGCCGACGTGCATCCCGCCCCCTCCCGCGATGCGTATGCACGTCTGTCGACCGCTCGTCGCCCACCCGCGGCTATATAAGTCGCCCCTCCCTTGCCGGTGGCCGCACACCTATCGCCACAACCCTTCTCCCTCTCTCGCCGCCGACGTACATCTTTCCCTTTCATCGCTGACGCCCCCTCTCTCCATCGACAACCATGGTCGAGCGCTACCCCGGCGATGGAGCGGCGGCAAACGGCTTTGGCTGCCGCCACCTGCACGAGTCCGACGCTCGCCTCCTCTATGAGACGGACTACCCGGCACCACCAAATATGCGGGTACCAGGATCGTGGAGGCTGAGCGCCGGTGGAGTCCCGGTGTCACCGCCACCCTCTGGAGCTGACCGGCGCACGGAGTTTGGACGCATACGATTGTCACTGCCGGAGAGCTCGCGGAACAAGCCGAGGTATGCCCCCCGACAGCAACACACTATGGTCGGCGTAATTCGAACACCACCACGTCGAACAGCTCGCCGCCAGCAATGGTGTTGAACCCCGTGGCCGCTTCAACTCCGAGGGGCGACTGTTAGGGTGGGGCGTCCCCGGCCGCACACTGGACGCCGTCCTCGAGCACATCGAGGACGGCAACTCACCGTGGATGGAGTACCCGGCGCCACCCTCCTTTTCCCACTACCGCGGCAGTTCATGGACGTCTCCCGCTCTCGCTCCTCCGGGTCGCTGGCGCTTCTCCCCGTCAAGCCGGAGCCACGGGATACGTCGTTCGAGCGGCGCACACGCAGCAGCACTCTCATATTAACGAGGCCTCCTCCTCCCGCCTCGTCAAGCTGAAGACCGAGCCGCCGCTCCTCTCCATGAAGAAGGAGCACGAGGCCATGGTCGACGACGAGGAGAACTACGTTCGGCAGGAGATGGAGCGCTAGTGCCGCGCCCTCAAGGATATTGCCGCTCGATGTCGCTACCGTGAGGAGGGTTGCGTCGTCATCCTCGACGACAACGACAAGGAGGCGCCCGGACCGTCCAACCCCGTTCACCACGGAGACCCAGGGCAGGGGTGCAGCAAGGACGGCGGCGGAGTGCAGGACGATGACGACGACGACTACACCAACTTCCAGAGGCATCTCGGCATGTAGAAGGTTCAAGGTGGCGGCGGCGGCGTAGTAGTGGTAGTTTTTAATTTCCGTCTTAAATTATGTTTTTGGTCTAGTTTGTGCAAATATCAATGAGAACGCCTGAATTTTCTCTAAATTTCTGTCGTGTTTGGTCGAATTTTGACCGAGTTTTGTTAAAAAACACGATGTTTGGGACGATTGGGAAACCGAGCCACCCACACTGATTTTTTGCCAGCGCGCCCAGAGACGATGCTATTTCATCCTTTGGGACGACGAACGGCTGGAGAAGCTCTCAAAAGATAACTTGAAAGGACTACAGGGAGAAGGGATTGTTCCTGTCACAGCAGGTCGACGGTGTCTCGAATCGTCTTGAGTCTTAACCCGCACGTCAAGGTTCAGAACGAAACGGGAGGAGTCGAACTCCTAACTGCAAGCTATAAAAGCTATGGTGGTCGACGCTCGAGTTGTAAGCTGTTCTTAGCTATAACACAACGCGAGAGTACTTAAGTACTAGCAACAACGGCAACCCTTTTTTCAAAAACATCCAATATTTCTTGTAAAGAATGTGAACAAATTTCTTAAAACATGCAAATAATGTTTGAAGTTGTGAACAAATTGCAACTATGAATATTTTTTGAAAAAGTTCAACAAAAAGGAAAGCGTGATTTTTTTATGTACGCTGAAAAAATATTAAATATACACTGATTTTTTTAAATACCCAGTGAACATTTTTGTGATATATGTTGAAGCGTTTTTAATACACATTAAACATTTTTGTGATATAGACTGAACAATTTTAAAATACACATTAAAATTTTGTGATATATGTTGAACAATATTTTAGTACACAATGCACATTTTTGTGATATATGCCGAACAATTTTTTTATTGATGAACAAGTTTGTAAAACCTGAACAAAATTTGAAAACATGAACATTTTTGTACAAAGTGAATAAAATTTAAAAATATGAACAATTTTGGAAATCATGAACAAATATTGGAATTTCTAACTTTTCTGAGAAACAAAGGGGAAAATAAATAGAAAATACCTATAAAATAAAATAAATAGAAAAATAAAAAGAAGATACAAAGAAAACAGAAACAGGAATAATGAAAAACCTGGCAAACGAAAAGAAACGGAACAAACCAATTGAGGGAACGTTTTAGAAGGTTCACAAAACCGGTTACCTGCCGGGCGGACGGTGCAAGTGGTATGGCCTATGGACTGGGCGGGTCATGGCTCATGGGTTAATTTGTTTTTTTCTAGGATACTCATGGGTCAATTACTCTGTTCTTATATTTTGCTTTATTTTTTATTTTGATTATACTTTAACAAATTGTAAATATATATGCACAAAATTCTCTTTAAAAACACATTTTAAAATGCTGAAATGCATTTGAAAAATGTTTAATAAGTATTAAAATATTAAATAAGTATTAGGAAAAGGTTAAACAAGTATTTGAAATTTTGAGTCAGTATTAAAAGTTGAACAAGTATTTAACAACGTTGAATGAGTATTAAAAGTTGTTGAACGAGTATTGGAAATATGTTCAATGAGTATTCAGAAAACGTTGAATAAGTACTAAAAATTGAACAAGTTTTTCAAAATGTTGAATAAGTATTAAAAATGTTTAACAAGCATTAAAAAATGTTGGACGTGTATTTGATTTCTTTTGAATAAGTACTAAAAATATTGAACGAGTATTTGTAAATTGATGAACGAGTTTTTTTTAAATGTTGAACATGCATTTAAAAAAATCTAAATAAGTATTAAAATGTTGAACACACATTTAAGAATGTTGAATAAGCATGGGGACAATTTTGAACGTGTATAAAAATGTTAATCACTTATTAAAAAATATTTTTACATGTATGAAAATGTAGTTTGAAAACGAAAACAAACATAAGAAAAAAAGTACAACAAAAACTGGAGAAGAAAAAGGAAAACCAAACAAAAAAGTGGAGAAGAGAAAAAACAAAACAAAAACAAAACAGAAGCGGAAAAAAGAAAAAAACACGAGAAAACCGAGTAAAATGAAGAAAAATAAATAAAAATAAAAATAGGAAAAATAATTTAACATGGTAAAACTCGTCTCATTTTTCTTATAGTAGGCTGCGCTCTATATAGTTGTCAACAAGTCGAGTGTGATGGGGTAGTTGGCGGCGCCGGGAAGCAACTAGTAGATCTCATGATCAATCCCTCGCTAGCACCATTCTAACTAAGTTTCTTTCAAAAATACAAGTCATGCTAGGCCAATCCGATACTGTTGCGTTCTATGCGAGAGTTGTCTTTTGTCTCACTCAAGGCTTTGTTTGGCACTAGAGGTTTTCAAGCCCCTTTCAAGCCCTAGGGATTTTGAGGGATTTGGTGAAGCCCTCCCCTTCACCAATCCCCTTAAATCCCCTACATTCCCTCCCACCCTCAGCCCCAATATTCCCTAGCACATAAAATTATTGTTTGGCTAGGATAGCCTTTGGATGCACAACAAAATAAATATGTGGTTTTTATCACATCAACAACAATAACAACACAACAATTTTTAACAAGCAGTTTATAACACAACCATCATTTTACATGTGGGCTAAATAAATATAATTATAACAGTTGTCCATTACAACAGTTCATTGCAGCAACATCATCATCATTTTTTCACACCTTTGAATCAAATAAACCAAGAATATCTCATCTGGCCTAACGAAAGAGATCATGCCATCATAACAGTTCATAAAAAATTTGATCATCATTTTGAGTGCCAATGCGATGGGACGACGCGGGGGCGGGTTGGTTCTCACAGACGCATGAATTCACTTATGAAACTCTAGAAAGGCATAGAATGTTGTTCACAGCGAACAATTCGACCAAGTGAGTATGGAAGCAACGCGTACGGGGTGGAACTTCAATCAAAGACAAAGAATCGTCGTGATCTTCTCAACTTATGAACATGAAGGCTGAAGGGACACACCTACATAAACAAAGCAAATGATTGTGCATTAATAGATTTAGTAGAACTTACATAAATATCGGGTGCATAGGAACAGAGCAATGGTTGTGCATAGGAACCGATCATATAAATAGAGAAAGCAAGCTCTAGCAACATGTCACATAAATATCTGACATCAAGTACTAGCAGAGGAAACTCACAACTAAAAATTTCTGCAAATAGAGAAAAGGTTGTAAAAATGAATCATTTTTCTCATAAAAACATGACCGCCAGAATCTAGAACCATATCAAGCAATATTCAAGAACCAGACCAAGCAAGCAAGAACATTATGAACTGATCCAAATAGAGATAGAAGTTGGTTTGGTTATCTACTCAAGTTCCAATAAAGTTTACCTCTTCTAGGTAGCCAAGTCATCCATTTTTCTCCAAAGCCACTCGACTGCACTCGCTTCATCCTCGGCAGTGGAAGTGATGAAGGTTTCACGGTTGTCAACATTTTTGAACACCTTATATGCTCTGGCTCTCTCATGGCGTGTGATGTCTCCCATCTTATGCACTAGAGAAATGCACCTGCTGATGGAGAATTCATGCCCATTGTTGATCCAACACTCTCTTTTGTGAACAGGGCGATTTCATCCTCCGCTTGTTTCTTCTTTATGTTCACGTACTGCTGCATCACTTCCACCATTGCATCTCCAGTATTCTTTGGCTTCTTTGCCTCCTTCTGAGGCTTCATTTTTCCAGCAGTGCCAGCAGCAGGAACCCACTTTTCACTAACTTGTTCATCAGTTCCTACAGGATCAGCGACAGCAACCCTCTTTTCACAAACTCTAGCAGCACCAGCATCCTCTTCCTTCAGGATCTGCAATTCATCAACATCTACCTCTTCTACCTGATCTTCTTCAGTGTCATCCTCCACTTGTGTAGTACCTGGTACTTGTGATAGCCCAGCTTGCCGTGATGGTTCAGAAGATATGAAATTGTAATTTCATTCAGCTGTATGGCGTGCACAAAGCACATACTGAGAAGCATTAAATTCCAAAATAATAACATAGTGGGGAAAGATCTTTGTCTTCAAATTATGCTTACCATCATATAAGTCGTCTAGTCTGTCATATATGGGGAAAGATCTTCTCTTGAATTTTCCAATTCTTTTTCATGTCTACAAACAAGAATAGTGAAAATGATTAATACCAGAATAATACAACCTTCAAGCATGGAGCTGCAGTTGCAATGTTGGTAAAATAACTTACTTGGATCATATTTTTCCAAAGGTTTGCATCGGCAATTATTGTGCATCTAACATCATCCCAGCTAACACCGCTTTGTCTTCAAGCCTCCTTTAGTTCCCTCTAGTCCCTTTTCATTTATTTCTCCTTCTCTTGAATCTCACTCTTTGTAAAGTTCACACCATTCCTAGAATTGAATAGCTTGACCATCCGGTTCCATGTTTCACTTCCCCAGCCATTGTCACCTCTAGAACAGGGATCATCATGCTCATGAACCAAATCCACCAAGGACTTCTCAAGTTCTCGGTTCCATTGGGCCCTTGTCTTGTCAACTACACAAGCACAAGTATTAGAGAAGTGCAGATGAAAAAGATATGTTTCAAAAGGTACAAGTTGAGATGCACGTAACATGGAAAATACCTCTTGGTGAAGCAACCCTTTTCATTTCCTTTGGTGAAGGTTTTTTCTGCAAACCTTTCCTTTGAATCAAGTTGAACTTAGGAGAACCTTTAGCATACATATATTACATGATGAACATGTAAGATAACAAAGAACTCATTATTACATGATAACAAAGAGCATCATAAATGTCAAACATAACAAAGCTCATTATTTACATGCAGAAACGCAACCTATTATAAATGGATCATCAAACTAGAATCAATCTTACATCATAGAAATATTCATAACAAAGGGTTCAATATTACATGACAAACATAACAAAAGGGTCCCAGAAAGGAGAGGCTTTGTCAGGTGTTACAGTCATAGGAACATGAGTTCCATCGATGGTGCCTATGAAATTCTGCGAATAGATTGGTTGCAAGTCAATATCCAAAATCTGAAGATATAGATAAGACAAGAAGTGAAAGTGCCGAGGTTAAAACCTCAAAGTATGGGAAGAATCTTGGATCTCTAGCAATCTTTGGATGGGGTTCGTCGATGCTTTGATGCTTATATAATCGACAAGATAGAGTTGGGACGATGTTGAACAAAGACTTGATGCATTCATGGAAGGTCCACCCACTATGTTGGTATTCTAGTTGTAGATCTTCAAAATACGCGTTGTGAGACAACATGTAAAGGAAAAAGCCTAATTTCTCCTCCACCTTGATTGTTTTTTCCTTCATCAAATTTACCCTTCTAAGATATGATGCCAACACTTTGAATGCGGCTCCATCCTAAAAGCTACCAGGAAATTCTTGACATGACCTTGAAAGATTTCATTAACACGCCTCTTGCCATACAGGACAGAGCTATGTCGCTGATTTTTGTCGATCTTACTAAGGATCTGGTATAGTGTTGGCCAAATAAAGAAGATCATGTCATCTTCATCCTCTTCCCTCCTCTTCCTAATTCTCTCAAGGCTCCATGAATTCATTTCGACTCTAAGTAATTAAGAAATAATAAGACTTCAAGGGCTTACAAGAATGATACTAACAAAAGCAATAATGAAACAATTGGACTAAAAGGTCTAACAAGTATGGTGCTGACAAAAATAAGATTAGAAGAGCATATACAACATGGATGAAGTTCTCATAACAAAAAGAAAACTATAAGAATAGCATGTATAACGCAAGGTAGGAAAGCAAGCAAGAAAAGGCCCAGTGAACTTTTGTTCTTTCTAATAAGCACAAAACAGTTCCACCGTCCAAGTAATCTTTGTTAGTCATCAGACACGGCATGGATCAACATACAACATAATCCCCAACGAAAACCAAAATAATTCTTTTATTTAACAGCAGTCAGATATGTTGCAAAAGTGACAGAAATGCAACCTACTATCTGGTCACTCTCGGCGCTTCCTGTTGAATTGATGATCGCATAAAAAAATTACAGTACCCCGGCACAGGGGTCCAATCATGGGACAAACCACATAATACTTGTTAAAACAAGTCCATACTCTGTGAGACAAGAAAATCCATGTGCAAGTTTGAAAACAGTCTTTAGGTTCAGGCTACCCAATTTTCTGGGTTCACACTAGCACTTCATACTTGTCACGACAAAATTGGTCACTCCAGATGCACCATATTGTCATTGAGCACCTTGGCCTCAGGCCCGTCAATGAGGGGGTCCAAACTGGCCAACCGCACAGGGCCCCCAAAATTGTGGGGCCCCCGATTAAAGAAAAAACACGATGTAAACTTCCTATGCGGGGCCCGCTACAACTTAAGCCCTAGAGCGTGGCCCTCCCGAGTCCCCAGCCCCCCCCCCCACCGCTTGCACATAGGCGCCGCCTCTCTCATGATCTCCCATGCTCCGACGATAGCTCTCCCCCAGTCTAGCTCTGCCTACTAATTGCTCCATGCTTGCACTAGTGTGTCATGCCTCGCAGTGATTCTCGTCCTCCGCCTGGCCGCCGGACGCTGGCCGCGATCACTACACTGAAGACTTGCTGCCCTTTCAAAGCTAAGAAACAGAGGTGCTGCTCGTCGCCCGACCACTAATCAATGAGTGATTTACTAATTTCTTAGACCAACAGAGGCAAACAACAATAGAAGATACATTGGGAGTTTAAAATGATATGATGTATGTGTGGATTTATAAACTGATTTTTTGAAAAGTTAACTACAGAGTAATTTTGAACTTAAAAAAAATATGTGGGTGTATGGATGAAGCCCAAATTGATGTATTTTTATATCAATCTTATATGATGCTACAGAAAAATTAGAAGGCATATTTTCATTGGCAACCTGCAAAAAAGGTTATGGGGGTGTTAGGGCATATTTTGTTCAAAGTAGTTTTGGTGATTGATGACAACACCTCTGCAGACTAATCGTGTGCATTGAGCATTTCAGATAATACATCATAGGGCACAAAATGATTCGTCGCCCCTCGGTGTTGTTGGAGCACGGTGTTTCCTATGGTTCTCTTTGGTAGTGTTGAGTAGTAGGAAAGCCGTACTATTAAGAGGGGGTCCGTGTTGGAAAGGTTTGGGTGGAATCAACTCTCTCATGCGCACATTTTCTTTCCACCACTTTCTCTTTGCGGCAATGGAGCACCCGCTAGGTCTTTCACAGCATTTGCAAAGAGTCCAGCGGTACTACAGCTCCAGATGAGCGGTAGTACTGCTACAGTCTAGCGGTAATACTGCTAGGGGACGGTGGTACCTCCCTCTGTGAGCGGTTGTACTTCGTCGGACTTTTTGCGAATACTTTTCCAGTGGTGGTAGACTCGTAGTAGTATTTCTACTACCGTGTCTTTGTGCCAGCCTAGCGGTAGTGCCGCTCACTCCTGGCGGTAGTACCGCTGGGGCTTGCGGTAGTACGCTTCCTCCTAGCAGTAGTACCGCCAGGGACAGCGGTAGTACCGCTGCTCCCAAGCGGTAGTACCGCCAGGGGCGTGCTGACAGTGAAGGTATGTTGGACTTGTTCCCCCACTATATAAAGGGTCCACCTACCTCACAAACCCTACCTTTGACCCTTAAAGACTCCATTGTTGCTCCCTAAGCTCATATGTGCCCGATCTCTCTCCCTAGCCAATCAAACTTGTTGATTTCCTAGGGATTAGTTGAGAAGGACAAGATCTACACTTCCACAAAGAGAAAATTGATTCCCCCCCACTAATCCCTTGCGGATCTTGTTACTCTTGGGTGTTTGAGCACCCTAGACGGTTGAGGTCACCTCGAAGCCACATTCCATTGTGGTGAAGCTCCGTGGTCTTGTTGGGAGCCTCCAAGCTTTGTGTGGAGATAGCCCCAACCTTGTTTGTAAAGGTTCGGTCACCGCCTTCAAGGGCACCTATGGTGGAATCACGACACCTTGCATTGTGTGAGGGCGTGAGGAGAATACGGTGGCCCTAGTGGCTTATTGGGGAGAATTGTGCCTCCACACCGCTCCAACGGAGACGTACTTCCTGTCAAAGGGAAGGAACTTCGGTAACACATCCTCGTCTTCATCGGTTCCACTTGTGGTTATCTCTTACCTTTACATTCTGTATGTTATTGTTGTAGAGTATTTCTTACTTGCTTTAGCGGTTATAGTTGGTAGCATCATATATGTTGCTCACCTAGTTATTATTTTAGAGAACCTTTATGTTGCTAACCCTAACTTGTTAAGAAAAGCTAAAAATTGGTAGTTGTCTATTCACCCCCCTCTAGTCAACCATATCGATCCTTTCAATTGGTATCAGAGCCACGTCTCTTTATTAAGGGTTTCACCACCCGAAGAGTATGGATGACGATGAGGGGGGAGTCCATGGACCACCCGAGGCTGTGGCCTTGACTTCGGTCACAAGGGACGACTTGAATGCGGCTATGGCCAACCTCAGGACGTCCTTGACGAACGAAGTCAAGACCATGCTTAAAGAGTTAATTGAGGGGATTAAAAGTTCTCCCGAAACGGCGTTGGTGGTTAAACCCGCCAACACGGATTCGGAGGCCAATTCCTCCAAGGAAGCGGCTGAAGGTATGGGACCTTCTTCCCCTCTCGACAATAATGGGACTAGAACCTATGCCTCAGTTCCACCTCCCCTGGTCTATGGAGGACTGGTTCCTACACCGCGTATTAATCATCTTGGTCCTCCTCCTAAGCTTGTTAAGGGTGATTTTGCTAACTGGGTGTTTTCCATTAAGTCTCATTTGAATCACAGCTCAACAAACTTATGGAGACCAATTCAGCAAGGCTACTATCCACATGACCCAAGCACCCTCACTCCAAGAGAATAAGCGGACAATCAATATAATCACTCCGCATTATTCATTCTCCAGTCCACAGTGCCTCCTAAAGATCTTCCTCACTTGCGCCCCTTCACTCGGGCTAAGGACTGTTGGGAGCACATTATGGTGCTATACAAGGGAAGCTCAAGCATTCAATGGCCCAACTATGAAGTGGTTCTTGATGAGGCCGATGAGTTTGTGATGAAGGAATATGAGGATCCTCGAGATCTCTATCGAAGGGTGACTGCTATTGTTGTTGCCCTCAAGGGTCATGGAAGCAAGGATGTGAATGACACATGGATCAAGCGCAAGTTCCTCAAGGCCATCATGCCATTCAACAAAACCATGTCATCCGTCATTCACCAACGGCCAGATTTCCACTCCTTGTCCTCCAGTGAGGTGTCGGATGAATTCATTGCAATGACTATCATGAACAAGACCGCTGATAATGCTCTTGCTCGCGTTCGGTCAAAGACAGCTTCAGCCAACCTTGCCTTAAAAGCCAAGGCTACTTCTGAAGAAGAAGAAGAGGAGGGGGAAGAGGAAGGCTGCCCTGAAGACACTAAGTATGCTTATCACGAGCACATGGCTCTTGCATCGAGGCAATTCTGGGGCAACAAGAGAAACTCAAGGCCCAATTTCTCCAAGAATAACTCAAGTGGGTTCAAGATCAAGCAGCATGTGAGGACATGCTATAACTGCAACAATGTGAGTCACTTCGTGGCAGAGTGTCCCTATGATAAGAGGGAAGACAACGGTGGCAAGCTCATTCGCAAAGACAAGCCAAGTCTTTCCCAAACAAGAACAACTTTGTCAAGAAACCCCATCCAAAGGGTATGGTGGCACTTGAAGAGTACCCTTCCGATGATGACGACGATGATGATATGGTGGCAACGACTACTATAGCCATTGCCACCCCTCTCCCAAGGTATCTCTCTTCGGCACCCCCAACGATAACCGCATCACCAAGTGCCTTATGGCCAAAGGTATCGATGAGGTAACACCCATCATTAAGACCACCATCACTACTGCTCCTTCTTTGTTAAACTGTGTTGATGGTAGTGATGTGGTGGAACTTAGTGAGCATGGTTTTGACAAATTTCTGTGTAAAATCAAAGGAGAATCCAAGAAGCACTTTGTTTCTCTTTTGGAACAACTGGGTGAGGCTAATAACCTCATCGAGTCTCATGAGGAGACTATCTCCGAGTTGCAAGGACATAGTCGTGACTATGACGATGAGATTGCTGAATTATCTATTGCTCTAGAAAAAGAGTGTAGTCTTCGTTTGGCTCTTGAGGAGTCACACAACAATGATTGTGCTAAATTACAAAAGTAGCTAGATCACAGTATTGTCCTTACACGTGTGCTTAAGTCTGAAAAGGTTGCACTTGGGGTTGGCCATGACAGACTCAAGGAGGAGTTTGGTACACTTGACAAGGCCCACAAGGTCTTGAAAGGTTCACGTTTAGCTAAATTTCTACCTGTCCTCCTTTTGTTATAATTGATAATGCTTGTGCAACTAACCCTTGTTGTGAGCATGTACATCTTGTGGAGGAAAATGCTAAGTTGAAGCATCAAATTGAGAAGAGCCTTGTGTCATGCATCCAAGGCGAGAAGAACCTAAACGGCCTTTTGAGTAATCAACAGGGAGTTGTAGGAAAGGAGGGACTTAGACTTACATCCAAGTCGAAAAGGAAAAAGGAAGAACAGGAACAAGCGATCTCCTACCCTCATGGACATCTTTGTCAAAGAGGGCGAAGGGACTCAGAAGGAGAACAGGAACAAGGTGGAGGATGGTATTGTCAAGAAGGGCAAAACCATTCCTACCAACACAACCGGCAAATTTAATCCATCTTATGTTTTATGTCGTGCTGGTGATGGGCATGTTTATGCCAGATTTGTTGGTTCTTACTATGAGTCCATTGAATGGGCTATTTGGGTTCCTAAGACCCTTGTTTCTAACATCAAAGGACCCATTCAAAAATGGGTACCTAAAACCAAGCCTTGATCTATTGCAGGAGTTTGCTTCTGGTGGGGTGTCATGGTTGTTCGATACTGGAGCAACAAATCATATGACCGGAAGCAAAGACTTAGTGGTGGACGTGCATCCTTCCCCATCTATGCCCACCCATGTCCAATTTGTTGATGCTTCAACGTCCAAGGTATTGGGATTTGGTAAGGTGGTCATCTCTCAAGAGTTATCTATTGAGAAGGTCATGCTTGTTGAGTCCCTTGCTTACAATTTACTTTCTGTTCGTCCACTTGCAATTATGGGTTTTGCCAGATTCTTTAATCTTGATACTGTGGTCCTTTTGTGGAGCAAGACTCTTAAAGTAGCCTATGTTGGATATGTCAAAAATGGTCTCTATGTGGTGAACTTTTCATAGCGACCCACTAAGACTACGACTTGTCTAATGGCTAAAGTTGATGTGGGCTAGCTTTGGCATCACTGACTAGCTCATGTCAATATGAGATATTTGCAAAGTCTCCTGAAAGGGGACCATGTTCGTGGACTAACATATGTGAGTTTTGCCAGAGATCGTGCTTGCAGTGCCTGTATTGAAGGGAAGATTCACGAAACTGCTCATCGTCCAACGACTCTCATTTACACTAAGAGGCCTTTGGAGCTCTTTCATATCGATCTCTTTGGCCCTCCATCTTTTGATAGTCTTGGGGGTAGAAAGTACTGCTTGGTGATTGTTGATGATTACTCAAGATACACTTGGGTATATTTCTTCAAGAGGAAGAGTGAGACTCAACAAACTGCCATCAACTTTGCTAATGAAGCTCAACGTCAACATGAAGCAAAGATTTTGATGATTAGAAGTGACAACGACACCGAGTTCAAGAACTACACCTTGGATGGGTTTCTTAGCGATGAGGGAATCAAGCATCAATATTCAGCACCATACACCCCTCAACAAAATGGTGTGGAGGAGAGGAAGAACCGAACGTTGATGGACACGGCAAGAACGATGATGGCGGAATTCAAATCTCCGTATAACTTTTGGCTGAAGCCATCAACACAACATGTCATGCATCCAATCGGCTCTATATCCACAAAGGCTTGAACAAGACCCCATATGACATTCTTACCGAAAACAAACCCAACCTCAAGTACTTCAGGGTATTCGGGTGTAAGTGTTTCATTCTCAAGAAAGGTGCACGTTTAGCTAAGTTTGATTCTAGAACTCAAGAGGGCATTTTTTTTGGTTATGCCATAAACTCTCATGCTTACCGTGTCCTCAACAAGTCCACCAGGCTCATTGAGGAAACATGTAGCGTGGAGTTTGATGAAAATAATGGCTCCCAAGTGGAGCAAAGTGGTCTTTGTGATGTAGGTGATGCAATTCCTCCCCAAGCCATAAGAAGAATGGGGATTGGTCAAATACTCCCTGATACGTATCCATTGTATCTACTTTTCCAAACTCTTTTGCCCTTGTTTGGTCTCTAATTTGCATGATTTGAATGGAACTAACCCGGACTGACGCTGTTTTCAGTAGAATTGCCATGGTGTTGTTTTTGCGCAGAAATAGAAGTTCTTGGAATGACCTAGAAATCTATGAGGATTTTTTGTGGAATATATAAAAATACTGGCGCAAGAATCAACTCGAGGGACGGAGCCAGGAGCTCACAAGCCCACCAGGCCCGCCCCCCTGGCCGGGCCTGGCAGGCTTGTGAGCCCCTCGAGACTCCGCCGCCTCCAATTCCAGCTCTATGTACCCTCCTTCGACCAGAAAAAAAACAAGGAGAAGAGTTTATCGCGTTTTACGATACAGAGGCGTTGCCACCACCTGTTCTTGCTCTGGAGGGCAGATGTGGAGTCCGTTCTGGGCTCCAGAGAGGGGAGATCGTCGCCATCATCATAACCAACCTTCCTTCATCGCCAATTCCATGATGCCCTTCACCGTTCCTGAGTAATCTCATCGTTGGCTTGCTGAACGGTGATGGGTTGGATGAGATCTATCATGTAATCGAGTTAGTTTTGATGGGGATTGATCCCTAGTATCCACTATGTGCTGAGATTGATGTTGCTACTACTTTGCCAGGCTTAATGCTTGTCACTAGGGCCCGAGTGCCATGATTTCAGATCTGAACCTATTATGTTCTCGTCAATATATGTGTGTTCTTGATCCTATCTTGCAAGTTGTAGTCACCTACTATGTGTTATGACCCGGCAACCCCGGAGTGACAATAGCCGGAACCATTCCCGGAGATGACCATAGTATGAGGAGTTCATCTATTCACCATGTGTTAATGCTTTGTTCCGGTTCTCTATTAAAAGGAGAACCTTAATATCCCGTAGTTTCCATTAGGACCCCGCTGCAATGGGAGGGATGGACAATAGATGTCATGCAAGTTCTTTTCATAAGCATGTATGACTATATACGGAATGAATGCCTACATTACATTGACGAACTGGAGCTAGTTACATATCTCCCCATGTTATAACTGTTACATGATGAATGTCATCCGACTTAATTATCCATCACCGATCCAATGCCTACGAGTTTTTCCTACTGGTCCTTGCTACGTTACTTTGTCGCTACTGCTGTCACTGCTGCTACTGTTACTACCGCTACTGTTACTGCTACTGCTGTTACTGCTGCTACTGTTACCGTTGCTATCATGCTACTTTGCTACTGAAACTTTGCTGCAGATACTAAATCTTTCAGGTGTGGTTGAATTGAGAACTCAACTGCTAATACTCGAGAATATTCTTTGGCTTCCCCTTGTGTCGCATCAACAAATTTGGGTTGAATACTCTACCCTCGAAAACTGTTGCGATCCCCTATACTTGTGGGTTATCAAGACTATTTTCTGGCGCCGTTGCCGGGGAGGCATAGCTCTATTCTCTGAGTCACTTGGGATTTACGTCTGTTGATCACTATGAGGAATCCGAGGGATCAAAAACTAAAGTCTTGCCCTCAACTACGAGGACAGGTAAGGAACTGCCATCTAGCTCTGCACTTGATTCACCTTCAGTTATGAGTAAGTTTGCGACACCACCTCCTGCTAGAAATTTTGATATGTCGCATGTGCTTGATGATGCTACTTCTGCTATCCATGATGCTTGTGATGATGCTTTGCTTGATACTGCTTTGCTACTAGGTGCATTTCTTGATGCACAAATTGCTAGAGTTGCTGCTGAATGTGATGATACTTCTGAGACTGCTGAGATTATTGAAGTAGAACCTGCTATTTCACGTGTTGGAACTAGCTCTCCTAGATATGAATTGCCTGATATACCCGAGGCTTATGTTATGGAGGGAGAGATAGCTGAGGACTTTCTTGCTTGTAAGGATAGCTATGATCTTGAGAAATTACTGCGCAAGTGGAAGGAAAAGTCTCTGAATGCTAGAATGAAATACGATCCTAAGTTTGCTACTTCTCCTATCTTTGTGACTGATAAGGATTATGAATTCTCTGTCGACCCTGAGTTAATCACTTTGGTCGAATCTGATCCTTTTCATGGTTACGAGTATGAAACGGTTGTATCACATCTTACTAAGCTGCACGATATAGCCACCCTATTCACGAGTGAGGAAAAGACCCGCCACTACTATATCCTTAAGCTGTTTCCTTTCTCGCTAAAGGATGATGCTAAGACTTGGTTCACTTCTCTTGCTCCTGGTTGTGTGCGTAGTCCCCAGGATATGATCTACTACTTCTTTGAGAAATATTTTCCTGCCCATAAGAAACAAGCTGCCTTGCAGGAAATATATAACTTTGTGCAAGTTGAAGAAGAGAGTCTCCCACAAGCTTGGGGGAGGCTTGTCCAGCTGCTGAATGCTTTGCCCGATCACCCTCTTGAGAAGAATGAAATACTTGATATCTTCTATAATGGACTAACTCATACTTCTAGGGACCACCTAGATAGTTGTGCTGGTTGTGTTTTCAGGGAACGAACTGTGGAACAAGCTGAGATTCTATTGAATAATATCTTGTGCAATGAGAATGCTTGGACTATTCCCGAACCACCTCCGAAGCCAACTCCAAAGAAAAGAGGTATCCTATTCCTCAGTCCTGAAGATATGCAAGAAGCTAAGAAATCTATGAAAGAGAAAGACATTAAATCTGAAGATGTCAAAAATCTACCACCTATCGAAGAGATCCATGGTCTTGATAACCCGACACAGGTGGTAGAGGTAAATTCTCTTTGTAGATTCAATGAGAGTGATATTCCTTTTGATAAACCTGCTAGCTTATGCCGAGATGAATTTGATAACTTTGTTGCCAAACAACAAAGTTTCAATGATTATGTTAGCACACAATTGGAATAGAATGCTCGTATGCTTAGTCATTTAAGTGCTTGTGTGGATATAAATGTCAATGATCTTAATCTTTTGAGTAAACATGCCTCTATGGTCACCACTCAAGTAGAACAAGTACTTAAGGCTCAAAATGACTTGCTCAATGAGTTGAATGACAATTCCGTTAGAGTCGTCACTAGAGGTGGTAGAATGACTCAGGAACCTTTGTATCCTGAGGGTAATCCAAAGAGAATTGAACAAGATTCTCAAGGACTTAGCACCAAGGCACCTAGTCATCCTAGGAAGAAAAAGAAAGATGATAGGAACTTGCATGCTAGCCAACCCGCTGCTGATAAACCCGAGAATCCAAACGATGTCTCTGTTTCTGATGTCGAAACACAATCTGGTGATGAAAATGAGCCTAGTGATAATATCGATAGTGGTGTTCGTAATGATTCTCAACCTAGCAATGATAAGGATGTGGAGATTGAACCTGTTGATCTTGATAACCCACAACCTAAGAATAGGAGATATGATAAGAACGATTTCATTGCTAGGAAGCACGATAAAGAAAGAGAACCATGGGTTCAGAAACCCATGCCCTTTCCTCCCAAATCATCCAAGAAAAAGGATGATGAGGATTTTGAGCGCTTTGTTGAAATGATTAGACCTGTCTTTCTGCAAATCCGTTTGACAGATATGCTCAAAATAAATGTGTTTGACAGATATGCTTAAAATGTCTTTGACAGATATGCTTAAAATGTCTCCTTATGCTAAGTACATGAAAGATATTGTGACTAATAAGAGGAGGATACCTGAGGTTGAGATTTCCACCATGCTTGCCAACTACACCTTCAAGGGTGGAACTCCTAAGAAACTAGGTGATCTTAGAGTGCCCACTATACCTTGCTCCATTAAAGGAAACTACGTTAGAACTGCTTTATGCGATCTTGGAGCCGGTGTTAGTGTTATGACTCTCTCTCTTTATCGTAGACTTGAATTGGATAAGTTGACACCCACTGAAATCTCCTTGCAAATGGCCGACAAATCAACTGCTTTCCCTATCGGCATTTGCGAGGACGTGTCTGTTGTGGTTGCTAACGTTACTATCTTAACAGACTTTGTTATTTTGGATATTCCCGAGGATGATGCCATGGCGGTCATCCTTGGAAGACCCTTTTTAAACACTGCAGGGGTTGTTATTGATTGCAACAAAGGCAATGTCACTTTCCATGTCAATGGTAATGAGCATACCGTGCACTTTCCGAAGAAACAATATTGAGTACATTGCATCAATGCTATTGAAAAAACTCCATCGATTCTTATTGGGAGCTTTGAATGCCCTATACCTGCTGTTAAGATGAAGTATGATTTGCTTGTTGGGGATATGCACATCCCCATTGAGGTCACCTAGTGATTATTCGAAAAATCTCCGGTTCTATGCGATTCTACAAAAGTTTGTCAAGGAGACTTGATCAACCTCATTGACGGATTTCTTTTGATGACCATGAGATGGATGAATCTAGGAGTCACAACCCTCTGTTCCAAACCTTTACCTTCGGTTGTTTAGAAGAAAAATGATAAATTTAGTTTTAGATTTTCCCTGTTTTCTTCTTTCTTCGTCCCTTAGAAAAGTGTCCCAAAAATAAAAGTTTTTCAAATGCCCTGAAAATCAAGTATGATTTTTTCTGGAATTATTGAAAATTCTGAGACAAAAAGCTAGTCAGGGGGATGCGCAGTGGGTCACAAGCCCACCAGGCCCGGCCACCCCCCTGGCCAGGCCTGGCAAGCTTGTGGGCCCCACGTGGCCCCCTCCAGTTATTCCAGCTCCCATCTGCTTCTCCTACCTCCAGAAAAATTCATTCCATAGCTCAAACCCGTGTTCTTGCTCCTCTTGCTGCATTTTACAATCTCCTTGTGCAAAGCCCCATTCACCGAACTGTTTTGGGGAAATTGTTCCTTGGTATGTGACTCCTCCATTGGTCCAATTAGTTTTTTCTCTAGTGCTTTATTCGTTGCGTATTTTTGCTGCCTTGATGACCCTGTTCTTGAGCTTTGCATGTTCATTTTAGTTGGTCCCAAGTAGTTTTGATGTGTGATATTTCCTCTAGGCACTTGCAGGAGTAGTTGCTATGAGTTTTGTTGAGACTTGTTCAATTTTCTCTTGAGTCACTAAAAATTTCAAAAAAAAGAAGATGTTCAGGAGAAACTATCATGGTGGTTCCTCAAGCAAAGGGGTCCCCGTCTCTCGATTAGGGAGCCCGATTCTTATGAGGCGAGGAACGCACAGGTACAACCATGTGAATGGCCTTCAGATGAATTCATGATTGATGCAGGTTTCAAAGACGAGTTTGCTACATTTGTTCACAACGCCGGGCTCGAAGAATTCATCTCCAACAAATGCGAACAGTATACTTTGCTCACTGCCTCTTTTGTTCGTAGATTCAGATTTTCAGTTGGCCGTGACTCATCCATACTGTTTGATCTTTATGACAAATCGTATACCATGGATTTAGAGAATTTCAATAGAATTTGCAAGATACCTAATTGGGGTAGTCCCAATGATCCTCCTAAGTCTTCGGTTAGAGATTTCTTTTCTAGTATAACTGTTGGAGAAACTAGAGATATTATGCACGCTACCTTGGGGAGCATTCAATTCCCTGCCTTACATTATTTTTCCCTCCTCATAGGTAGATGCATTAACGGCAAGATTGATCATTGTCACCTCTGCGCACCTGACCTTAGTATTCTTAAGAGCGCAGTAACGGGTGATAGAAGTTTCAACATGGGAGCTATAATCGCGAGGAGGCTAAATAATAATGCTAATGAAGGGGATTTCTTTGGTGGGATCTATGCCACTCGCATAGCAAATTTTCTTGGAGTACCCATCCGCGAAGGAGATCCCCCGCTCCATACAGCTTTCCTTGATCACGCCGCTATGACACGCTATCAGTTCCTTGAGAGGGATAATGAATCCCTCCTATACCGGTTAATATTTAACCAACAACGTGTTTTCCATATTACCCTTCCTGCTCCTGCCTTCTTTGACTTTCAGGTAAAACGGAGATATTACATAACCAGAGGGGAGGCAGAGGAGTATGAGATGGAGGCGAAGGCTGCTCGCCTACGTGAGGCAGCCATTCAGGCGGTAGCTGCCGCGATCCCGTACAACCCCCATCATGATTTTGGATATCGCCTGGACCAGCCGTGGGAGTAAACCAACTTAGGCCAAAAGCCTAAGCTTGGGGAGTACGTGTTCCTCACCGACTTTATATTCTTGCTCATGCTTTCACTTTGTTAGTCAATGTTCACACCTTTCCACTGTATCATCCATGCTAGTTTATTTCTTTTTCTCGCTTTCTTCTCGTGTGTTTGTTTAGACTGAGAAAAACAAAAAAATTAGTTGTAAGTTTACTTTTCTGCTTGCTTTGTGGTGTTTTAAAAAAGAAAACCCAAAAATATTTCCCTTTCTTCTTTTGCTTGTTGGGAGCTTTCCCATGTAAATAGTTTTCTTTTTCTTTGGGTCAAGGTAGAAGACCATGATTAAAATGTTTAGTGGCTCTCACATCCATTTCTGTTTATCTGTCAAAGAGCCATATTACTTTGTCTTCTCCTTTGTGTTTGCCTGCAGATTCCAGCGTAGTCCAATGCACGAACACTCTCAATATGACTCACATCATTCGGTCGTGCAAGTGAAAGGAAATAATGACGATATATGATGAAGTTATTGAGCCTGGAAAAGCTGGTATGAACTCGACCTATTTTGTTTTTGTAAATATGACTAGCTCATCGTTCCTAATTCAGCTTTGTTATGAGAGAACCATGTTTGCAATGACAACTTAGAGATCATAGTTTCTGATGCCATGCTTAATTAGCTTGGAGCTTATAATGGTTTGTCTTGGATGCCAACATGAATTTTAGTATGATTATGATGTAGTATGATAGGATGGTATCCTCCTTTGAATGATTCAAGTGGCTTGACTTGGCGCATGTTCACGCATGTAGTTGAAACAAAATCAACATAGCCTCTATGATATTCATGTTCATGGTGATTTATATCCTACTCATGCTTGCACTCAATGTTGGTTAATTTCAATGCATATTGATGACTGTTGTCGCTCTCTAGTTGGTCGCTTCCCAGTATTTTGCTAGCCTTCACTTGTACTAAGCGGGAATACTGCTTGTGCATCCACTTCCATAAACCCAAAGTTGTTCCATATGAGTACACCATACCTACCTTTATGCGTTATCTACCTGCCATTCCAAGTAAATTTGCATGTGCCACTCTCTAAATCTTCAAGTAATAATCTGTTTTGTATGCCCGAACAACTCATGTGGTGACAAGGGGCGATCAGTATCTTCCATGCTAGGCGTGTTATCCTCGATACATGTTTATTCACTATCACTCACGAGAAAGGGGTCGGTAATTGGAATGCCCAGTTCCATGCTCAAATCGAAAAGATAATTGCAAACTGTTGGGGCATAGTTTATGCCTAAGTAATTTTGGTGATTGATGACAGTACCGCAAAGGACTAACCGTGTGTATTCAGATTTCAGATAACACACGTCAACGGCACAAGACGACTCGCCCCCTCTTTCGTGGAACAGAAGCACGGTGTTCTCTACGATTCTCTTTATTTGAGTCATAGGAAAGCCGTACTATTAAGAGGGGAACCGTAGTGGAAAGGTTTGGGTGGAATCAATCTTGCACGCGCACACTTCACCTCTTTTCCCCCTTGCCAGCAACTTTGGGGTGGCTCCCGCCTTGGTGTTTCTTTCTTCTTTGCAAATGGTCCCCCAGCGGTAGTACCGCTGGCCCTAGCGGTAGTACCGCTAGCCCTAGCGGTAGTACCGCTGGAGTGCTAGCGGTAGTACCGGTGCAGCCAGCGGTAGTACCGCTGGAGTGCTAGCGGTAGTACCGCTGCATCCAACGGTAGTACCGCTAGGCACGGGTTGTGAGTGGGAAAACGGTTGGATTTTCTCGCCCACTATATAAAGGGTTCTTCTAGCTGTGGAACCCTATCTCTTACCCTCCCAAGCTCCATTGTTGCTCCCTAAGCTCAAAAGTGCCCGATCTCTCTCCCTAGCCAATCAAACTTGTTGATTCTTTAGGGATTGGTTCAGAAGGCCTAGATCCACACTTCCACCAAGAGAAAAGTTGATTCCCCCACCAATCCCTTGCGGATCTTGTTACTCTTGGGTGTTTGAGCATCCTAGACGGTTGAGGTCACCTCGAAGCCACATTCCATTATGGTGAAGCTTTGTGGTCTTGTTGGGAGCCTCCAAGCTTTGTGTGGAGTTTGCCCCAACCTCGTTTGTAAAGGTTCGGTCGCCGCCTTCAAGGGCACCTATAGTGGAATCACGGTACCTTGCATCGTGCGAGGGCGTGAGGAGAATACGGTGGCCTTAGTCGCTTATTGGGGAGCATTGCGCCTCCACACCGCTCCAACGGAGACGTACTTCCTGTCAAAGGGAAGGAACTTCAGTAACACATCCTCGTATCCATTGGTTCCACTTCTGGTTATCTCTAACCTTTACTTTGTGTATGCATATGTTGTTGTCTATCTCTTACTTGTCTTAGTAGCTCTCGTTGTTAGCTTCATTAAGGTTCGCCCCATTGTTGTAATATTTGTGAACCCGTATGTTGTTTACCCTAACTTGCTAAGATTAATTAAAAAGTGGTCGTTGCCTATTCACCCCCCCTCTAGTCAACCATATCGATCCTTTCAATTGGTATCAGAGCCACGTCTCTTTATTAAGGGTTTCACCACCCAAAGAGTATGGAAGGCGAAGAGGGAATTAACCATGGGCAACCCGAGGCCATGGACTTGACTTCGGTCACAAGGGACGACTTGAATACGGCTATGGCCGCCCTCAAGACGTCCTTGACAAACGAAGTCAAGACCATGCTTAAAGAGTTAATTGAGGGATTTAAAAGTCCACCCGAACCGACGTTAGTGGTTAAACCCACCATCACCGATTCGGAGGCCAATTCCTCTAAGGAAGCGGCTAAAGGTATGCGACCTTCCTCATCTCACGAAAAGGATGGGACTGGAACATATGCGTCAGTTCCACCCCCCATGGTCTATGGAGGATCCGTTCCCGCACCGTGTCTTAATCCTGTTGGTCCTCCTCCTAAGCTTGTGAAAGGTGACTTTGCTAACTGGGTATTTTCTATTATGTATCATTTGAATCACAGCTCAACAAACTTGTGGAGAATCATCGAGCAAGGATATTATCCCCATGATCCAAGCAACCTCACTCCAATAGAAGATGCAGACAATCAATACAATCACTCTGCCTTGTTTATTCTCCAGTCCGCAGTGCCACCTGAAGATCTTCCTCAATTGCGTCCCTTCACTTTGGCCAAGGATTGTTGGGAGCATATTATGGTGTTGTACAAGGGAAGCTCAAGCATTCAACGATCCAACTATGAAGTGATACTTGATAAGGCCGATGAGTTTGTGATGAAGGAAGACGAGGACCCTCGTGATCTCTATCGGAGGGTGACTGCTATTGCTGTGGCACTCAAGGATCATGGGAGCAAGGATGTGGATGATACATGGGTCAAGTGCAAGTTTCTTAAAGCCATCATGCCTTTCAACAAAGCCATGTCATCTGTCATTCGTCAGCGGCCAGACTTCCACTCCTTGTCTTCCAGTGAGGTGTTGGATGAATTCATTGCAATGTCAATCATGAACGAAACAGCCGACAATGCACTTGCTCGTGTTCGCTCAAAGACAACCTCACCCAACCTTGCGTTAAAAGAAAAAGCAATTTTTGAAGAAGAAGAAGAGGATGAGGAAGAGGAGAGTTGCCCTGAAGACACAAAGTATGCCTATCATGAGCACATGGCTCTTGCATCAAGGCAATTCCGGGGCAACAAGAGGAACTCAAGACCCACCTTCACCAAGAACAACTCGAGTGGATTCAAACCCAAACAACAAGTGAGGACATGTTATAACTGTGGTAACGTGAGCCACTTCGTGGCCGAATGTCCCTATGAGAAAAGGGAATACAACGGGGGCAAGCTCATTCGCAAAGACAAAACCAAATCATTTCCAATCAAGAGCAACTTTGTGAAGAAACCCCACCCAAAAGGGATGGTGGCCCTTGAAGAGTACCCTTCCGATGATGATGATGACGATGATACAGTGGCAACGACAACTGTTGCTATTGCCACTACCTCTCCCCAGAAGGTGTCCCTCTTCAACGCCCCCAACGAGAACCACATCACCAAGTGCCTCATGGCAAAAGGTATCAATCAGGTAACCCCCATCATTAAGACCAACATCGCTACTGCTCCTTCATTGTTAAATTGTGTTGATGATAGGGATGTTGGGGAACTTAATGAGCATGATCTTGAAAAGTTTCTGTGCACTATTAAGGGAGAATCCAAGAAGCACTTTGTTGCTCTCTTGGAACAACTGGGTGAGGCCACTGACCTCATTGAATCTCATGAGGAGACCATCTCCGAGCTTCAGGGACACATTCGTGACTATGCCGATGAAATTGCTGAATTATCTATTGCTCTAGAAAAGGAGCGCACTCTTCGTTTGGCTCTTGAGGAGTCATATAACAATGGCTGCGCTAAAATGCAAAAGAAACTAGATCATGATGTTGTTCTTACTCGTATGCTTAAGTCTGAAAAGTATGCTCTTGGGGTTGGCCATGAAAGACTCAAAGAGGAGTTTGACACACTTGACAAGGCCCACAAGGTCTTGAAAGGTGTTCATTTCTCTCTGAAAGAGTCTCATGATCAACTCCAAGCAAAGCTTACCAAGGAGATATCTACTTGTCCTCCCTTTGTGTTAATTGATAATGCTTGTGCAACTAATCCCTGTTGTGAGCATGTACATCTTGTGGAGGAAAATGCCAAGTTAAAGGAGAAACTTGAGAAGGGCCTTGTGGCATGCATACAAGGTGAGAAGAGCCTGAACGACCTCTTGAGCACTCAAAAAGGTGTTGTAGGAAAGGAGGGACTTGGACTTACCTCCAAGTCAAAAGGTAAAAGGAGGAACAAGAACAAACGATCTCCTACCCTCATGGACATATTTGTCAAAGAGGGTGAGGGGACTCAGAAGGTGAACAGGAACAAGGTGGACTATGGAAACCTCAAGAAGGGCAAAACCATTCCTACTAACACAGCCGACAAACTCAATTCTTCTTATGTCTTATGTCGTGCTAGTGATGGGCATGTTTATGCCACATTTGTTGGTTCCTACGATGAGTATATTGAATGGGCTATCTGGGTTCCTAAGACCCTTGCCTCTAACATGAAAGGACCCATTAAAAAATGGGTACCTAAAACCAAACCTTGATCTATTGCAGGAGTTTGCTTCCGGTGGGGTGTCATGGTTGCTCGATAGTGGAGCAACAAATCATATGACCGGAAGCAAGGACTTAGTGGTGGATGTGCATCCTTATCCATCTATGCCCACCCATGTCCAATTCGCCGATGCATCCTCGTCAAAGGTATTGGGATTTGGTAAGGTGGTCGTCTCTCAAGAGTTATCTATTGAGAAGGTCATGCTTGTTGAGTCACTTGCCTACAATTTACTTTCGGTTCGTCAACTTGCAATTATGGGTTTTTACACATTCTTTAATCTTGATACGGTGGTCCTCCTGAGGAGCAAGACTCTTAAAGTAGCCTATGTTGGATATGTCGAAAATGGTCTTTATGTGGTGAACTTCTCAAAGCGACCCACTAAGACCGCGACGTGTTTAATGGCTAAAGTTGATGTGGGCTGGCTTTGGCATCGCCGTTTAGCTCATGTCAATATGAGATCTTTGCAAAGTCTTCTGACACGGGACCATATTCGTGGACTAACAAATGTGAGTTTTGCTAAAGATCGTGTTTGCAGTGCCTGCATTGAAGGAAAGATTCATGAAACTGCTCATCGTCCAACGACTCTCATCTACACTAAGAGGCCATTGGAGCTTCTCCATATGGATCTGTTTGGCCCTCCATCATTTGATAGTCTTGGAGGTAGAAAGTATTGCTTGGTGATCGTTGACGACCACTCAAGATACACCTGGGTATATTTCTTCAAAAAGAAGAGTGAAACTCAACAAACTGTCATCAACTTTGCTAATGAAGCTCAACGTCAACATGAAGCAAAGATCTTGATGATTAGAAGTGACAACAGTACCGAGTTCAAGAACTACACCTTGGATGAGTTTCTAGGTGATGAGGGAATAAAACACCAATATTCAGCACCATATACCCCTCAACAAAACGGCGTGGCAGAAAGGAAGAACCGGACCTTGATAGACGCTGCAAGGACAATGATGGCAGAATTCAAATCTCCATATAACTTCTGGGCAGAGGCCATCAACACAACATGTCATGCGTCCAATCGGCTTTATATCCGCAAAGGCTTGAACAAGACTCCGTATGAGATTCTAACTGGAAACAAACCCAATCTCAAGTACTTCCAGGTATTTGGTTGTAAGTGTTTCATTCTCAAGAAAGGTGCACGTTTAGCTAAATTTGATTCTAGAGCACATGAGGGCATCTTTGTTGGTTATGCTACAAACTCTCATGCTTACGGTGTCCTCAACAAGTTCACCAGACTCATTGAGGAGACGTGTAACGTGGAGTTTGATGAAAATAATGGCTCCCAAGTGGAGCAAAGTGGTCTTTGTGATGTAGGTGATGAAATTCCTCCCCAAGTCATAAGAAGAATGGGGATTGGTCAAATACTCCCCATTGAGGAACCCCTTGTGGCCGAAGGAGAAGGACAATGCTCTACTCAAATGGAGCCATCACCTCCACAAGCCCCACACGCTTCCGATGAACAAAGAGAAGACTCTCAACAATATGAACAAGCTCAAGGTCAAGATAAATTGCCCAACAATGATGATGTGTCTCATGATATTCAAGCACTCACCCAAGATTCTGAACCTGCTCATGATCAAGATCAAGTGCAACCACGAGATCCAAACCAAGTAGAAGCACAAGATCAAGATCAAGAGCAACCACAAATACAAGAACAAACTAGTGAACCTGCTCAAGTCGAAAGTCAAGATGATCAGGATACAGTCTCACAATTCCCTTCTGGAGCACCAACAACAGATGCCAAGGGAGGCTCAAGACGCAAGGGCAAGCAAAGTAAACAAGTCGATGCTCTCCCGCTATCCAATGAAGAACTCTTGGAGCGTCGAGCAACCAAGATTGCGAACAAGCTGAGAGTCAAGTCACATCTTATGAAGAATGTACTTGGCAGTTTAAAAAGGGGAGTATCCACCCGTCAACAAATTTGGAATTATTGTGAGCATCATGCGTTTGTTTCGTATTGTGAACCTCAACAGGAACAGGAAGCGCTCGACGATGAGGATTGGCTTATGGCCATGCATGAAGAACTTAACAACTTCGAGCGCAACCAAGTGTGGGATTTAGTGCCAAGGCCAACAGAGGAACATAATGTCATCGGGACCAAATGGATATTCAAGAACAAGCAAGATGCCAATGGGATTGTGATTCGAAACAAGGCAAGATTGGTGGCTCAAGGCTACTCCCAAGTCGAGGGTATCGACTACGGTGAAACCTTTGCCCCTGTTGCTCGCCTAGAATATATTCGCATGTTGCTTGCATTTGCTTCTCATCATAACTTCAAATTACAACAAATGGATGTGAAAAGTGCCTTTCTTAATGGTCCTTTAAATGAGTTGGTCTATGTCAAACAACCCCCGGGATTCGAACATCCCAAGCTCCCCAATCATGTGTACAAACTTAATAAGGCACTCTATGGCCTTAAACAAGCCCCACATGCGTGGTATGAGTATCTTACTGAGTTGTTACAAGATCGTGGGTTTGAAATTGGGAAGTTAGATCCCACTCTTTTTACTAAGAGGGTTAAAGGGGATTTGTTCATATGCCAACTATATGTTGATGATATTATCTTTGGCTCTCCTAACATTTCCTTCAATGAAGAATTTGCTGCACTAATGACTGAGAAATTTGAGATGTCCATGATGGGAGAGTTGAAGTTCTTCCTCGGGTTCGAGACTAAACAAGGCCTAGAAGGGACCTTCATCAAACAAGCCAAGTACACTCAAGACATGCTCAAACGGTTCGAGCTTGAAGATGTCAAACCAGTCAAGTTCCCCATGCCAAGAAGATGCAAGCTTGACAGTGATCCCAATGGTAAAGCAGTGGATCAAAAGGTATATCGCTCCATGATTGGATCCCTCCTTCACCTTTGTGCATCTAGACCGGATATTATGTTGAGTGTAGGGATATGTGCACGGTTTCAATCCGCACCAAAAGAAAGTCATTATATGGCTGTTAAACGAACCTTTCGATATTTGGCTCATACCCCAAACTTTGGCCTTTGGTGTCCCAAAGGAGCAAACTTCAATCAAGTTGGCTATTCTGACTCAGATTGGGCAGGAGATTGTGTGGAGAGGAAGTCAACTTCTGGAGGATGCCAATTCCTTGGTCGCTCACTGGTAAGTTGGTCTTCAAAGAAGCAGAATTGTGTCTCTCTATCATCCACCGAAGCTGAGTATGTGGCAGCTGCAAGTTGTTGTGCACAATTGCTATGGATGAGGCAAACTTTAAATGATTATGGTGTCACTTGTGACAAAGTGCCTCTTCTATGTGACAATCAAAGTGCTATCAAGATTTCCCTCAACCCAGTGCAACATAGCAAAACCAAGCATATTGATATTCGCCATCACTTCATTCGTGAACATATCAAGCTAGGTGATATTGAGGTTCACTTCATCCACACTGAAGAGCAACTTGCAGATATTTTCACTAAGCCCCTAGATGAAGCAAGGTTTCGGGAGTTAAGGCATGAGCTAAATATCATTGATTCAAGTAATTTGGATTGAAGCTAGGCACGTTGCACCTCACTATGCATTCTATCTTGTTCTAGATGTAGGCATGGACATAGGGGGAGTGTTGTTCTCTCAATGAACTCTTCCTCCCCCTATTATGCATAAATTGATCTAATCTTTCACTTTAACCATTACCAAATGGCACTTGTGCTTCAAAGACGAGCGTTGGTCATGAACCCAAAGATAATTCATCGCGGTGTCATACCTTTGTCTCAAACATAGGTGGCCTCGGCCACCGCCCCCCCACCTTTCTCTCATATGGAAGAAAGGATACAAAATGACAAGTCAGTATACCTTGCTGGTGCTATCTTCTTATTTTCACTCTTGTCATTTGCCCACGTTCTTCTCATCTCCTAGGTCCCGTTGTGACATTTGCAGCGGTACTACCGCCAGGGGTAGCGGTACTACCGCCAGGACCCCAGCGGTACTACCGCCAGGACCCCAATCTACCACAACCTAACTAGGATATTTTTAGGGCTATCTCAGGGGGAGCGGTACTACCGCCAGGGGGAGCGGTACTACCGCTGCAGCCAGCGGTACTACCGCCAGGTAGCAGTACTACCGCCAGGACCACAGCGGTACTACCGCTGGCCCGTACCCCTTGGGCTATATAAAGGAGGGGGAGCCCGTTTTTTCCTGCCTGTTTCTTCTTCCTCGCGGATCCTCCCTCCCCAACCCAGAACTCCCCCTATTTGGATCTCTATCCGTGGAGCTCCTTCTCTCCATTGAGTTGGGGGATTTGCTCCACTTCTCCTTCCTCCTCCAAGTGCCATGGACCCCGGTAAAGCTCCTCCCCTTCTTCTCTTGGTTGATGTTCTTGTTCTAGGGTTAGGAGCATTGGTGGTTTGGATCCATGTCTTTGATATCGTGCTTTGTTCTTGGATGGCATGAAGGAGGTATTCGAGGGGAGTGTAGGTCCTACGAATCTTTGCTTTTATATTGCCATGACCTAGGATTTACATGTTTTAGATCAAGCTCTTGGACTATGTTTGGATTAGATCTAAAACTTGCACTCTCTTGACTAGGCATGTCCTTCTTTAGATGGTACTTGTGATCCTCATATGGTTAGGGCTGTGGTGGAGTTCTTAGTGATTATACACAGCCAGTAGCCCTCGGAAAATCCACGTGGCCAGATCTAAAAAATCAAACCCCAGCGGTATTACCGCCAGGGGTAGCGGTACTACCGCCAGGGGCAGCGGTACTACCGCCAGGACCCCAGCGGTACTACCGCCAGGGGCAGCGGTACTACCGCTCTGACCCCAGCGGTACTACCGCCAGGGGCAGCGGTACTACCGCCAGGAGGATTCTTTGTGTATTCTTTTCATTTGCTTGGCAATGAGTGTTTACTTTTCTGCCTTTTCTTGTTCATTGCCTTGACTCCTTTTGTCGCTCTTTTTCGGTGTGTGTTTTGTGTCACAGGTGGTGCTCGCCGCTCGAACCCCCCACGGGACACACAGTCAAAGCACTATCGCAACCCAGAGGCTCCAGAGGGCTCCGCCACCTCAGGTCTGCAACCCAAAACGCAGGCCTTCAAGAAGACCGCTCACAAGGACAAGGGGGTCAACGTTCGCACCATGCCCCCTAAGGATTTTCTGAGGTTCCGCAACCAGAACCACTATCTCCAAGAGAGGGCTGTGATCAAGAATGTCAAGCATGTTTGGACAAGGGATCACTGCAGGATCTACCGTGATATCATCAACCATTTCAAGAAGAACTTTGTCCCCGTTCAGTGGATTGACCTGGCTCACCTTTAGTGGAACATGGACTACTTTGGTGATGCTCTCTCTCTGATTGACAAACTGGGCATTAAGGAGATCATCTCTTTCAAGACAGACTTTGACCCCAATGTTGTTGCCCAGTTCTATGTCACGGTTCACTTCTCTCCTGATGACGAGCGCTCCCTGGTGTGGATGACTGGGACTCAGAAGATGACCGGAACCTGGTGTGAATTCATGGCATTCCTCAAGGTTGATTTCCAGGGAGCTGACACTCCACTTGGGTCGCGTCCTCATGCTGCAGCTCCCACTGATAGGGCCTCTGCCAAGGACAGATTGCAGCAACTCTATGTGAAGAAAGGTGTGCTCCCCAGGCATCTGGACATCATGCATCGGATCTTCCGCAACACCCTCTTTCCTCGCATTGGCAACTTCGACGAGGTACATGGCTCTCTGGCTGAGATGCTACTACTCTGTGAGGAGGCTATGACTAAGGAGTCTGCCCCTCTTGATATCTCTGATGTGATGTTCACTGAGCTCTGGAACTGCATCATGATGCGCAAGGTTCCCATCTATGGACCCTACCTATTTGCTTATATCCGTTAGAAGTGGCAAGACACCTATCCGCAGGAGGAGTTATACATTCAGGCTGACTACGTTGTGCACGATCCTGTCAAGCTTCGCGTCAAGGACAAATGGGCCAACCCATCAACTTCATCTCAGCACATGGACACTGACACAGAGACTGCTGCTGACAGAGGAACCGCCTCTCAGTCCCGCTCTTCTGCCATGCCATCTTGGGCCATGAAACTGCAGGATAAGATGAAGACTCTTTTCTGTATGCATGCTAAGGGCCAGTATCAAACGCACGTGGCTCAGAAGGAGAACCGTCAGAGGCACAAGCATGTCTTGAGGACACTTGATGTTGACATCTCCAGCGGATCAGAGGACGACATCACTCCAGAGGCTGCTTGGATGCGGGCTCAAGGTTACTAGTGGTCTGGCGCTGAGGAGGAAGAGGACAATGAAGAGGAGCAGGACGATCCGGATGCTATGGACGAGTCTGGCAATGATGAGGATGAGGAGTGACCACCTGGGCGTTAGGTGTACCCCTTTTTGGTGTCTTGTGCCAAAGGGGGACAGAGTCTAGGAGCTGGATTTGCTTTGAGAGTTGAACTTTGCTTAGCTTTGCTTATCTTTCGTGTTTTGCTTCGAACTTGGTTTGCTTCTAGTTTGCTATCTTTGCTTTGTGTGACGTGAGACATGAACTTGTGTGAGATTTATTTCCATAATATGGTGTGAGTCATATGCTCCTTATTCTCATATATCTCTATCTTTTTGTTCTCATATTATTCACTGTGCAAATCCGGTATTGTCATCAATCCACCAAAAAGGGGGAGATTGTTGGGGCATAGTTTATGCCTAAGTAATTTTGGTGATTGATGACAGTACCGCAAAGGACTAACCGTGTGTATTAAGATTTTAGATAACACACGTCAACGGCACAAGACGACTCGCCCCCTCTTTCGTGGAACAGAAGTACGGTGTTCTCTACGATTATCTTTATTTGAGTCATAGGAAAGCCGTACTATTAAGAGGGGAACCGTAGTGGAAAGGTTTGGGTGGAATCAATCTTGCACGCGCACACTTCACCTCTTTTCCCCCTTGCCGGCAACTTTGGAGTGGCTCCCGCCTTGGTGTTTCTTTCTTCTTTGCAAATTGTCCCCCAACGGTAGTACCGCTGGCCCTAGCGGTAGTACCGCTAGCTGGCGGTAGTACCGCCCCTGGGCAGCGGTAGTACCGCTCCAGGAGCTTAGTACCGCCTGCCTAGCGGTTGTACATGGACGAACCTTTTTGCGAAGACTTTCTTGGCGGTGGTAGTGCTTATGCACTACCAGGGGCCCATCGGTAGTACCGCTGCATCCAGCGGTAGTACCGCTAGGCATGGGCCGTGAGTGGGAAAACGGTTGGATTTTCTCCCCCACTATATAAAGGGTTCTTCTAGCTGTGGAACCCTATCTCTTACCCTCCCAAGCTCCATTGTTGCTCCCTAAGCTCAAAAGTGCCCGATCTCTCTCCCTAGCCAAGCAAACTTGTTGATTCTTTAGGGATTGGTTAAGAAGGCCTAGATCCACACTTCCACCAAGAGAAAAGTTGATTCCCCCACCAATCCCTTGCGGATCTTGTTACTCTTGGGTGTTTGAGCATCCTAGACGGTTGAGGTCACCTCGAAGCCACATTCCATTGTGGTGAAGCTTCGTGGTCTTGTTGGGAGCCTCCAAGCTTTGTGTGGAGTTTGCCCCAACCTCGTTTGTAAAGGTTCGGTCGCCGCCTTCAAGGGGACCTATAGTGGATTCACGGTACCTTGCATCGTGCGAGGGCGTGAGGAGAATACGGTGGCCTTAGTGGCTTATTGGGGAGCATTGTGCCTCCACACCGCTCCAACGGAGACGTACTTCCTGTCAAAGGGAAGGAATTTCGGTAACACATCCTCGTCTGCATTGGTTCCACTTGTGGTTATCTCTAACCTTTACTTTGTGTATGCATATGTTGTTGTCTATCTCTTACTTGTCTCAGTAGCTCTCGTTGTTAGCTTCATTAAGGTTCACCCCATTGTTGTAATATTTGTGAACCCGTATGTTTTTTACCCTAACTTGCTAAGATTAATTAAAAAGTGGTCATTGCCTATTCACCCCCCCTCTAGTCAACCATATCGATCCTTTCACAAACAAAACTCCCCCTAGATTGTTGTTGGTATGGACGGCACCCGAGGATTTGGCTAGCCGTGGAGTGTGATTGATCGGTGGTGGGGGAGTCAAAACTTTACTTTTCTATTTGGGAACCGCCTATAGTATGTGTAGCATGGAATATGGTGAAAACTCTTGGTCATCGCGTTGACAATGAGAGCATACCACTCAAAATTATTTATCTCTGTTTTAAACGCTTGAGCTCTGGCACCTCTACAAATCAATGCTTCCCTCTCCGAAGGGCCTATCTATTTACGTTTCTGTTGAGTCATCCTCTTCTTATAAAAGGCACCAATTAGAGAGCACCTCTGTCATTTTCATGCTTTGCTATTAATTGATATTGAGTTGACTGTGACTGGATTTTCTTTGCCATGAATTACAATGTTCAGTCAGCCCTTGGTCTTTGATGGTGCTCCGCATTTATGTTTTGCGGTCTCAGAAAGAGCTAGCGAGATACCACCTGTTCATACTGCTTCATGATTTTTTTGATTGAAGTGTTGACGTTTGAAACTTATTATTATTGCTCGCTAGTTGATTATGCCATTGATATGAGTACTTCATGAGACCTATATGTCATTGCTTACGTGGTTAGCTTATGATCTTGCTGAAAATCTGAATATGAGTTAGACATAATTACAACAACAAGATCAAACAGAGTTCGTAAAAGTTTTTCTTTTGTCTCTTTCAGTTTATCAACTGAATTGCTTGAGGACAAGCAAGGCTTTAAGCTTGGGGGAGTTGATATGTCTCCATCGTATCTACTTTTCCAAACTCTTTTGCCCTTGTTTTGGTGTCTAATTTGCATGATTTGAATGGAACTAACCCGGACTGACGCTGTTTTCAGCAGAATTGCTATGTTGTTGTTTTTGCGCAGAAATAAAAGTTCTCGAAATGACCTCGAAATCTATGAGGATTTTTTGTGGAATATATAAAAAATACTGGCGCAAGAATCAACAGGAGGGACGGAGCCAGGAGCTCACAAGCTCACCAGGCCCGCCCCCTCCCCCCAAGCCGGGCCTGGCAGGCTTGTGAGCCCCTCGGGACTTCGCTGCCTCCAATTCCAGCTCTATATATCCTCCTTCGACCAGAAAAAAAATTCAAGGAGAAGAGTTCATCGCGTTTTACGATATGGAGGCGCCGCCACCACCTGTTCTTCCTCTGGAGGGAAGATCTGGAGTCCGTTCTGGGCTCCGGAGAGGGGAGATCGTCACCATCGTCATCACCAACCTTCCTTCATCGCCAATTCCATGATGCTCTTCACCGTTCGTGAGTAATCTCACTGTAGGCTTGCGGGACGCTGATGGGTTGGATGAGATCTATCATGTAATCAAGTTAGTTTTGATGGGGATTGATGCCTAGTATCCACTATGTGCTGAGATTGATGTTGCTACTACTTTGCCATGCTTAATGCTTGTCAATAGGCCCCGAGTGCCATGATTTCAGATCTGAACCTATTATGTTCTCGTCAATATATGTGTGTTCTTGATCCTATATTGCAAGTTGTAGTCACATACTATGTCTTATGACCTGTCAACCCCGGAGTGACAATAGCCGGAACCACTCCCGAAGATGACCATACTATGAGGAGTTCATGTATTCACCATGTGCTAATGCTTTGTTACAGTTCTTTATTAAAAGGAGAACCTTAATATCCCGTAGTTTCCATTAGGACCCCGCTGCCACGGGAGGGATGGACAATAGATGTCATGCAAGTTCTTTTCATAAGCACGTATGACTATATACGGAATGCATGCCTACATTACATTGACGAACTGGAGCTAGTTACATATCTCCCCATGTTATAACTGTTGCATGATGAATGTCATCCGACATAATTATCCATCACCAATCCAAGGCCTACGAGTTTTTCCTACTGGTCCTTGCTACGTTACTTTATCGCTACTGCTGTCACTGCTGCTACTATTACTGCTGCTACTGTTACTGCTACTGCTGCTACTGTTGCCGTTGCTATCACGCTACTTTGCTACTGAAACTTTGCTGCAGATACTAAATCTTTTAGGTGTGGTTGAATTGACAACTCAACTGATAATACTCGAGAATATTCTTTTGCTTCCCCTTGTGTCGAATCAACAAATTTGGGTTGAATACTCTACCCTCAAAAACTGTTGCGATCCCCTATACTTGTGGGTTATCACTCCCCATTGAGGAACCCCTTATGGCCAAAGGAGAAGGACAATGCTCTACTCAAGTGGAGCCATCAGCCTCGCAAGCCCCTCACGCTTCCAATTAACAAAGAGAAAACCCTCGACCAGCTGAACAGGATCAAGGGCAAGATCAACCACTCGAAGATGGTGATGCAGCACATGATGTCCAAGTGCTTACACAAGGTTCCGAATCTTCTCAAGATCAAGATCAAGTGCAGCCACAAGATCAAGATCAAGAGCAGCGACAAGATCAAGAACAAATCAGTGAACCTGCTCAAGACGAAAATCAAGTTGATCAGGATGCTACTTCTCAATTTCCTTCTGCAGCACCTAAGAGGGGTCGCGGTGTCAAGGAAGGATCAAAACTCAAGGCCAAGAAACGTGATCAAGTTGATGCTCCCCAATTATCAAGCACAGAAATCTTGGAGCGTCGCGCAGCCAAGATTGCATCCAAGCTGAGAGTCAAATCACATCTTATGAACAATGTGCTGGGAAGTTTAAAAAGGGGAGTATCCACTCGTCAACAAATTTTAAATTATTGTGAGCATCACACGTTTGTTTCATATTGTGAACCTCAACAGGTACAGGAAGCGCTCGATGATGAGAATTGGCTTATGGCCATGCATGAAGAACTCAACAACTTCAAGCGTAATCAAGTCTGGAAATTAGTGCCAAGACCAAAGGAGGAACATAATATCATCGGGACCAAATGGATCTTCAAAAACAAGCAAGATGACAATGGGATTGTGGTTTGAAACAAGGCCAGATTGGTGGCTCAAGGCTACTCCCAAGTCGAGGGTATTGACTACGATGAAACCTTTGCCCCCGTTGCTCGTCTAGAATCTATTCGCATGCTGCTTGCATTTGCATCTCATCATAATTTCAAATTACAACAAATGGATGTGAAAAGTGTTTTTCTTAATGGCCCTTTAAATGAGTTGGTATATGTCAAACAACCCCCGGGATTTGAACATCCCAAGCTCCCCAATCATGTATATAAATTTAATAAGGCACTCTATGGCCTTAAACAAGCCCCAGTGCGTGGTATGAGTACCTTACCGAGTTATTACAAGATCGTTTGTTTGAAATTGGGAAGATTGATCCCACTCTTTTTACCAAGAAGGTCAAAGGGGATTTGTTCGTATGCCAACTATATGTTGATGATATTATTTTTGGTTCCCCTAAGGAATCTTTCAATGAATAATTTGATGCACTAATGACCGAGAAATTTGAGATGTCAATGATGGGTGAGTTGAAGTTCTTCCTCGGGTTCGAGATTAAACAAGGTATAGAAGGAACCTTCATAAAACAAGCCAAGTACACCCAAGACATGCTCAAGAGGTTTGAGCTAGAGGATGTCAAGCCGGTCAAGTTTCCCATGCCAACTAGATGCAAACTTGACAGCGATCCCAATGGTAAAGCAGTGGATCAAAAGGTATATCACTCCATGATTGGATCCCTTCTTTACCTTTGTGCATCTAGACCGGATATCATGTTGAGTGTAGGGATTTGTGCACGGTTTCAATCTGCACCAAAGGAAAGCCATTTTATGGTTGTCAAATGAACCTTTCGATATTTGGCTCATACCCCAAACTTTGGCCTATGGTATCCCAAAGGAGCAAGCTTCAACCTAGTGGGCTATTCTGACTCAGATTGGGCAGGAGACTGTGTGGAGAGGAACTCAACTTCTGGAGGATGTCAATTTCTTGGTCGTTCACTGGTAAGTTGGTCTTCAAAGAAGCACAATTGTGTCTCATTGTCTTCCACCGAACTTGAGTATGTTGCAGCTGCGAGTTGATGTGCACAGTTGCTATGGATGAGGAAAACTTTAAAGGATTATGGTGTCACTTGTGAAAAAGTGCCTCTTCTATGTGACAATCAAAGTGCTATCAAGATTTCCCTCAATCCGGTGCAACATAGCAAGACCAAGCACATTGATATTCGCCATCACTTCATTCGTGAGCATATCAAGCGTGGTGATATTGAGGTTCACTTCATCAACACTGAAGAGCAACTTGCAGATATTTTCACTAAGCCCCTAGATGAAGCAAGGTTCCGGGAGTTAAGGCATGAGCTAAATATCATTGATTCAAGTAATGTGGATTGAAACTAGGCACTCTGGACCTCATTCTGCATTATATCTCGTTCTAGGTGTAGGCATGGACATAGGGGGAGTGTTGTTCTCTCAATGAACTTTCCCTCCCCCATTATGCATAGAGCGATCAAGTCTTTCGCATTGGCCATTATTGATGGCACTTGTGCTTCAAAGATGAGTGTTGGTCATGTACCCAAGGATAATTCTTCGCGGTGTCATACCTTTGTCTCAAACATAGGTGGCTCCGGCCACCGCCCCTCTCCCTCCTTGTAAAGGAGGGTTCTAATATTGCCAGTCGGTATATTTTGCCTTTGTCTTTTCTCCGGTACTGACTGGTATGTGTCCATGGTGTTTTCTCGCTATTCTGGCAAATTTTGGACTTTTCTGTAGGTTCTGGAGCAGTACTACCGCCAGGGGGAGCGGTACTACCGTGATGAACCGAGCGGTACTAACGCTGCCTAGGGCTGGCGTATGAAAATCCTCAGGGGGAGCAGTACCACTGCCTCATGCGGTACTACCGCGATGATCCCAGCGGTACTACCGCTAGGGCACGAGCGGTACTACCGTAGCAAGCGGTACTACCGCTTTGCCCGAGCGGTACTACCGCCCTGCCCGTGCCCTGGGGTATATAAAGAAAGGGGGCAGTTTTTTCCTTGCCCCATTTGCTTCTTCTTCGCGGAGCTCTCCCTATGTGCCCCTAGTTCCCCTAGATTTGATCTTCCTCTGCGACGCTTCTCTTCCCGTTCCAGTTGGAGGGATTTCCCCTCCTCCTCCTTCCTCCCCTGTGTGCCATGGACTCCGGTACTACCCCTATCCCCCTGTGTTGTGTTGATGTTCTTGGTTCTAGGGTTAGGGATAGATGTATTGACTCCATTGTTGTGGCATGATTTTTTTTCGTTCATGGATCGGAGGAGAGATGTTGGGAAGTACCCCTATTTGCGTTGCTGCATTGGATCTGCATAGTTTTGGGCTTAGATCCATAGTTTTGGTCTCTTATGTTTTCAAATATGCAGCTTTGTGGTCAAATTCGTTCTTATTCCTCCAGATCTGTAACCGAGCGGTACTACCTCCATACCCCGAGCGGTACTAACGCTCGCTCACGGTACTACCGCCCTGACCAAGCGGTACTACCGCTAGCTCGTGGCGCAGTACTACCGCCCTGGCCGAGCGGTACTACCGCTAGCACTCGATCTGATGCCTATGCTTGCTACTACTTGGATTCTTCTGTGTTTTCTCCTTGTTCTGGATATTGCCATGACTTCTCTTGTCATTTTTGCGTGTTTGTGTTGCGTGTCTCAGGTGGTAGCTCTCGTCGTTCCAACCCAGTTCGCAACACCGAGTCCAAGAGGTACCGCAACCCTGAAGAACCGGAAGGTTCCCGTCCTTCGAAGCGCAGCGTCAAGAAGACTGTATCCAAGGACAAGGCGTCCGCCATTGACTTTGACACTATGGCTCCCAAGGAGTTCGCGAGGCGCCAAAAGCAGAACCCTTATGTCAACGAGAGGGAGGAGTTCAGGGGCGGAGAGATGTACTGGACCAAGCAACAACTCATGGTCTATCAAGATGTCGTCCTGACTAAGAAGAAGAAATTTGTTCGAGTGCAGTGGATTGATCTCAATCATCTCCACAAGGATACTGATTATTTTGGCGAGGCCCTGCGTATGATTGAGCAGCTGGGAATTGAGGATATCATCACCTTTCACTGTGACTTTGATGCAGAGGTAGTGGCTCAATTCTATACCTCTGTCTTCTTCAACAATGATGAGAATCTCTCTTTGACTTGGATGACTCATGGAGAGAAGTTGACTGGCTCTTGGTCTGAGTTCATGAAGCTTTTGAGGATCAATTTTACTGGGCTGCATAATTCTCTTGGCGTGCACCCTCACCGCAACCCTGATAACACCCCCAGGACAAGCTGATGCTTTTCTATGTTATGAAGGGTGTCTCATTCCCTTCTTGGATATCATCCATCGGGTCTTTCGCAACACTCTGTTCCCTCGGGTTGGTAAAAAAGACAAAGTTCACTCTTATCTGGTGGACATGCTCCTGATGTGTCAGGACGGACTGGAAAAGCCCAATGGACCACTCGATGTGGCAAATGTGATGTTTTGCAAGCTTCAGATGGTCATCTACAACCGTAGGGTCCCCATCTATGGGCCTTACTTGTACTACTATATCAAGACTAAATGGGTTCAGACCTTCCGTGACAGGGCCTTTCCTGCTCCCATAGAGCTCGTCAGCCATGATCCCATCAAAGTGCGCCAGAAAGAGAAGTGGGCCAACGCCTCCACTTCACGCTCTACTGCTCACATGGAGGCTGAGGAGGAGACTGGTGTTGCTCGGGCTGAGGGCGGCCCTGCTTCAGAGACCCGTTCTTCTGTTGATCCATCTTGGGCCAAGAAGCTGAAGGCACAGATGGGGTCCCTGCAGGACCAGATGAGGACCTTGTTTTGCATGCGGGAAAAAGGACAGTATCAAACCCATGTGGCTCAGAAGGAGGACCTTCAGCGGAATAAGCGCCTGCTAAGGACACTTAATGTGCATGTCTCTAGTGGTTCTGAGGATGTCATCACTCCAGAGGCTGCGTGGATGCAGGCTAGAGACTACCAGTGGGATGGGACTGATCAGGAGGTGTCTGACAACGACGATGCAACAAGGTCTGATCACGAGGAGCAACAGGAGGATGATGAGGACGATGAGGACACTACGTATGTGTCTACTGAGGATGAGGATGAATGAGCCACCACCTGTGTTCACGTTCTCTCGGCCTTTTTGGTGTCCTGATGCCAAAGGGGGAGAGAGTGTTAGAGATTTGCCTTTGGTTTTTTCATTCGTGTTTGAGTCTTTCTTTTCTGAACTTGGTTGGTTTAAGTTTGTTGGATATCTTATTATGTGTGTGAAGACTCTTCGTCATATGGTGTGAGACATATGTTATCCTTATATTATCTCTAAAGTCTCTCTCTATACTTAGCATGGGAGATCATTTATCTCGTGCCTTTATCTTTATGCTCACATGTCTATGTTTTCATTATTATGTGTTTGTGCAAATCCGGTGTTGTCATCAATCCACCAAAAATGGGGAGATTGTTAGGGCATATTTTGTTCTAAGTAGTTTTGGTGATTGATGACAGCATCTCTGCGGACTAATCGTGCGCATTGAGCATTTTAGATAATGCATCATAGGGCACAAGATGATTCGTCGCCCCTCGGTGTTGTTGGAGCACGGTGTTTCCTACGGTTCTCTTAGGTAGTGTTGAGTAGTAGGAAAGCCGTACTATTAAGAGGGGGTCCGCGTTGGAAAGGTTTGGGTGGAATCAACTCTCTCACACGCACATTTTCTTTCCAACACTTTCTCTTTGCGGCAATGGAGCACCCGCTAGGTCTTTTGCAGCATTTGAAAGGGTCCAGCGGTAGTACCGCTTACGCTGAGCGGTAGTACCGCTCGCTAACGGTAGTACCGCTCCAGATGAGCGGTAGTACCACTACAGTTTGGCGGTAGTACAACTAGGGGATGGTAGTACCTCCCTCTGTGAGCGGTTGTACTTCGTCGGACTTTTTGCGGATACTTTTCCAGCGGTGGTAGGCTCAGTAGTAGTATTTCTACTACCGTGGCTTTGTGTTAGCCTAGCGATAGTATCGCTCAGTCCTAGCGGTAATACCACTGGGGCTTGCGGTAGTACCACTTCCTCCTGGCGGTAGTACCGCCAGGGACAACGGTAGTACCGCTGCTCCCAAGCTGTAGTACCGCTAGGGGCGTGTTGACAGTGAGGGTAACGGTTAGACTTGTTCCCCCACTATATAAAGGGTCCACCTACCTCACAAACCCCACCTTTGATCCTCAAAGACTCCATTGTTGCTCCCTAAGCTCATATGTGCCCGATCTCTCTCCCTATCCAATCAAACTTGTTGATTTCCTAGGGATTGGTTGAGAAGGCCAAGATTTACACTTCCACCAAGAGAAAATTGACCCCCCACTAATCCCTTGCGGATCCTGTTAGTCTTGGGTGTTTGAGCACCCTAGATGGTTGAGGTCACCTCGGAGCCACATTCCATTGTGGTGAAGCTCCGTGGTCTTGTTGGGAGCCTCCAAGCTTTGTGTGGAGATAGCCCCAACCTTGTTTGTAAAGGTTCGGTCGCCGCCTTCAAGGGCACCTATCGTGGAATCACGGCACCTTGCATTGTGTGAGAGCGTGAGGAGAATACGGTGGCCCTAGTGGCTTATTGGGGAGCATTGTGCCTCCACACCGCTCCAACGGAGGCTTACTTCCTGTCAAAGGGAAGGAACTTGGGTAACCCATACTCGTCTTCATCGTTCCACTTGTGGTTATCTCTTACCTTTACATTGTGTATGTTTGTTGTAGAGTATTTATTACTTGCTTTAGCGGTTATAGTTGGTAGCATCATATAGGTTGCTCACCTAGTTATTATTTTAGAGAACCTTTATGTTGCTAACCCTAACTTGTTAAGAAAAACTAAAAAATTGGTAGTTGCCTATTCACCTCCCCCCTCTAGTCAACCATATCGATCCTTTCACGGCGAATGGATAAAGAAAACTATTGATTTGCTATTCTTTTGTATCCTTTATTATTATAGCAAAAGAGCCCGTGTGTTGCAACGGGAGCAAACCATACAACACGTCTTAACCTAATAATCATGACCTGAGAACTTTATTTGAACTTACTGCATAAATAGAATTTAGAAATTGTTAAATAAGTAAAATAACATCATATTTAGATTGTACGCATCACTATAGATTCAAATTACATTATAAATAGAAATTAAAAAAATTAAATAGGTAAGATACATTATATTTCGATTCAACACATTGTTTGAATGAAAGTTCATATGTAATAATGTAAAATTAGAGTTAGAGTTTAAAAGATATAATTTTTTAAAGTATTTGTTAATTATAATTGGACCGTGGATTAATTAACAACATGGATCGGCCTCGTTATGGAAAAATGGATTGTACGCTATTGATTAAAATTACAGCATAAATATAATTTTTAAATTGTTCAATAGATAAAATAACATTAAATTTAGATTGTGCGCATCACTATTGATTGAAATTACATTATAAACAGAATTTTAAAAAATTAAATAGATAAACTAACATTATATTCAGATTCTACATATTTTTCTAATAAAATTTCATATATAATAATGTAAAATTGGAGTTACCGTTTAAAAGTATGATTTTTTAAAGTATTTTGCACTTATAATTGAACTACAGATTAATTAATTAAAAACTATAGGGGTGTTTTCGAAAACATACGGAAAATGATTATTTTTTTACTCAAGTATGTACTGCGGGTTGATTTTATGAAAACTGAAGGAGGTTTCTACAAAAAATCCAAAAAACGAGTCGTTCTCTCACTAAATTATGTATTGCGGCTTGTTTTCGGGAAATCAGAGGGCGTTTCCTGTAAAAATACAAAAAGCGATTCGTTTCTTACTTAAATCCGGACCGCGGGTTGATTTCGGAAAACTCCAGGGGGGTTTCTGCAAAACGACCACGGCGGACGACAGAAGCACTCCGTGCTTTATTATTAGGGAGAGATTTGTACTTTTTTCATGTTCAATCTATTTAGTTCCATCGTTAAGCGTCGAGTTTCAGTTCTACATATATCCTACACTCGAGCAAATTTATATATGCTTTGGCATGAGGTGTTCCTTCGATAGTTAGAAGGCATTATTTGCCCATTGCAATATGAGATATTCCTTGGATACTTTTTTAGTTATACAAAATTTAAAATTTTTGGAACCTATTTTGTATTTTGTCCCGGGCCCCCAAATTCATGGAGACGCCCTGCTTGGCCTCCACTTGAACGGCAGGTCACAAGCAGCAGACCACTACTCAAAATCTCATAGAGCTCTACCTCATGAATTTCTTTGTGCAGATCTCATCCTGCTCTTCTAGTTCTAGGGTTCTTGCATGAGGAGAGGAGAAAGGAGATCAGGCAGGGGAGCACGAGAGCCATACCTCTGGCGAGAAAGCCAGTGTTCTGACCGGAGGAGGTGAGCGATCCAGCAGCCGGCGTCGAGGCAACAACCGACAACGAGAGGCACTGGTGGCGGCGAGCCGACTTGGAGGCTGCAGCAGAGACCGGCTTCAGAGGATCCACGGCTTGGAGGCTTCCGTTGACGTGGGCGTGTAGTTAGCGGTGGCGTCGGTGGCGTGGACAAAGTCGAGCCACGAGGTAGTCGGGGAGGCGGCAACGGTGGCGGCGCCACCAACCTCTGCCCCGCCCAAAACCGCGAGCGGTGCCTTGATGTGTAGAAACCCCGTGGGTGGAAGGAAAATCGAGGAGATTGTAGGGGCTAGCCCGGTGGACCAAACGGCTGGTCGGAGAAATTTTGGGCTTTTCAGCCCGAGAGGGAAAAGCCCATAAAATCCCTCCCAATCCTTGCCTACCAAACGAGGCCTAAGGAGGAGTAAAAGATGTCTCCTCTCACTCCTAGTTCGGCATTAGCCACGAAGACTGGATCTATACCTCCAAAGTAGGATGCGTCGACACCTATGTCTCCAGCGAGTCACGATGGATCGAGGGAGACACAACTCCATGACTACCGACGGCCGTCGTCGAGCACACTCACAAAACACCATGTTCGTGATCTACACCACCGATCTGCATGACGTATATATGTGATGACCCGACCAGCACCAACATCCATCGTACCCGCGAGAAAAGTAATATTGACCCACGTAGGCACCACCCAGACTGAGGCCACCATCGTCTACCCAGAGCGAAGCTCCAACCTGTCCGGGGCCTGGCACTGGTATGTCCGAGCACGAGTTCCCATTCATGGCCGTCAACATCGCGCGGGCACCCCGCGCCGCCGGCCCAATCCGGGAGGAAGAGAAGCATCACCACCACCGCACCCCGTCGCCACTCAAGCCGCGACAAGAGACCCGACGGCCGATGCAACCACCATGCAACGGCCAAACCAAACCGGGACAAGGGGATACCCTGTTGGGTAACGTAGTATAAATTCAAAAAAATTCCTACACATATTCAGATCTTCCTATGGAGAGACCATCAACGAGAGAGGGGTGAGTGCATCTTCATACCTTTGAAGATCGCTAAGCAGAAGCGTTGCTAGAACACGGTTGATGGAGTCGTACTCGCGGTGATTCAGATCGCGGCGTGATTCCGATCTAGTGCCGAACCACGGCACCTCTGCGTTCAACACACGTGCAGCCCGGTGACGTCTCCCGCACCTTGATCCAGCAAGGAGGAAGGAGAGGTTGGGGAAGCTCTCCGACAGCACAACGGCATGGTGTCGATGGAGAGACGAGGTCTCCCGGCAGGACTTCGCCAAGCACCGTGGGAGGAGGAGGAAGGAGGGGAGCAGGGCTGCGTCGAGGGGAGAAGAAACGGTGTGCCCCAAAAGCCCCAAACCCCTAGGTATTTATAGGAGGAGGGGAGGGGTGTGCCACCCCTAGGGTTTCCCCCTTAGGTGGTGCGACAGCCCCCCCCAGCTGGGAGGTGTGGCGGCTAGGGCAGGGGGAGGGGGTGGCGCACCCCTTAGGTGGGCCTTAGGCCCACCAGCGCCAGGGTTTCCCCCCTTCTCTACCTCCTGCGCCTTGGGCCTCTTGTGGGAGGCGCACCAGCCCACTTTGGGCTGGTTGCCCTCCTTTTTTTGGCCCATCCTACCTCTTGGGCCTAGTGGCCCCTCCCGGTGGACCCCCGGGACCATTTCCGGTGGTCCCGGTGGTCCCGGTACGCTACCGGTGACGCCCGAAACATTTCCGGTGTCCAAAACCGCCCATCCTATATATCAATCTTTACCTCCGGACCATTCCGGAGCTCCTCGTGACGTCCAGGATCTCATCCGAGACTCCGAACAACTTTTGTTAACCTCGTATAACATTTCCCTATAACCCTAGCGTCATCGAACCTTAAGTGTGTAGACCCTACGGGTTCGGGAAGCATGCACACATGACCGAGACGCTCTTCGACCAATAACCATCAGCGGGATCTGGATACCCATGGTGGCTCCCAGACGTTCCACGATGATCTCATCGGATGAACCACGATGTCAAGGATTCAATTAATCCCGTATACAATTCCCTTTGTCTGTCGGTATAGAACTTGCCCGAGATTCGATCGTCGGTATACCTATACCTTGTTCAATCTCGTTACCGGTAAGTCTCTTTACTCGTTCCGTAGCACGTCATCGTGTCACATTGAGCTCATGATGATGTTCTACCGAGTGGGCCCAGAGATACCTCCCAGTCACACGGAGTAACAAATCCCGATCTCGATTCGTACCAACCCAAGAGACACTTTCAGGGGTACCCGTAGTGCACCTTTATAGTCATCCAGTTACGTTGTGACGTTTGATACACCCAAAGCACTCCTACGATATCCGAGAGTTGCACAAACTCACGGTCGAAGGAAAAGACACTTGACAATAGAAAAGCTTTAGCATACGAACAATACGATCTAGTGTTATGCTTAGGATTGGGTCTTGTCCATCACATCATTCTCCCAATGATGTGATCCCGTTATCAATGACATCTAATGTCCATGATCAGGAAACCATGATCATCTATTGATCAACGAGCTAGCCAACTAGAGGCTTGCTAGGGACACATTGTGATCTATTTATTCACACATGTATTACCGTTTCCTGTTAATACAATTATAGCATGAACAATAGACGATTATCATGAAAAAGGAAATATGATATTAACCATTTTATTATTGCCTCTAGGGCATATTTCCAACAGTCTCCCACTTGCACTAGAGTCAGTAATCTAGTTACATTGTGATGTATCGAACACCCTTAGCATTATGGTGTTGATCATGTTTTGCTCGAGGAAGAGGTTTAGCCAATGGGTCTGTAACATTCAGATCCGTGTGTACTTTACAAATATCTATCACTCCACTCTGGACATGGTCTTGGATGGAGTTATAGTGGCGTTTGATGTGCTTGGTCTTCCGGTGAAACCTGGTCTCCTTGGCTATGGCAATGGCCCCATGTTATCACAGAAGAGCGTCATTGGACCCGACGCGCTTGGAACCACTCCAAGGTCGGTGATGAGCTCCTTCATCCCAATTCCTTCATGAGCCGCTTCTGAAGCAGCTATGTACTCCGCTTCACATGTAGATGCTGCCACGACTTCTTGCTTGCTGCTGCACCAGCTCACTACCCCACCATTCAAAACATATACGTATCCGGTCTATGACTTAGAGTCATCCTGATCTGTGTCGAAGCTAGCATCGACGTAACCCTTTACGACGAGCTCTTCATCACCTCCATAAGCGAGAAACATCTCTTTAGTCCTCTTCAGGTACTTAAGGATATTCTTGACCGCTGTCCAGTGTTCCATACCGGGATCACTTTGGTACCTCCCTACCAAACTTATAGCAAGGTTTATATCAGGTCTGGTACACAGCATGGCATACATTAGAGAGCCTACGGCTGAAGCGTAGGGGACATTACTCATCTTCTCTCTATCTGCTGCCGTGGTCGGTGACTGAGTCTTACTCAATCTCATACCTTGCAAAACTGGCAAGAACCCTTTCTTTGAGTTTTGCATATTGAACTTATTCAATATCTTGTCAAGGTATGTACTTTGCAAAAGACCTATGAGGCGTCTCGATCTATCTCTATAGATCTTGATGCCTAATATGTATGCAGCTTCTCCAAGGTCCTTCATTGAAAAACTCTTGTTCAAATAGGCCTTTATGCTCTCCAACATCTCTATATTATTCCCCATCAATAATATGTCATCCACATACAGTACGAGGAAAGCTACAGAGCTCCCACTCACTTTCTTGTACGGACAAGCTTCTCCGTAAACCGTTATGAACCCAAACGCTTTAATCACCTCATTGAAGCGAATGTTCCAACTCCGAGATGCTTGCACCAGCCCATAGATGGAGCGCTGGAGCTTGCACACTTTGTTAGCACCCTTAGGGTCGACAAAACCTTCTGGTTGCATCATATACAACTCTTCCTTAAGATTCCCGTTAAGGAACGCTGTTTTGATGTCCATTTGCCAAATCTCATAATCATAAAAGGCGGCAATTGCTAACATGATTTGGACCAATTTTAGCTTCGCTACGGGAGAGAAAGTCTCTTCGTAGTCAACTCCTTGAATTTGTCGAAAACCCTTTGCGACAAGTCGAGCTTTATAAAAGGTCACATTACCATTTGCATCAGTCTTCTTCTTGAAGATCCATTTATTTTCTATGGCTAGTCGGTCATCGGGAAAGTCCACCAAAGTCCATACTTTGTTCTCATACATGGATCCTATCTCGGATTTCATAGCTTCAAGCCATTTATTGGAATCCGGGCCCGCCATTGCTTCTTCATAGATCGAAGGTTCACCGTTGTCTAACAACATGATTTCCATCACAGGGTTGCCGTACCACTCTGGTGCGGAGCATGCCCTTGTGGACCTTCGTGGTTCAGTAGTAACTTGATCCGAAGCTTCATGATCATTATCATTAACTTCCTCTTCAGTTGGTGTAGGCACCATAGGAACAATTTCCCGCGTTGCGCTACCTTCCTGTTCGAGAGGGGGTGTAATTACCTCATCAACTTCTACTTTCCTCCAACTTACTTCTTTCGAGAGAAACTCTTTCTCTAGAAAGGATCCGTTCTTGGCAATAAAGGTTTTACCTTCGGATCTAAGATAGAAGGTATACCCAAGAGTTTCCTTAGGGTATCCTATGAATACACATTTCTCCGCTTTGGGGTCGAGCTTCTCTGGTTGAAGTTTCTTCACATAAGCATCGCATCCCCAAACTTTAAGAAACGACAACTTAGGTTTCTTAACAAACCATAGTTCATACGGTGTCGTCTCAACGGATTTAGACGGTGCCCTATTTAAGGTGAATGCTGCAGTTTCTAATGCGTATCCCCAAAATGATAGCAGCAAGTCGTTAAGAGACATCATAGATCGTACCATATCTAATAAAGTGCGATTACGACGTTCAGACACTCCGTTGCGTTGCGGTGTGCCAGGCGGCGTGAGTTGTGAAACTATTCCACACTTCCTTAGGTGTGTGCCAAACTCCTGACTCAAATATTCTCCTCCATGATCAGATCGTAGACACTTAATTTTTCTGTCACATTGATTCTCAACCTCAATCTGAAATTCCTTGAACTTTTCAAACGTCTCAGATTTGTGCTTCATCAAGTAGATATACCCATACCTACTCAAATCATCGGTGAGAGTGAGAACATAACGGTAGCCACCGCGAGCTTCAACGTTCATTGGACCACACACATTAGTATGTATTATTTCCAATAAGTCGGTCGCTCTCTCCATTATTTCTGAGAATGGAGTCTTAGTCATCTTGCCCATGAGGCACGGTTCGCATGTGTCAAATGATTCATAGTCAAGAGACTCTAATAGTCCATCAGTATGGAGCTTCTTCATGCGATTAACACCGATATGACCAAGGTGGCAGTACCACAAGTATGTGGGACTATCATTATCAAATTTACATCTTTTGGTACTAACACTATGAATATGTGTAACATCATGATCGAGATTCATCACCAGCGAAGCATGACCATAAAACATATCACTCATATAAATAGAACAACCATTATTCTCTGACTTAAATGAGTAGCTGTCTCGCATTAAGCAAGACCCTGATACAATATTAATGCTCAAAGCTGGTACTAAATAACAATTATTAAGATTTAAAACTAATCCCGATGGTAGATGTAGAGGTAGGATGCCGACGGCAATCACATCGACCTTGGAGGCATTCCCGACGCGCATCGTCACCTCATCCTTGGCCAGTCTCCGCTTACCGCAGTTCCTGCTTTGAGTTACAAATGTGAGCAACAACACCGGTATCAAATACCCAGGAGCTACTACGAGCACTAGTAAGGTACACATCAATAACATGTATATCACATATACCTTTACCGTTGCCGGCCTTCTTGTCCGCTGAGTACTTGGGGCAGTTTCGCTTCCAGTGACCTTTTCCCTTGCAATAGAAGCACCCAGTCTCAGGCTTGGGTCCATTCTTTTTCTTCTTCCCGGTATCTGGCTTATCGGGCGCGGCAACGGCTTTGCCGTCTTTCTTGAAGTTCTTCTTACCCTTGCCCTTCTTGAAACTGGTGGTCTTGTTGACCATCAACACTTGATGCTCTTTCTTGATTTCTACTTCTGCAGACTTGAGCATCGAGTACAACTCGGGAATGGTCTTATCCAACCCTTGCATGTTGTAGTTCGGCACAAAACCTTTGTAGCTTGGTGGGAGAGACTCGAGGATTCTGTCAATTATAGCATCATCCGAAAGTTCGACTCCAAGTGAAGTGAGACGATCGTGTAACCCAGACATTTTGAGTATGTGCTCACTGCCAGAATTGTTCTCCTCCATCTTACATCTAAAGAACTTGTCGGAGACTTCATATCTCTCGACACGGGCATGAGCTTGAAAAACCAGTTTCAGCTCTTGGAACATCTCATATGCACCGTGTTGCTCAAAACGCCTTTGGAGCCCTGTTTTCTAAACTGTATAACATGCCACACCTAACCAGAGAGTAGTCATCACTCTGTGTTTGCCAGACGTTCAGAATGTCCTGGGCTGCCGCGGGAGCAGGAGGGTCACCTAGCGACGCATCAAGGACATAAGCCTTGTTAGCTGCTTCAAGGATGAGCTTCAAGTTGCGAACCCAGTCCGCATAGTTGCTACCATCATCTTTCAGCTTGTTTTTCTCTAGGAATGCGTTGAAATTGAGGTTGACGTTGGCCATCTACAATATTTATAAAGACAACTTTTAGACTAAGTTCATTTAATCAAATTAAGTATGAACTCCTACTTAAACCGACATCCCTCCAGTCATCTATGTGATACATGATCCATGTTGACTAACCCGTGTCCGATCATCACGTGAGATGGACTAGTCATCATGGTGAGCAACTTCATGCTGACCATATTCAACCATACGACTCATGTTCGACCTTTCGGTCTCTTGTATTCGAGGTCATGTCTGTACATGCTAAGCTCGTCGAGTCAACCTAGGTGTTTCGCGTTTGTAAATCTGGCTTACACCCGTTGTATGCGAACGTTAGAATCTATCACACCCGATCATCACGTGGTGCTTCGAGACAACGATCCTTCGCAACGGTGCACACTTAGGGGAATACATTCTCAAAATTTTAAGAGGTATCATCTTATTATGCTACTGTCGTTCTAAGCAATAAGATGAAAACCATGATAAACATCACAATGCAATCATATAGTGACATGATATGGCCATTATCATCTTTGCTCTTTCGATCTCCATCTTCAGGTATCGCATGATAATCATTGTCACCGGCGTGACACCATGATCTCTATCATCATGATCTCCATCATCGTGTCTCCGTGAAGTCGTCACGCCAACTACTACTATCACTACTACTATAGCTAGCCGTTAGCAATGAAGTAAAAGTAGTAAGCACATGGCGTTGCATCTCATACAATAAATTAAGACAACTCCTATGTCTCCTGCCGGTTGTCGTACTTATCGACATGCAAGTCGTGAAACCTATTACAATAACATGATCATCTCATACATCATACATGCAACATCACAACTTTGGCCATATCACATCACATGTCAAACCCTGCAAAAACAAGTTAGACGTCCTCTAATTGTTGTTGCAAGTTTTACGTGGTTAATTTGGGTTTCTAGCAAGAACGCCTTCTTACCTACGTGACAGCCACAACGATGATATGCCAAAGCTATTTAACCTTCATAAGGACCCTTTTCATCAAATCCAATCCGACTAGAGTAGGAGAGATAGAGACCCGCTAGCCACCTTTATGCACGGTGTGCATGTCTGTCGGTGGAACCAGTATCACGTAAGCGTACGTGTAAGGTCGGTCCGGGCCGCTTCATCCCACAATACCTCCGGAAAAGAATAAGACTAGTAGCGGAAATCAATTTAAAAATCATCGCCCACAACCTTTTGTGTTCTACCCGTGCATAGAATCTACGCATAGAAAACCTGGCTCTGATGCCACTATTGGGTAATGTAGCATAAATTCAAAAAATTTCCTACGCATATTCAGATCTTCCTATGGAGAGACCAACAATGAGAGAGGGGTGAGCGCATATTCGTACCATTGAAGATCGCTAAGCGGAAGCGTTGCTAGAACGCGGTTGATGGAGTCGTACTCGCGGTGATTCAGATCCTGGTGTGATTCCGATCTAGTGCCGAAGCACGATACCTCCGCGTTCAACACACGTGCAGCCCGGTGACGTCTCCCGCACCTTGATCCAGCAAGGAGGAGGGAGAGGTTGGGGAAGCTCTCTTGCAGCACGACGGCGTGGGTCGATGGAGAGACGAGATCTCCCGGCAGGGCTTCGCCAAGCACCGTGGGAGGAGGAGGAAGGAGGGGAGCAGGGCTGCGCCGAGGGGAGAAGAAATGGTGTGCCCCAAAAGCCCCAAACCCCTAGGTATTTATAGGAGGAGGGGAGGGGGTGCCATCCCTAGGGTTTCCCCCTTAGGTGGTGCGGCAGCCCCCCCAGATGGGAGCTGTGGCGGCTAGGGCAGGGGGAGGGGGTGGCGCACCCCTTAGGTGGGCCTTAGGCCCACCAGCGCCAGGGTTCCCCCCCTTCTCTCCCTCCTGCGCCCTGGGCCTCTTGTGGGAGGCGCACCAGCCTACTTTGGGCTGGTTGCCCTCCCTATTTTGGCCCATCCTACCTCTTGGGCCTGGTGGCCCCTCCCGATGGACCCCTGGGACCATTTCCGGTAGTCCCGGTGACGCCCGAAACATTTCCGGTGTCCAAAACTGTCCATCCTATATATCAATCTTTACCTCCGGACCATTCCGTAGCTCCTCGTGACGTCCGGGATCTCATCCGGGACTCCGAACAACTTTCGGTAACCTCTTATAACATTTCCCTATAACCCTAGCGTCATCGAACCTTAAGTGTGTAGACCCTACGGGTTCGGGAAGCATGCAGACATGACCGAGATGCTCTTCGGCCAATAACCATCAGCGGGATCTGGATACCCATGGTGGATCCCACACGTTCCACGATGATCTCATCGGATGAACCACGATGTCAAGGATTCAATTAATCCCGTATACAATTCCCTTTGTGTGTCGGTATAGAACTTGCCCGAGATTCGATCGTCGGTATACCTATACCTTGTTCAATCTCGTTACCGGTAAGTCTCTTTGCTCGTTCCGTAGCACGTCATCGTGTGACTAACTCCTTAGTCACATTGAGCTCATGATGATGTTCTACCGAGCGGGCCCAGAGATACCTCTCCGTCACACGGAGTAACAAATGTCGATCTCGATTCGTACCAACCCAACAGACACTTTCAGAGGTACCCGTAGTGCACCTTTATAGTCATCCAGTTACGTTGTGACGTTTGATACACCCAAAGCACTCCTACGGTTCCGGGAGTTGTACAAACTCACGGTCGAAGGAAAAGACACTTGACATTAGAAAAGCTTTAGCATACGAACAATACGATCTAGTGTTATGCTTAGGATTGGGTCTTGTCCATCACATCATTCTCCCAATGATGTGATCCCGTTATCAATGACATCTAATGTCCATGATCGGGAAACCATGATCATCTATTGATCAATGAGCTAGCCAACTAGAGGCTTGCTAGGGACACATTGTGATCTATTTATTCACACATGTATTACAGTTTCCTATTAATACAATTATAGTATGAACAATAGACGATTATCATGAACAAGGAAATATGATAATAACCATTTTATTATTGCCTCTAGGGCATATTTCCAATAAACCCCTCCCCCCACGGTCTAGCCCTCCGCCCACCAGAGGCGCGAAGAGACATCACAGCCGACCAACACAAATAGCCTCGAGCTGCACCCCCACGCCGCGCGTGCAACCGCGTTCAGAGAAGGGACCAGGCCACCAGCACACGCCCATAGTGCCCACCCCCTCCGCTGGCAGCCATGGCCGCTAGAGGTCAGGCCACGACCTCTATCCCATGCCGCCCGCAACCCGTAGCCCATGTCGACCGAGCGAGCGCCAGATCTGGATCCATGTGAGGCCGTCACGAGAGTGCCCAACCGAGCAAGACCACAAGGCTCCCGATCCGATAGCGTGCTTTCTTTCTTCCAACTACCAAAAGGGGCCCCGCAAACACTCGACTATTTTAGATCCAGATTCTTTTGGCAAGGAGATGGACAAAAGAAAAAATATAGATAGGCCAAATGGAGCATTGTTTGTAGGCCGAAAGACCAATGCGGCCTTGAAATTCATGACGTACACGTCAAGAATGAGGTCCTACTTAGTAAATTGTTGTTCAAACTTTTTACGGAGGATGATGTTCGACATACCATCTTGCGCAACAAGTATCTAGACGAAAAGGCATTGTCTTAGGCATATTGGAAACCTGATGACTCTCACTTTTGAGCTGGCCTAATCTATACTACTATTAAACAAACAAACATATCCATCTTTAAACGCACCTAGCTTAACCTAACATAACATCCCCGACTAATTATAGCCTCATGATCAAAATTGCTTGCTTAATTTCATCTACCCGTTCAGATTACACTAACCGTGGGCCAAGAGTGTGTTTAGCAATTCCCCCCGCGGACGAAAATTCTTCCATCCTCGATCCCACGTACGCACACCTACAAAAAAAAGTCATGACAAACCGAAAAGGTCCACAATGCCATTCGTCCAACCTTCCCTCAAACCTCGCATTCCTCCTCTCCCCGTCGAGTTTAATCGCTTTAGATGCTAGGGATATTTTATTCACTCAATGTAGTCGTTGGCAGAACAATGTTCATGAGTGGGCCGCATATGGGCGAAGCACACAAACTTTACTGTAAACTTGATGATGGCTAAAAGGCCTCTTAATAAAATGAAATTAGATTTTTCTCCACAAAAGAAAAATGCCATAGGTAAATAATATTATCCCGCAACACATGTAGCTATGATGAAAAGGAATGGACCCGGAAAAGAAATATGACTAGTCTTAGTCCAAATCAAGAAGAATTGTAATCAGCACGACATCTGTCCTCTCTACTACATGTTCAGAACCACATCATGCTCGGATTCAAGGAGAATGTCATCAGATAATTAAAGCGACGGGAGCGGCAAGTTTCATCAGATAACTGACGGGAGAAACTGGGACCGAATCGGATTCAGAGAAATGAAATCTGACGCGTCCTCCATCTTGTGCATGTCCATGGTCTTTAAATACCAAAGTACATACCATCTTCGCATCCCACGACACCTTCCGATCCAGCCGCCACCCTCTCCCAAATCCCAAGTCGCCATCCCTCGATCCCATCCCTAGCTAGAAGCAGCAGACCTGCCAGCCGCCCGCCGGGATGGAAGGGCTCGACGTCGACGACGTCTTCCAGCACTGCCGCCTGAACCCTACCGAAGTGGATGCCGTCACCTACTACCTGCCACGCCTCCTCTCCGGCGAGACGCTGCACGGCGTCGAGAAGCTCATCCACAGCGTCGAAATCTCCGGCTGCGAGCCCAAGGATCTCGCCGTCCGATACGCGCCCGTGCCGCAGGCCTTGAGCAGCGGCGACCGGTTCTTCTTCACCACGTGCAAGAGCAAGAACGGCAGCAAACTCCAGAGCGTGCGCAGCGCCGGCGGCGGCACCTGGACCATCCAAAAGACCACGGAGATTAGCCACGCGGGAGGCAAAGTTGGCGAGGTCAAGAACCTGTCGTTCAAGAAAAACGGCAAGTCCACCGGCTGGGTCATGGAGGAGTACCGGTGCCTGCTACCGGAGGCCATCGTCGCCGAGGGGTGAAGGTGTTCTGCAGGATGCACTTGGCCCAGCATGCTCCTGCCGCCGCCCGCCAAGAATCGGCCGCGTACATGCTTCAAGAACCGCAGCTAGAGGCCGCGACTGCGAGCACGCACGCACGGAAGAGGCCAGCGCCTGCTGCCGCCGCCGATCCTCATCCGCCGCGCCCCAAGAAAAGGATGCGCGTTGCCACACCATCCTTCACCGCTACTGCACCGGTTTTCTTGCCGGATGATTCAATACCTGAAGCTAACGACGACATGGGCGGGTTCTCTTGCTCAATGGAAGAGCTTCTCGGGCTGGAAGTCGACGAAACTCTCAGGGTGCGAGCTACAGAGAACATCTCTCCGCTCGAAGCTGACGAGAACATCGAACACTCTCACTACTCTGAACCAGACGAGGAGCTGCAGTTCCTACTCGATGAAGCAGCAGCAGAGCATGAACCACAGGCCGTCCCTGAAGCAGAGTGGCAGTCCGACGAGGCGCTCGGGAAGGATGGGGAGGCACATGGTTTTGATATTGAAGAACTGACGAGAATGATGGAAGCCGACCCAATTGAAGTCAGTGGAGCCAAAACTGGCGTGGAGATGGACCAACAGGAACCTCTGTACCTGGATTGCTTGGACCAAGTCATGCTGGAGGATCGGGCCATGCACAACCCTGCCTCCGTGATGCTCAGAAGGAGGAGAGGTACAATGCCGCGCCGGATCTTGACGTTCCATCACTTCAGGGACACGACCACTTGTTCAAATTTCCGCCGGGCTTCTTCGATGCATTTGAAGCAGCGTGGAAGGCCGAAGAGGCGCTCGAGAACGAGATGAGGGACAATACCGCGGCCAGTCTGCTTGGAGGATACGACAACTTCTTCTCGTCTGCAAGTGTCCATTAAATCCGATGTTGAAATTGTATGCAAAGTGTATACGAGGATATTCACTGGCCGATATATTAGTTCGTCCTTGTACGATCGCTACGGATGTACCTCTGAGCAATTTGCTCCACTTGGCTGCTGAAACTGTTCTGCTTCTTCTTTCTCTTCTGATGGATTTCTCAACCTTGCATTGGCTCCTGCACTATACTTCTTCTGCTATGTTTTCTGTGAATTGTGATGGACCATGTTAAAACTGCTCTTATCTTTCTGTATATTAGTATCAGATAAGCAAGCATAATGTAGTTATGATCTGGGCAGCCGTAGATAAGCAGTAACTATGTTTGTAAAATCAAAACTGTTTCACTGCTCGTGATAATCTACAGAACAACTTCAAGTTCATAAGTTGGAGAGCAAATTCAAGTTTGAGGCAAAAAACAATTGTTCTGTCTATTTTGCATCGCTGAATTCATTTTTTTCGATAAGGAGTATATATTAATATCGAAGAGATACCAATTACACCCAGCCTCTGCAACAACGCAATGCCCTAATGGCATGACGGATGCACACAGCCAAAAAACGAAGAAGAAACTAAAAAAGAAAAGTCCCACTACAGAGTTTCAGTACTTGCAAGAGCAACACAACCACCACCAAGACAACACCTGATGTTCAAGTACTCCAAAAGCAACGCCTCCAAGAAGGAAATAGTGCACAAGCACCATCGTCGCCCGATCGTAAATCTTGGGTTTTCACCCTGGAGATAATGCCGCTCTCAAAGCAATGTTTTCAATAAGACCATTGCCAGGCACAACCAATTAAGGCAGACCTTGGATTTTCATCTTGAAACGTAGGACCTTAAACTTTACTTGTGATGTCACACCACTTACATACCACTGCTACGAATCCCGAAACTCCAAGCAAATTCCTCAGCGCCGTAGGCTATAATCACCAGTACTAGTCCTCCAATCTTGGCTTTCATGACATTCTCCGCCTCTGACTTTATCATAGAGTAAGATATCTCCTGATGGAACCAGATAGCAGAGCTTCGCGCCGCTCCCTCCTTAATGGAGAACCAATGGGCACGACCGAATTCCACCCGATCCAGCAATCTCCAGGCATAACACGTCCATGGAAGTTCGCCGGCGGAGCCTTCTGAAACCTGCCACTCCGACCAGATCAGAAAGTTTGTGTATCAGGCAGATCTTCGTCATGGCGCAAGAGGAACACTAGGATCGTCGCCTTTATTCAAGCACTCCAGCAGGCCCCACCATTGCCATAGGTTTGCATTACCTTCGTCCATGACCGCCCGTCCGTCCCTGTCAACCCATCCACGCCTCCTTTCGGCGCGTCGACAGACGCCGCGCATGGGCTAGCGTCGCCGCCTCGCTGCCAGACCTCCACTGCACCGCTAAGGAGCCGAATCCCCTGTTCGAAGGGATCCAGCAGGCTACACAGAGGACGCAGCAGCCGGGCGGAGGAAGGGGGCACCACAACCGGCTGGGGAGGCCCCAGATCCAATTGGGATGGACGGGGACGGCGTCCCAGGAGTCGGGACGAGGCCAGGACCGGTCCTGAGATTTCGGGGGCCCGGGACAAAACCGAAACCCGGGGCCCTTAATATAAACAAAATAGTAATAAAAACAATGGATATATGTATACATAAAATGTCAACAATAAACTCTTAAATGCATCAAAAATAATATACATATGAAATAATTATATATACCCTATATATATATATATATATATATATATATATATATATATATATATATATATATATATATATATATATATATATATTAAAAGTTCTAACATTCCTTGATGCAAAGTCATTTGTGATGGGTTCGATCTCAATCTAATCCAAGAATTTCTTCTGGATGCATAACATTGCAAAACCATTAAAAATCTTTCGTTGATCCCCAATAGTTAATAGTTGAATGTTTGTAAGGCTTCTTTCAACCGATGCGACAGTTATATGCACCGTAAATATGATGGTAAGTAGTATAGTTATTAGGATAAAAATCGACTTCCCTGACATAATCAAAAATCACATAGTAGACATTACATCATGTGTCAAAATTAATTTTATAATCTTTAATTTAGAAGAAAAGAAGCAAAACTGGATGTTCATCAACACTAGCTGATTGTGCATGTGCACCTGTTGAAATAATTGTACAATCAGACTCACGTACTTTTTTATCAACCATATTGATGTCAACATTTTCCTCTAATTAAGGTTCAGAATTCCCATCAATTTGTTTCTCTGCCTCCACAATAATAGCTAATTCACCATTTGAAATAAATGAAGTACCAATATTACTCATGAAATTTTTATCAAGGGGGCCTCTCTGATTGCATCAAGTCATCTACATATTTTGTCTTTTTTCACCATGCTAGAAATTAATAAATAAGGGCATCAAAGGTTGATCACTGCCAGCTATGCACCATGTTCGCGCAGGATAAATTACTTAATTTATTACTAAACGTATAGGGAATAGGGATTAAGGAAAAGCATAATATACCTTGGATGGATTTTGGATCAGCTTTTGCGATAGGGCGTTTAGCGATGAGTCCATGACACAATGTTGAGTTGTTGACTCGCGTCTAGCTCTAGCGCTCGGCGAATCCGTGATGTCTATGTGCAAGTGTAGCACCTGATGGCAGGAGAGAAAGCGGCATTGCGGTCTTGAGTACTGATTGCATCTTGCGATCGAACCGCCCCAGAACAAAGATCGGCATCGACGGAGACGACGAACTGGCGATCGAATTAGGAAGGAAATCAAGAGAGAAGGAGCGTGATGGCGTGTTAACACTAGTGGAAAACGGGCCTTTGGCCGGGACCATTTAGTCCCGGCCTGCCTCTGGGCCGGGACTAAAGGCCCGGTCACGTCGCCCCAATTCTCAATGCCTCCCTCGAGGCTTTAGTCCCGGCCCGTAAGGAGCCTTTAGTCCCAGTTCATGTCCCTAACTGAGACTAAAGGGCTACACGGCGGGCAGTGGTGGCGGCAACCGTTCGTATCCCCCTTTAGTCCCGGTTGGTGGCTCAACCCGGGACTAAAGGACTAACACGTGGCCTGCCATAGTGGTGGCGACCGTTGGTATACCTCTTTAGTCCCGGTTGGTGGCTCAACCCGGGACTAAAGGCCTAACACGTGGCCTGCCGTAGTGGTGGCAACCGTTTGGTATACCTCTTTAGTCTCAGTTGGTGGCTCAACCCAGGAGTAAAGGCCCAAACGGTTTGCATCCCGCGTTGTTTCGGGCGATGAAAAGCACGAACCGAAGCGTACAGTCGCCATTTCTCTGTTCTTCTTCTCTCTCGCATCGCCCTCTCTGTTCTTCTCCTCTCTTCTTCCCTTCTCTTCTTCCACCATGCCAACTAGCTTTCATGAGGTGCTCGCACATGGCACGACCAAGCTCCGTGTCGTGTACACGAACCTGAGCAGGGAGGTGCCGTTTTTTCTTCAACAGTTGAAGGAACGATGGTTTGACCACGCAGCGGATCATGAGAAGTTCTTGGGGCTTGATCTGGAGTACACGGCCGATCAACGCGGTGTTGCCATCATCCAACTATGCTTCGCACGCCATGTCTTGATCTTCCAATGGGCGAGGTAAGTTTTGAGGCTTTCTTTGATCCAAGATAATGACATTGTAAGTTTATTTGTTTCAATCATATTTGGTTCCCTTCAAATAGTTTTAGTGAAACAATTTTGATTAGTTGAAGGGGAGCACAATCTAATTGGAATAGTGTTCCATAATCTGAAAAATCGTTACGCGATGGACTAGGAATTGAATCTCTACATATGCGTGCATCCATGTCTGGCTACACGACCCACGTTTGGCTACATACGCGATGGACTATGTGCACCATAGGCCATGTTTGGATCCATGGGCTAGAGTTAGTTTGAGCTAGTTTGGGTTCAACTAGCCCTAAAGTATCCAAACACAAGGGTTAGATTGGAGCTAGTTGCATCTAACTCACCTAAAAAACTAGCCCACCCAAGAGGTGCTAATTGGAGCTAGTTTTCATGGGGTTCATTAAAAAATATTTTTCTCTCTCTCTCTCCTACCAGCCAAGAGATGCTAATTGGAGCTAGTTCTCATGGGGCCCATTAAAAAATCACTTTTCTCTTTCCATAAAGTGCATCTATTGTCAATCTAACCCTTCCATCCAAACACCTATTTAGCTAGAGTTAGTTTAGGGTTAGTCATGAGCTAGAAACTAACTCTAACCACTAGCTAAGCTAGAGTATCCAAACAGGGCCATAGACGCTACCTGCAATACACCCTGGGGAGGGCCCCCTGACTATTGGGGGCCCGGGGCGGCCGCCCCCCTGCCCCCCCTCAGGGCCGGGCCTGGGCGAGGCCACCCACGGTAGCAGCTAGTCGGGGTAGGGCCAACTGCCGTGGGGCTTCCCTGGATCCCGATCGGATCTGGGCTGCCACGCCTGATGACGCAGCCCAAACGACCACGATGCCGGTAGCCGCCGCCACCGCCACGCCCATGAGAGGACGCGAGTTCCGTCACCGGTCGTCGGGATCGTGAACCCCAGCGCACGCTGACACACCACCCAACCTGCTGCCCCAACAGGATGGAAGCCGTCGCGTGAGAGCGCCCCGCCGCCGCCATGGGCCGCACGAGCTTCACCCGACGGTGTCCTCCAGCAACGGCGTGGCGAGAGGAGGACAAGGAGCCGCGCTGGTGACCGGAGAGCTGCTGCGCCCGAGTCCCTGGGCTGGGCGACGCGGGTGATCCTTTTTTCACGGGCTGAATTCATGCCTTTTATCATCAACTAAAGCCTGATCCTTATGAGAGATGCTAAATTATTCTTCGTTCTCCTGTGATGAATTTTCTGAACCTTGCATTCGCATATTTGTATATTATAGCTCATGTATTTTTGCTTAGTTTTTCTCAGGTCTCAGCTCCAAACTTGTTAGTAGAACTTCTCATGATTCTGGTTAATTTCTATTCATGGTCAACTGATAAGCTCTTTGGTTCAGTTCTTTCGCTCACATTTGGTTCTACATGAATCAACTCTGAAGTCTCATTTTTAGTGAGGATTCGTCTGTACTATCGTTTGAGCAAAATTAAGCAGGTACTCGTCAACTCTCACTGCAGTTCAGACCTTTTCACGTAAGACTTGAAAGAATGGCAGGTTTTTTTTGAAAAGGAAATTAATATCAGTTTTTTCTTGATAGAATGGCAGTTGTCCATGCAACCTTAAACCTTTACTACCAGCTACCGCTAGTCAACCCATCTCAGACCTTTGGTTGAGAGGATACCTGAAGGAAAAGAGAACCAGGTAAATAAAACCTAAACCACCACCCCCTCTTCCTCCGTCGATGATCTCTATAGGGAAAAGGTGTGAAAAATCTTCTACGACGAAGCCCGGAGTTGCTTCTTCATACCCTGCGGCCATGGTTTCAACCTATTTTACATGTGCTAGGAGGTATGTTTCGACTAAGGAGTCTTTCTTTTTTTTGAAACTGAAACTTTCGACTCCAAAGTCAGGAGGTCCAAGTGTGCAGCTTAGATTAAGTTTTACAAGTCTGATTAACTTCTGGGTGTGCTTTTGAGAGCAGATGTACAATCCAGGGTTCATAAGATGTTAAACCTGAACTTGGAAATCTTGTTCAACTGTTAAACAATAACCTTGAGGAGCTCTCTCTGAACATTTCACATTTATTTGGTTGGAGAAAGCTTATTTCAAACTAGTTGACAAGACACCTCGACAGATTTTTTGTGTGGAATAAGTGGAAATGGGATGTCAGTGAAGAAATGTTTCTCATCGCTGCAGGATTGTGCAAACTGAAAACAAGACCTGCCCAGTCTCCCCATGGACATAGCTAAAGGCGGTCTCTCGATACTCCCCTATCAAGAGATCAGGGAAGGAGGGGCGTAGCACATGTGTGCAAATGTGTGAAGAGTGCTGCTGAATGTGCATTTTTTTCCATAAGTTCACTGCTATATGTGTGCAAATATACTACCATGTTCGAGACCCATCAAGTACAATTTTCATATTTGTCCTAGTACTCGGATTATCTCAAAAGTGTCAGGAAATAATCCTTAAGTGAATTATATATCCCAACAAAAGATAGGAAAACTGAATGTTGTGTGTGGCAGCAGAATGGTCCACAATTAATTCTGAAGGAAGATGGCCCCTACAGTGTTACATGTTGGATGTATATAGTTTGACTCAGTTCACTCAGACACTCACTTGGTAGAGTTCAGTTAATCTGCAATGATCCATTGTGATGACCGCCCATATTATATCTGCTATTTTGTTGCAGTAAATCTATGTATCTATGTATCTATGCCATACCAACCAGAGGTCGATAATATGTAGTATGTGTCCATTCACTGGATTTATTTTGGTTGGTGTTGCAGTTAGTGGACGATGATGGCAAGGTGTACCTGGACATGAGGTACAACTTTGAGATCAGGAAGGACTAGCCTACCCTGCCTAATTAACAGACAACAGGAGAGACTTACTCACCTGCTCAGTCAGGAGTACCTAGGGTTGGTCTCAAAGAGGAGATGGGATGATATGAATGTTAGTTTAGGTTTTGCGGTGTATGTCTGAATTTGCATGCATGTTATTGACATTGTGACCTGAACTGAAAGTGTATGTGTGAATTCTAACTTGTGTTAACTGAGAAAAATTGCGGTATTTCCAATAAAATATTATTACGACATATTTGGTTCTCCATGTACCCTTTAAAAGCTCTCTATATACATCTCTCTGCTGAAAAAATCACAGCAATAGCTCAAGATGGAAAAAACAACCGGGCACAATTTTTTTTTGAATCGGGACCGGGCACTGTTTTCAGCCCAAACTAACATAAAGTCACAGCAGAGCCCATTATTGTGCTCTGTTTTAGCCCCCGTAGAGCAAACATGCCGAAATGGGCTGCCTCCAGCCAACCGAGGAGGGGCGCCCAACAGGCCTAGCGCTGGGAGAAGCTAGTACAACACTAAACGCATTTTTATTCGCCAGCTCAAGAATGTTGTATCACTAGTTTTTTTTTGACAAATCAAATCTTTATCTCTCAGATAAGGGCAAGATCGTTTACAATATGATGAGAAATAAAGTCTGGGATAGCATCTTCCCAAGTATCAGAGGACCTATTATAAAGAGATGATTTCGCTATGCAATCAGCTACACAATTTGCTTCTCTAGGGCATTTATGAACTTCAAAGTTTGCATAGTCTAGACTCAGTTCTTTGCTTTCAGGAGAATAGCCGCTTTGTTATGATCAGAGGCCCAGTTAGCCAAACTAGCCCAGTTATCTTAATAATATTAGGGGCTTAGCCTAAGTTATCTTAGTTATCTTAGAGTCCAAGTTATCTTAGTTATCTTAGAGTCCAAGTTATTAAGATTATATAAACCGATGTAAACAGCTCTTTTGGAATCAAGCAATAAGACAATTCTATTGCCCGACTCCCAGAGGAGCCCGAACCATAACCCTAGCCACCGCCTCCTCTACTTGCCGCCGCCTCGTCCCTACGCCGAGACGGCGCCGTCGCGCCGGCCGCGGCGCCCTCGTCTCCTCCAACCTCCCTCCTACCCTTATAACGTAAGGCAGAGGGTTGGTAGAACCCTAGTTTCTACCAGTTTGGTATCACGAGGCTCTGGTTCGATCATGTCATCACCGCCGCCCGTCTCCACCTTGTGTCGTCGTCCCCCACCACCACTCCGATGATCTCCACGGCCGGCGGGCCGCACCTGCCTGCGCCGGCCTCTTCTTCGCGCCGCCTCCGGCCGTCCTCACACCAGAGGAGCTGACCAGCGCGATCCGCGACCTGGCTACCGCCGTCCAGGGCATCCGGCTATACCTGGCCGCGCCCTACGGGCCACAGCCAGCCGCGCCACCACCAGCCAGCGTCGACCCGTCCTAGCCGCCCTGGCAGCAGCCGCTGTTGGCGGCAACCGCCGTGCTCGCCTGGCCGCTGCAGCCAACACTGCAGCCCAGCTGCCTCTGCCACCCTCGGCCGGGCCGCTGCAGCCGACCCTGCAGCTGCCGCCGCCGCCACAAACCACCTCTGGGCCGCGCCCTACCTCTGCGCCGGGGGTGCCGATCCACCATCTCCGGTTTCCCCCCTCGCCGTCGCCGCTACAGGCTTGGGTGACCGAGTCATCACAGCCAGTGTACACGACGGCCTCGGCGCCGCCGCACATCCAGTCGCCACCGGCGCCACCCCCGCAGTACGGTGGTCCCTCCAGCTTCGCCGGCCCCGACAGGTACCCGGCGCCGACCCCTGCACTACTCCGCGTCGACGAGCCGTACCGCCAGGGCGGCCCTACCCACACGCCGCCGCGCTTCGCCAAACTGGACTTCGCCACCTACGACGGCACGGAGGACCCCCCTGAGCTGGCTCAACCAATGTGACCAGTTTTTTCGGGGGCAACGGACGCTAGTGTCGGATCGCACCTGGCTCGCTTCATATCACCTCCGAGGTGCCGCATAGACGTGGTATTACGCTCTCGACCACGACGACGGCGGCATGCCTCCACGGGAGCGTTTCCGCGAGCTCTGCCTCCTACGTTTCAGGCCTCCGATCCAAGGGAGCCGGTTGGCGGAGCTTGGCCGCCTACCCTTCACCTCCACGGTGCAGGACTTCGCCGACCGCTTCCAGGCCCTGGCATGTCACGCGCCTGGCGTGACGACTCACCAGCGGGCCGAGCTCTTCGTCGGGGGCCTCCCCAACCACATCCGCGTGGACGTCGAGATGCGCGGACCATAGGACATCCGGACGGCCATGTACTATGCCCGCGCGTTCGAGCAGCGGGCTGTGGCTATGCAGAAGGCATTCCCGGCCCAGGCACCTCGCCCAACCCCTCAGCCGGCTATGTCTGCACCCAGCCAACCTGCCCAGCCGGTGACAGGGACCGCCGCCGCAGCAGCAACTCGACCGTTCCGTCGGCTAACCCCGGCCGAACAAAATGAGCGTCTCCAGGGGTTATGTTTCAACTGCGATGAGCCCTACGTGCCAGGCCACGTCTGCCCGCGCCTCTTCTATTTGGAGGCGGACGACTATGTCGCGAAGGATACAGCTCCCTCCGAGCTTGCCGAGGTGGCAGCCCCGACGTCAGCCACCGCTCTCGTGGTCTCGCTGCATGCCCTTGTCGGCATACGAACGGAAACAACGATGTTGTTGCCAGTGACGGTTAATGGGGAGCGCCTCTTAGCTCTCCTGGACACAGGCTCTACACACAACTTCCTGCCCGCGTCTACCATGCATCGCCTCGCCCTCCAGCCGACGGGCGGCGAGTAGCTCCGAGTTACCGTGGCTAATGGTGTCCGTCTCCGCTGCCACGGAATTGCACAGCAGGTTCCCATCCTCATCGGCGACGAGTCCTTCGCCATCACGTGCGTCAGGATCGACTTGGGCGACTACGACTTCATACTCGATGTCGACTTCTTGCGGACGCTTGGACCCATCCTTTGGGACTTCGACACACTGACCATGACTTTCTGGCGTCAAGGGAACATGGTGGCTCTTATCCAGCATTTCCCTCTCAACTGTCGACTGCTATAGCAGATTCCGAGCCGCCCCTATTGGATCATCTCCTGCAGTGGCACGACGACCTTTTACGAGTGCTCCTTGTTCACAAGCCCGGGGGCTTGTGGCGTTTCTTCCTTGATTACCGTGCTCTCACTACCATGACGATGAGGGTCAATTTTCCTATACCGGTCATGGCGGAGCTCCGGTAGAAGCCGCAAGGGCCATGGTTATTCCCTATGCTCGACTTGCATTCTAGCTACCATCACGATCACTTCGAGTTTTTGGTGATGCTTTTTGGTCTCTCCAATGCACTGGCGACATTCCAGGCCTTGATGCACGACGTACTTCGGACTAGCTCAACCCTCCGAAGGCACCTTGGGAGCATCGCAACGAATTTCGCCAACATTTTCTAGACATCCAACTCGAGGACGAGCTGTTTGTGCAGGCGGGGAGAAATGTTATGATCAGAGGCCTAGTTAGCCAAACTAGCCCAGTTATCTTAATAATATTAGGGGCTTAGCCCAAGTTATATTAGTTATCTTAGAGTCCAAGTTATCTTAGTTATATTAGAGTCCAAGTTATCGAGATTATATAAACCGATGTAAACAACTCTTTTGGAATCAAGAAATAAGACAATTCTATTGCCCGGCTCCCACAGGAGCCGGAACCCTAACCCTAGCCACTGCCTCCTCTACTCGCCGACGCCTCCTCCCTACGCCGAGACGGCGCCGTCGCACCGGCCGCGGCACCCTCGTCTCCTCCAACCTCCCTCCTGCCCTTATAACCTAAGGCAGAGGGCCGGTAGAACCCTAGTTTCTACCACGCTTCCTGCCCAAGGAATTTTTCAGTGTTGAAAGCTTCAACAACATTAGAGCTATCAGACTCAATGTGCAAGTTGTTACAACCCATCTGAGCTGCTAGATAGAGACCATTCCAAATAGCAATTGTCTCTACCACATCCACTGACACCACTTGCGGGATGAACCATCCAGCAGCAACTATAAACTCACCACGGTCATCTCTTGCCACAGCTCCTGTACCTACAGACATTGTTTCTGCGTTAAAGGATGCATCAACATTAATCTTTACCACTCCTGTCCTTGGCTTGAGCCACATATGATCACGCTTCACCACCATTTAGTTCGGTGTCAGTGAACGGATGAAATTAGTAGCTAGGACTCAAATCGATATAGCAGTTTGATTTGGCTTCCGGACCTTCTCACTTTTGACAATTTGCCTTCGCTGCCACCAAATATACGAGCTTCCAACCGCAATTAGTTCAGCAAGCAACATCGTGTATTTTGTGGCATGCCGCTCCATAAGAGTAGCCATTGTAAAAGAGCCCGACCGGTCCTCTGCAACTGTTCTCTGAATATCTTTCTCAAGCCCCAATTCATTCCAGATATCCTTCGCTCTTTGACTGAAAACAGGCAGTGTTGAGCATCTTCGAACCCTGTATGGCATAACAGGCATTGTCCCGAGATAGGTATGTGACGATTTGCAAGTGTATCATGACAAGGAAGTAATCCTCTTACAACTTTCCACATGAAGTGCTTCACCTTCCCAGGAATTCGGAGTTCCCAAACACGCTTCCAGATATCATTCGACCGGCTCCCTTGATCAGTATTTCGGTTTTTGATACGCCCAAATTGGTGCTGGAGTTGAACATGATAGGCTGATCGAACAGTGAAAACACCCGATCGGTTATTATGCCACGACACAAAGTCTTCCATCACCTACACCCGAAGAGGAATTTGAAGGATCCTATGAACATCAACTGGCCAGTAAACAGCCTGTAACAGGTTCTCATCCCACTGACCGATATATGGGTCAATTAATTCCTCAACCTTGGCCAACATAGTTGCTCCCCGTGGAGTAATAACTTGCCTTGTTTCACTAGATGGAATCCAAGGGTCATTCCAGATATTGATATGTGAACCTGTACCCACTCGCCAAATACATCCTCGCTTGAATGTTTGTATACCAGCTACAATGCTCTGCCATGTAAATGAAGAACCCTTCTTGGGGCCCGCCATAAGTATGTTGCCATCACAGTAGCATTTTACACCTAGAACTCTTGCACACAAAGATTCAGGGTTCTGGAGTAGATGCCAACACTGTTTTGCTAGTAAATCAAGATGAAAACTGTGAAGGTATCGAAACCCCAAGCCACCCTTACTCTTCGGGGTGCATAACTTCCACCATGTAAACCAATGCATCTTTTTCTTCTCCTCGCGGTCCCTCCACCAAAAACCTGCTATCTCATCTGTAATTGCCTTGCATATGTTTTTTGGAAGCTTGAATACAGACATATCATAAGAAGGGATTGCTTGGGCCATTGCCTTTAGCAAAATCTCGTTTCCCTTCATTGATAGCACCTTCTCCTTCTAACCTTTAATTCTCTCACAAACTCTATCAATAAGATGCTAAAAACAGTCACTCCTAAGGACACCTACCATAGTAGGTAGACCCAGATATTTATCAGTTAATTCCTCGGTAAGAGTGTCCAGCGTGGAACATACCTCTTCTCTAACATGCACACCAGTATTCGAATTGAAAAAAATGGTAGACTTTGGTGTACTTACACGCTGCCCACTATTTTCACAATAAATCTTCAAGACTCTCTTTAGTGTGTTTGCATTTTGAGCATTTGCTTTCATAAGAACCAGAGAATCATTTGCAAAAAGTAAGTGGGAGGTAGATGGAGCATCTCGGCAGACACTAATACCTTCAATTCCTCTCACTTCTTCCTCATGAGCTAATAAGCTAGATAGCCCCTCTGAACAAAAGAAGAACAGATAGGGGGAGAGAGGGTCTCTGTTGGGGATATTACCTGCGGGTAACCCGCCCTTGGTGGGCTGGGTCATCAAAGGGGAGACTCAACATTAGAAGCGCGGCCCTTGGCCCGGAAGCTGGATGGCGGTTCAAGAAGTTGTGGGGATGATAAACTACCAAAGGAGTTCCTGATCTTGGAAGACACGACGACTTAGAGATAGGGAAAGCTACGATAGGTAGCATGGCCAGGACTCTTGTAAACCCTAGGGACTCGACCTGTATATAAAGGCGTGTCCCGGGGGAAGGTCAGGCAGGTTAGAAATTATCGAGAGCTAGGTCAGGCGAGTTACGCCCTTCTTGTAATCGAAACCATCATCAATCCACAAAAAGCAGGACGTAGGCTTTTACCTCTACACGAGGGGCCGAACCTGGGTAAATCTGAGTCCCGCCTTCGCTCAACCCCTTCGAGTCGCCACCAAGGTGCGATGGCTCCATCTCTAAGTCCTTTCACGAGGACATTTGCCGTGATAAAACCACGACAGTTGGCGCACACCGTGGGGCTGGCGCACGATTGAGTTGAGTTCTCGAAGGGAGCCCTACCAGGGTCAGAAAGCTATGCGGCTGGCATCATGACAAAGAGCTGCCGCGGAAGGTACTACATCGACAACTCGATGTGGGGGCCAGAAGCCGATTCAGTCGAATCTGGTTACAAAGTCCCCTTCGGCAAGATCAACATCTTCATCGGCATGATTGGGACACCCGTGCCTGAGCCGGACACCTCCATCAACATCGTCGAGCCGTCCAGGTACATCCTCCCCATCACACGGCGGGACAGAAGTTGCCACACCTGCGTCGGTTTTACGCAGGGAAACGACGTACAAGACGAGCCGGCGGCCCAGGAGATCACCCCCGTCAATTCTGACGGCGAGTCATCCATGGGCGATACAGATTCAATCCATCTTCTTCAGGAAGGACAACTCGGAGGGCTGTCATTGGCAATGGACCCCGAGATCCTCGAGAGATACCATAGACAAATCACCATCTATATGGCGGGGTCGGCACAGCGTCAGCAAAACCCGGCCGGCAACAACGAAACCGGTGGGACGTTGAAACCCCCAACACAAACCATGGTGGAGTTAGCGGCGGAGGTCGCCAGCCTTATGGCAACCGCTGTCACATCCGAGAATCAGGAGACAATCAACGCCGAGCTAGCGAAGCTGTGGGAGGCGATGGCCAAAGCGCATCGGGACATGGAAGCAGAAGCCGCGAGGGTAGACACGCAGCATGCTGCAATCGCAGTAGAGACGGAGCGGTTGAACACCAAAGGCTGGCGGCTCAAGAGACAGCAGCACGCGTCCGACGCCATTCACCAAAGGAGGCACCACAGACATATCCCGACTGACTTACATCCAACTCGCCTTTTCGACACCCCGCGCACCCGTGGGGTGGGTCCTGATCGACCTTCACAAACTGTTCCAAGGCGAGGTCCGGCTCCACCACCTAACCCGCCGCCGCCTCAACCGATGGATGCCCATGCAACTCGGTTCCAGATGCCACGAGGTTACTTCTCGAATCCCGTAGATAATGTGCTGGCGGCAACCCGCCACCTGGAGTCCCTTCCGATTTACGGAAACTCCCCGGCCGAGATAGAGGCCAGAAACGCCATCGATATGCTAAAGACGGCTGTGGTCCAGCACGCGCAGTATTTTCATAGTCTTGATCGGTTGCACTCCACGCCTCAGGCGAGCCACACCAGAAGTCGCCACGAGGACTTACCCGCAGTAACCAGCGGGCCACGACGATTCCCTCAAATTAAACCGCTTGGGATGCCCGACACGCGAGCCCAAGATATCATGGACGCGGCACGAGCTGCACGTCAGATAGAAACAGCAACCGCGGCGGGTCAGGTCTATCCGGCTTACACCTCAACACCTCCCGCACCCCTGGACGCCGGAGGCAAGCACATCGGAGTATCGTGTCTTGCACCAGTCCCACCCAATGAGCGGATGCCAAAGTACTTCAAAGGGCCCCGGAAGGTCCCTAATTACTCGCCGGATCTCGAACCGGGGTCATGGATCGAGAGTTATGAACTCGCGATGGACATGCTCGATGTAAATGAGGCGGTTTGCGCCAAGTATTTCACTATGATGCTCGAAGGGACGGCACATGCATGGTTGAAAAACTTACCGCCTAACTCCATCAACACCTGGGCAGAGCTAAAAGAGCGCTTCATCAAGAATTTCAGAGGGACTTGCAAACGCCCGATGACCATCGTCGACATGCAGCACTGCGTTCAGCGGCCGGATGAGTCGACCCATCATTGGACTCGGCGAGTCGTGGAGGTTATTCATTCATCAAAAGGCATCTCGGCAGCTCAGGCAGTGTTGATCCTGGAGAAGGACTGCCATTACGAACCTCTGGTACTAAATCTAGGGCGACTTAAGCGGAAAGTACATGACATGGGCGAATTAATGGATACCCTCACTAGGTATGCTGAGTCGGATGACTCCAAGGATCCTTGGGAGGACGATGACAAAGTTAGTACTGCCAGGAAGGGCGAGTTACCAAAGGGCCACTCTCAGTTTCAGGGTCGGGGCAACCACCACCATGGTGGGCACGGCAAAAGGAGACAACAGGAAGGTCCTATGGATTTTGTCGCTAATATTAATACCGGCAACGGAAATCCGCGCCAGAAGAAGCGGGGCTTCAGTGGGAAGAAACCACACAATTATCACGAGATGCTCAAAGTCCCTTGTCCGCAGCATGCCATGGTGGAGGGACCGGCGACTAACTCTTGGGAGGATTGCTATGTGATGCAAGAATTCCGGGCCGAGGCGCTCAGAAGAGGTCTGGGCCAGCGGCAGGAGCAACCCGACGCATCCGGGTCACGCCAGATCCCGTTCGACGGTTTTCCTAACCCAGGACCACAGGGCGGGTCGTAGCCCAACACTGGACAATACCAAGTTCACAACCAGCAGTACAACCCGCCAGGAGTGTTTCAGCAACCACCCCCACAATGGGATCTCTAGCGACAAGAAGATCGTGGCAGCTTTCATAAAAACCCTAAGCAACTTAACATCGGGCAATACCACGTGTTCACCACCAGCACCTGCAAGCTGGATCAGAAGGTGAAACATAGAACCTTCAGCGTGGTCGAGCCGGCGCTCCCCCGATACCTTCACTGGTCTGAACAACCCATAACCTGGAGCAGGGAGGACCACCCGCCCCGAGTAGATAACCCTGGAGACTTGGCTTTGGTTCCCCATGTCGGGGGTTACACTCTTTGCAAAGTCCTTATGGACGGACGCAACATCATTAACATCTTATACTTTGACACCTTCCGACGGATGAATCTCTTGGAGAAAGACTTGATGCCGTCATCCATGGTCTTCCATGGTACCGTCCCCGGTAAGTCGGCATATCCAATTGGGCGGATTAAACTTAACGTGGCCTTTGGCACAGAGTCCAACTACACGAGCGAGTCTCTCATGTTCGAGGTGGTCAAGATCAAGAGCCCCTACCATGCGTTGTTTGGAAGGCCGACGTACGCCCGATTCATGGCACACCCATGTTATGTTTATCGCAAACTCAAGATGCCCAGCCCTAAGGGACCTATTACCATCAGCGGAGACAGGAAGATAGCTCAAGAATGTGAAGAAGGAGACGCAGCTTACGCCGAGTCGGCTTGTGCGGCCGAAGAGCTCAAGTTTCACCAAGCTAATGTTGACCCGGCAGACATGACACCTCTCAAAAGGCCAACCATCGACTCTGAGCCGTCCCTCAAGTTTAAACCGGCGGACGATACCTAGGTCATTGTCGTGGGTATAAGTCTGACAGTAGAAGTGTAGGGTATGAAAGGATGGGCAGAGCCTTAGCTACGGCGAGGATGTATGAGTTCAGGCCCCTCTACGGTGGAGGTAAAAGCCCTATGTCTCAATTCTCTTGGGAGCTTAGTGTCGAGTGGACTATAGGATTACAGCCAAAAGCCAACCCCCGCACCAGTGGGGAAGGGTGGCTTATATAGAGTGCGCTGCCCTTCATAATGGCCCGGTGGACAGGGGTGGAATAGTGGCGAATAAATGCCTACGTTACAGGTAACGTAAGCCTTAAATGTTAATAATGGGGTATGAAAACATATGGCCGTTGTCCTCCTGGGAGGTTACGATGTACAGAGTGGAATCCAGTTGGTACGTTAAATATGCTCCGAGTGCTCGTCACCGACTGGATGATGGGGGAGTCCTTAGTTCAGTCGGAACTGTCTAAGGGCCTTGTCCTCTATGAAGGGTAGTCCTTGGGTAGGACCTATAGGGTAGGCCTATGACCCTACCCTGGGACTATAACCCCATCAGTAGTCCCCGAATGGATCGGGGTTGGAACGATGAAGTGATGTCTGGAGTATGGATCCGACTGGTATGGAGGTGACTTTGGCGTTGTTTGCCTCGATCCATTTTATCCTTTCCACCAGTGATCCGAGTGAATATATCAGTGAAACGAACCGTCAGAGACCGAATGCTTCCGCGGAATCTTTTGATGTGACTGGTCAAACTGACAGCGCCGGATTTTCTGGGATCCTCAAATTTCGGTTGCCGCGCGCTCAGCGGGGATGACGACATCGCCATCGAGTAGGTTTTGCTGCCTCGATTACCGCGTCTTTATCTTCTCCACTAACATCGCAGCAGCCGGTTGGGGAGATAAGATTTCGGGTCCACCTGTTAGTGACCTAGTCGGAAGCTTATTTAAGCCTCTCCGACGGGATTTCTTGTTGCGCTGCTCATCTTCCTCGCATTAATCCCGCTCCTCCCGCAGCTCTCTGCACGCCTCATGCCTCCTCCTTCCCCTCCTCCTCTACGGATCTGTCGCCTTCGCCACGAGGAAGGGGCGGACCAGCAAACTTGAGTCGCAGAAGAAGAAGAAGAAGGGGGCGGCCCCTACTCAGCGGCGGCAGCGGGCGCTGCCGGCGGGTTGGATCCAGGGGGATTTCCTCCCCTCCTCGGTGACGGAGGATGACTTGCTGGAGCTGGTGGAGCACGACATGATCGTCAACAAGTCATGGAGGCTGCCGGAAGGCGAGACGGAGCCGGCGCCGAAGGAGGGGGAGCGCGTTCTGCTGCTCAGCCACGTGTTCAGGGGCGTCTCCTTGCCTTCCCACCCCTTCTTCCGAGGTATCATAACTTACTTCGGGGCACATCTCCATCATTTTCCTCCGAACGCAATAGCCCACCTTGCTGCATTCGTCACCCTTTGCGAGTGCTTTATTGGATGTCCCCCCACTGGGGGCTCTTTAAGTACGTCTTCTCCGCTAGAACCCAAACCGTCAAAAAGCTTAGCCAGTCGGACGATAAGACCCATATCCTCCAGCTCTGCGGGGGTTTAGGCTTCCAGAAGAAAACAATGAGTAGCTACCCCCCCTCCAGTTGTCCGAATCAGTTAGGAACTGGCAATCAACCTGGTTCTATTGCCAGGACATTGCTTGTCCGAATGCTTCGAGTGGGTTGCCACCTTTTAGCCTAGACCGTCCGGGCCCTCCCAGGAAGCTTGCGCTCTCTAAGGGGGAAAGGATCCAGATCCAGCCTTTGGTCGACGCGCTGATAGCCGTCGTCCGTAGGGGAGTCACCGGCACGGACCTGCTGGAGACTTTTTTGGGTTGGCGCATCCAGCCGCTGCAGGCCCGATACCACGCCATGTGGCACTACGTGGGGCCTTCGGATTCCACTCGGTCTCATCCAGAGTGCGTGACCGGGGAGACTGTGAGAGCGTGGGTCTGCGGCATCACAGGCGCGTGTGACAACCCCGAAGGAGCCCGGCGGGTGAAGCCCTTCCGTGCCGACAATCCTCCTCCGAATGAGGTGAGCACATCTTGTCGAGTGCTTTTAATCTTCTTAGATTTATTGCTTTTCTTGTCCCGCCGACTGACGTTGCCGACTGTGTTTGGTGCAGGAGTGGACCAACTGGTATTCTGCCGTCTCGAATGGGAATCAAGCCGAGGAAGAGGAGGGCAGCCAGGAGGGCAGCGTGGATAGCACCGAGTACGTCTCCGACAGTGGGGAGACGGAAGAGGAGGAGGAGGAGGATGGGGAGCAGAGCTCACCACCTTCACCACCAAAGCACCGAACTAAGCGCCGTCACGATCCCGCTGCTCCGCCGGCTCCTCCAGCGGCCCCGAATGTTCCGCCAGCCCCTCCCGTGGCTCCGAGTGCTCGGAGTGTGAAGAGGACCAGGGATGCTACTGTCGAGCCCACGGACCAGCCGTCCAAGGTGGCCAAACCTAGTGGGCCTAAGCCTCCGAAAGCTTTGCCTCAGATGAGGATCGCAGTTCCAGTCGCCTCAGCGTAAGTGTCTTGTTCTTCCATCTTCCTTCAGTATCTGATTGAACTCATGCTTATCCGTCGAGTGGATTTCACTCAACAGAGCTGCTACCTCCGCCACCTCTCTGCCGCGCCAGGACGATGATCCCATGGACACGGATAACGCCGCCACGTCCCAGCAAGGTACGTTGTCACGACTCCGAGAGATTGTCTTCTTGTTTCACGAGTGCTGTCTTTGATCTTTCCCTTTTTCTGTAATTTCATGTTGTTCAGTCGGGCTTCCTTCGGAGGTGATCCATATGGAGGATGACGAGCAAAGGGGGTCGGAGCCAGCTTTGGCGCCTGTCCTTGAGGTTGTCCCATCTACTGCTGCTCCCACCATGAACGTGCCGCCGACTGAGATGGTGCCGCCGACTCAGACGGTGCCCCTCACGGCGGAACCGACTGGAGCGGAGCTCGGGATGCCGAAGGAGTCTTCTGTCGCGCCGGGTCCATCAACCGTTCAATATGACGCCCGACGCCTCCCGGAAGACCAGGTGGGGCCGCCAAGGACGCCATGGTGCAGGTGGAGCTGATGGTGGGTGACGCCAAGGGAACGTATGACTCCATCGCGTCTTTGTACAAGAAAAGCTTGGAACTCCGGGACGATATCCGAGTAAGTGTGCTAGTAAGTGTTTACTTTCCTCTTGTTACCCACTAGGGGTTTCAGCGATATACTCGGATACAGTAGGATGATTTTGCAGTTGGTGCACTCCGAGTGAACCTAGTGGGTGTAGTCCCCGAGACTTCTGCCGAGTGCTTGCACCGGCTGTTGTCTTTATATGTATTTTCCGTAATCTGAACAGATCAGAGCTGATCTGCCTGAATGGTACCAGTGGGGGCACTCCAAGTGCACCCACAGGGTGTAGTCCCCGAGAGTAGTGTTACTCAGGTCGGGTAATAGTAGTCTCATAGTGTTGTTTGTTCGCTATGGAGCTCGATAGGGCCGACCTGTTCGAGCTGCATACCAGTGGGGTCACTCTCTGTGAACCCACTGGGTGTAGTCCCCGAGACCGCTGTCGATTGCTTGCATCGGCAGGGGTCTGAAGAATTTTGGACTTTGATTGTTTTGTCATATGTGTCGATACTTTTTCCTTGTTGAATGTGTCTGATCCTCCCTTTGTGCCTATTTGGCAGAAGACTTGCGAAATGGGATCTGCGTACAATGCTCTGAAGGCTGAGAAGATTCAGCTTGCTGTGGACTTGGAGGCGGCTGCGAATGACCTGGCTGGTGTGAAGGAGGCTCTTGCTGACTGAGAGAAGTCTTTGGCGGAGTCTCGGGAGACCAACAAGGCATTGCTAGCCGAAGTTGAAAATTTGAAGAGTTAGAGATTCGAATGGATGAGCCAGCTGAAGCTGATGAACACTCGGTGCATGGCGCAGGAGAAGTATGTCAGCGACTGGGCAAGGAAGATGGTTGCACTGCTTGGTGGTAAGTTGTTGCCAAGTGCTTCTTGACTCTGGAGTTCACTCTGCGCTTACTTTTTGCTTGTCTTTTCTTTGCAGACTTCTGTCGGGACGTTGAGGCTGAAGCAGCCGACATTGAACGGTCGCTTGTTCCGAACGTTCCACTCGGCGATGAAGCCAACCGGGACTTGCTCCGAGCGCATATTCGCCTTAGCAGGGTGGGACCTTTCATTGGCCGCCTGAGAAAAGTCATCGGCCGGATCGACAAGGAGCTGTGGCCTGAAGACAATTCCCGGCAAGAAATAGATGGGTTGATGACTCGGCTGGAGGACGTCCCAATCAGAGTGCAGGCATGGAAGAAGTCTGCCGCTCGTTGTGGTGCGGACGTGGCGCTATCTCTGGTCCGAGTGCACTCCAAGGAAGCTCCCGAAGAAAATCTGAAGACGTTGCAGGTCGCCAACACCAAGAAGCTTCGATTCGAAGATTTCATGTAGACCTTCCTCGACAGAGCCACCGGCATTGCAGACGGAATCGACCTTGACACCTTTGTGGAGCCTGCCAGTCCCGGCGACGCTTGAAAAACTTTATGGTGAACGCACATTTACCTCGGTATGCCGAGTTATATCTGTATTAAACTTTGGCCACTCCTGTTGGCCATCACATTCGTGGTTCGGTGTGGATAAGCTTGATTCACACCGAGCCGACTGATCGTAGATCCAACTTTGAATTTGAATAGGGTCTTTTGCTCTTCTTTCGCTAAGTTTTTTTTGACACGATTTTGGCTCGTGGTTTTTGTTTGGTGTTTCTTGGTGAAGCCAATGGCAAACATGCGGAGCATGTAGTTTTCAGTTGTCTTCTTATCCACATGAGCCTCAATGAGGGTCTGCCAAGTCTCCGATTGCGCACTCGGAGCGAGCTTTTACTTAGGCGACTCTGGGTCGCGGCTAAGTCTCCGAGTGCGACTGTTAGTGCGCACTCGGAGCGAGTTGTTACTTAGGCGACTCTGGGTCGCGGCTAAGTCCCCGAGTGTGACTGTAAGCGTGCACTTCGGAGCGAGTTGTTACTCATGTAGTTGTTAGTTGTCTTGACATCCACATGAGCCTCAATGAGGGTCTGCTAAGCCTTCGAGTGTATCTCGAGTACACACTCGGAGGAAGCTTTTTTACTTAGGCGACTCTGAGTCGCAGCTAAGTCCCCGAGTGTGACTTTTCGTGCACACTCGGAGTGAGTTGTTACTCATGTAGTTGTCAGTTGTCTTCACATCCACATGAGCCTCAATGAGGGTCTGCTAAGCCTTCAAGTGTATATCGAGTACACACTCGGAGGAAGCTTGTTTACTTAGGCGACTCTGAGTCGCAGCTAAGTCCCCGAGTGTGACTTTTCTGCACACTCGGAGTGAGTTTATACTTAGGTGACTCTGGTTCGCAGCTAAGTCTCCGAGTGCGACTTTTAGTGCACACTTGGAGCGAGTTTGTACTTAGGCGACTCTGGGTCGCAGCTAAGTCCCCTAGTGCGACTTTTAGTGCACATTCGGAGCGAGTTTGTACTTAGGCGACTCTGGTTCGCAGCTAAGTCTCCGAGTGCGGGTTTCAGTGCACATTCGGGGCGAGTTTGTACTTAGGCGACTCTGGTTCGCAACAAAGTCTCCGATTGCGACTTTTAGTGCACACTCGGAGCGAGTTTGTACTTAGGCGACTCTGGGTCGCAGCTAAGTCCCCGAGTGCGACTTTCAGTGCACACTCGGAGCGAGTTTTTTAGACCGGAGTCTGCAAACGCGGAAGAAATTTGAATCGGCAAGAAATCAATCTGCTTTGTATTACTTCAATGATACTTGTTCTTTACATTGTCCCCGTCGGCGGTTATGTGTAGAAGCGCTTCAAGAGATCTCCATTCCATGCTCGCGGCTCGTCAGTTCCCCTATCGAGGTTGTAGAGTTGATATGCTCCGTTGTTCAGCACCTTAGAGATGATGAAAGGTCCTTCCCAGGCGGGAGCCAACTTGTGTGGTCTCTGCTGATCCACTCGGAGCACCAGGTCACCTTCTTGGAATGTGCGGCTCCTGACGTGTCACGCGTGAAATCGCCGCAGATCTTGTTGATAAATCATTGAACGAATCAGTGCCATCTCGTGCTCTTCTTCTAGAAGATCCACTCTGTCTTGCCTGGCTTGCTCTGCTTCGGCTTCGGAGAAGAGTTCGACTCGTGGGGAGTTGTGAAGCAAGTCACTCGGAAGGACTGCCTCTGCTCCATAAACGAGGAAGAACGGGGATCGCCCTGTAGATCTATTCAGAGTTGTGCGGAGGCCCCACAACACCGAAGGCAGCTCGGTGACGCATGCGCCGGCGGCATGTCCAAATTCTCGCATGAGTCGAGGCTTCAACCCTTGAAGGATAAGTTCATTCACCCGCTCTGCTTGCCCGTTTGTTTGGGGGTGCGCCACGGATGCAAAATCCACTCGGATACCTTGGCCTGTGCAAAAACCTTTGAATCTGTCCGAGTCAAAGTTTGTGCCATTGTCGGTGATTATGCTGTGCGGAACCCCAAATCTGGCGATGATGTCTCTGATAAATTTGATGGCCGTAAGGGTGTCGAGCTTCTTGATGGGCTTGGCTTCAATCCACTGGGTAAACTTGTCGACTGCTACCAGCAAATGAGTGAATCCTCCTTGGCCTGTTCTGAATGGTCCGACTGTATCTAATCCCCACACGGCGAATGGCCAAACAAGAGGAATTGTCTTCAGCGCAGACGTTGGCTTGTGGGACTTGTTCGAATAGAACTGACAGCCTTCGCATCGGTCGACCATATATTTTGCCATTTCATTCGCCTGCAACCAGAAGAAACCATCTCTGAATGCTTTGGCGACGATTGCTCTTGAGGAGGCATGATGAACGCAGGTTCCCGAATGAATTTCTTCCAAGATTAACTGTCCCTCCTCAGGGGAGATACACCGCTGAAGGACGCCTGAAATACTTTCCCTATACAACTGGCCATCAATGACGGTGAAGGACTTCGACCTGCGGACGATATGCCTAGCTTGGACTTCGTCTTCTGGTAACTCTTGCCTCATGATGTACGCAATGAACGACATAGTGCACTCGGGGATGACAACAAGAATCTCCAAGATCAAATCAACCACAGCGGGGACCTCGACTTCAATCGGATCTGTTGAGCTCTTTGGTTGTACTGGCTCCTCTGTAAAAGGATCTTCCTTCACCGAGGGGAGGTGTAGGTGCTTGAGGCAGACATCACTCGGGAGTGGTCTCCAAGTGGATCCAAGTTTTGCTAATTCATCTGCTGCTTGGTTTTTCAGTCGGGGAACATGGTGAAGTTCCAGACCTTCAAACTTATTCTCAAGCTTCCTTACTGAGTTGCAGTATGCAGTCATGGTGGGGTTCCTTACATCCCATTCCTTCATCACTTGATTAACCACCAGATCTGAGTCGCCATAGACCATCAGGCGACGGACGCCAAGTGTGACGGCCATGCGCAACCCGTAAAGGAGAGCTTCATACTCTGCTTCGTTGTTAGAAGAATCAAAATGTATCTGCAACACATACTTGAGTTTATCGCCTTTTGGGGATAGGATCACTACGCCGGTGCCGGAGCCATTCAACATCTTGGACCCATCGAAGAACATGGTCCAATGGGCCGAGTAGATGTGAGTCGGTTGCTGTTGTTCTACCCATTCTGCTATGAAGTCAGCCAGAGCTTGAGACTTTATAGCTTTCTTGGCTTCGAACTTGATGTCGCAGTATAGCATCTCCATTGCCCACTTTGCCACTCGGCCTGATGCGTCCCGATTGTGGAGAATTTCCGACAACGGAGCATCAGATATGACAGACACCGAGTGGTCTTGGAAATAATGAGCCACCTTCTTTGCAGTCATGTAGATCCCATAAATAAGCTTCTGATAATGGGGATACCTCTGCTTGGAAGGAGTCAGGACTTCGGAGACATAATATACTGGCTGCTGAACCTTGTATGCTTTGCCTTCTTCTTTGCGTTCGACTGTCAGAACGGTGCTGATGACTTGATTTGTAGCCGCGATGTACAGAAGAAGGGGTTCTTTACTGAGCGGGGCAGTAAGAACCGGCTGGGTGGAAAGCAGGGCTTTGAGGTTGTCGAATGCAATTTGGGCTTCGTCTGTCCACTCGAAAGTATTTGATTTTTCCACGAGTCGGTACAGAGGTAACGCCTTCTCGCCGAGTCGAGCGATAAACCTGCTCAAAGCCGCTAGGCAACCTGTGAGCCTTTGAACATCATGTATTCTTACCGGCCGCTCCATTCGGACGATGGTCCCGATCTTTTCGGGGTTGACATCGATCCCTCGTTCGGAAACGAAGAAACCGAGTAACTTCCCGCTGGGAACACCGAATGAACACTTGGCTGGGTTGAGCTTGATATCATACCTACGTAGGTTGGCGAATGTTTTTGCGAAGTCAGTCAGCAGGTCAGAACCTTTGCGTGACTTGACTACGATATCGTCCATATATGCCTCAACATTTCGACCGATCTGGTCTAGGAGGTATTTTTGGATCATGCGCATAAAAGTTGCTCCTGCATTCTTCAAACCGAATGGCATAGTGATGTAACAGAAACACCCGAATGGGGTGATGAAGGCTGTGTTGAATTCATCCGGACAATACAGACGGATCTAATGATAGCCCGAATAGGCATCAAGGAAGGATAAACGCTCGCAACCCGTAGTCAAATCAACAATTTGATCAATGCGGGGGAGCGGGAAGTGATCTTTCAGACAGACCTTATTGAGATGCTTGAAATCGATGCACATACTGAGAGACTTGTCCTTCTTGGGCACCATGACAACATTAGCGAGCCACTCGGAGTGGAGTACCCCGCGAATGAAGTTGGCTGCCAAAAGTTTAGCCACCTCCTCTCCGATTGCCTTCCTCTTGTGCGCGACAGACCGACGCAGGCGTTCTCGGACGGGCCGAGTAGCAGGATCCACATGCAGTCGGTGCTCAGCCAACTCCCTGGGTACACCTGACATGTCAGCGGGCTTCCATGCAAAAATGTCCCAGTTCTCACGGAGGAATTGGATGAGCTCGGCTTCTTATTTTGGATCAAGGGTGGTGGAGATGTTTGTCGGGGCAGCGGCGTCGTCCGTCGGGTGGATGCTGCCCTTCTTTGTGTCTCCCGTCGACTGGAATGCGGACTCGGAAGCTGGCTTCTTTGAACGCATCAGGTCAGCGGGGTCGGCGGTCTTCTTGTACTCATCCAGCTCGAGAATAGCCATCTGCTGATCGGCAATCCTCGACCCCTGCTGTAGACACTCCTCGGCGCGCTGCCGATTGCCTGTGACCGTAATCACACCTTTGGGACCTGGCATCTTCAGCTTCAAATAGACGTAACATGGACGGCCATGAAACACGCATATGCTGGGCGGCCCAGAATAGCATGGTATGCACTCTGGAAGTCCACCACCTCAAATGTCAGCTTCTCCTTGCCGAAGTTCTTGTCAGAGCCGAAGACGACATCCAACGCAATCTGGCCGAGTGACTTGGCCTTTCGTCCTGGGACGACTCCGTGGAAGTGCATACTGCTCTCGCTAAGTTTGGACATCGGAATGCCCATCCCCTTGAGAGGGTTGGCGTACATGATGTTCAAGCCGCTGCCGCCGTCCATGAGGACTTTGCGCAGCCTGACTCCTTCCACCACCGGGTCGACGACCAGAGCTTGCCTCCCTGGGGTGGGTACATGTGCTGGATGATCTGACTGATCAAAGGTGATCGCAGTCTGTGACCATTTGAGGAATGTGGGGGTGGTTGGGGTTGCCATGTTCACCTCCCTGTTAACCAGCTTCAGTCGACTCTTGCTTTCCACATCAGCAAAAATCATCAGCGTTGCATGGACTCGGGGGAACGGATCCTTCGTGTCCTCATCATCCTGCTCGGTGTCCTTTTCACTCGGCTGTCCTTCACCGAATCCTTGGATCAGGAGGCGACACTGCCGAGTGGTATGCTTCGAGAATATGGCATTGCCTTCTTCGTCCATCTTCGTGTGGATTGTACACGGCTGATCCAGGATGGAATTTCCTGACTGCCTCTTCTTGGGGGTGTACTGAGCTTTCCCCTTGCCTTTGAACTTGGCATTTGTAACGGCTGCTGCCTTTGCCCGCGGAGTGGATTGAGCCTTCTGCTTCTGCTTCCGACTGCTGTTCCCATCTCCATCGGCGACTGACTTATGCTTGCCGCTACGTATGCGGTCCTCCTCTTCACCATTTGCATAGCATGCGGCTATCTCCATCATCTTGCTCATGGAGATGTCGCCTGTCCGACCGAATTTCAGGTACAGATCCCTGTACCGCACGCCTGCCTTGAAGGCGCAGACTACTTGATGCTCCGTGACGTTCTCCACCGTGTGGTAGAGGGTCGTCCAACGCTGGATGAAATCGTGCAAGGGCTTGTTCTGCTTCTGGACTTAGTGCTGGAGCTCCACGAGACCAGCAGGGCGTTTGCACGTGCCCTCGAAGGTCCTGATGAAGACTTGGGACAGATCTGCCCAGCTGTAGAAGCTTGGCGGAGCCAACTGGTTCAGCCAAGCTCGCGCCGAGCCGTCGAGCATCAGGGGGAGATGTTTCATGGCGACCTGGTCATCTCCGCCACCGATCTGGACCGCCACTCTGTAGTCGTCCAACCACGTTTCTGGCTTGGACTCTCCTGTGAACTTGCTGATTCCCGTCGCCAATCGGAAGTTGGGACGGATGTCAGCTGAATGGATGGCCCGACTGAAGCACTCGGGGCCAGAGACGACGGTCCTGCTTCCACTCGGACGGTCTCTATCGTGACCATCACGGCGGGCTCGACTCATGTCGACCTTCTTCTAGGCGATGTACCCTCTTGCGTCGGGCCTTGGATCATGCGCGTCGCCGACTGAACGACGATCATCGTGATGCCGAGGTCCGTAAGGCCCACCCCGCAGAGGGGTGCGCGAACGACGACGACCTTCGGGATTCCTGGAACGGCTGCCCCCTCTGCGTCGCTGATGAGAGTCGGGGCTGAAAACCGACCGATGCGTGTTCGCGTGAACAGAACTGTTGTGGATCCTGTTGTGCGACTGGGAGACCGCCGAATTTTGCTGCTACGCCGTATGCAACAGGGCACGGATCTGGTCGATCCCTCTACCAGCCTCTGAATCAGTCGGCTGGAGAGAATCGGCTATCCTGGCAGCCGCAGCCAGGTTGAGGATGGGTGTGCGGAACACCTCGACGTCGCTCTGGCTAGTGCGTCGACTGGCAGAACGACGGTGTTGATGACGAGTGCCGGATGATTCTCTGACCTCATGCTCGTTCCGACCAGTCCGGAGGGGACTTTCATGGGAATCGGCCATGAGAACTTTGGCTGCAGGTCCGCGACCCAGGTACTCGGAAGGTAGCTCAGTCGGAACTGAGTCCAAGCACTGGGATGGCGGCGCGACCACAACCGATTCGAGGACCGCCACTTGAGAGGACGTGTTCTGCCGTGCCTGGGCGTGTCGCACCCAACGCTAGTGCCGCGGACGACGGGATCGCTTGTTGCGGCGCGTGACGGGGGCGAAGATCGACACCGGGGCCGATGGCTGGAGAAGAAGGACGCCACGAGAACCAGCACGGAAGTGTGTAGCCCCGCGATTGGGGAGCGCCTCGGCGTCGAGGGGTGCATCCCGAAGCCATGCCGAATCGTCGACGATGAAGGAGAGTGCGCCAAAGAGGATCTCATGACCCATGCACAGATCTCCGCCGGACGACATGATGAAAAGATGAAATCGCAAACTCGCCGGAAGTCGCTTAGACGCCTGCCCCACGGTGGGCGCCAACTGTCGTGGGTATAAGTCTGACAGTAGAAGTGTAGGGTACGAATGGATGGGCAGAGCCTTAGCTACGGCGAGGATATATGAGTTCAGGCCCCTCTACGATGGAGGTAAAAGCCCTACGTCTCAGTGCTCTTGGGAGCTTAGTGTCGAGTGGATAATAGGATTACAGCCAAAAGCCAACCCCCGCACCAGTGGGGAAGGGCGGCTTATATAGAGTGTGTTGCCCTTCATAATGGCCCGGTGGACAGGGGTGGAATAGTGTCGAATAAATGCCTACGTTACAGGTAACGTAAGCCTTAAATGTTAATAATGGTGTATGAAAATGTATGACCGTTGTCCTCCTGGGAGGTTATGATGTACAAAGTGGAATCCAGTCAGTACGTTAAATATGCTCCGAGTGCTCGTCACCGACTGGATGATGGGGGAGTCCTTAGTTCAATCGGAACTGTCTAAGGGCCTTGTCCTCTATGAAGGGTAGTCCTTGGGTAGGACCTATAGGGCAGGCCTATGACCCTACCCTGGGACTATAACCCCATTAGTCATAGACTTCACGCCTGGCGACTCCACCAAGTAGTTCACTATTGGGGTGGGTTTGGATCCCATATAGGAAAGCGCGCTCATCGAATTCATCCGTGAGAATCGGGACATCTTCGCATGGAAACCTTCTGATATGCTAGGTGTACCGAGAGAATTCGCTGAGCACCATCTTAATACTGACCCTAAAGTTAAGCTAGTACGACAGTACCTTCGCAGGTTTAATGAAGAGCGTCGTAAGGCGATTGGAGAGGAAGTCGCCTGGCTTTTGGCCGCAGGGTTTATCATCGAGGTTTTGCATCCTGAATGGTTGGCTAACCCGGTCCTGGTGCTAAAAAAGAACGGCACTTTACGCATGTGCATCGACTACACTTACCTCAACAGAGCATGTCCGAAGGATCCCTTCGCCCTTCCCCGCATTGATCAAATTATTGATTCGACCGCGGGTTGTGAGCGTTTGTGTTTCCTGGATGCGTACTCAGGATACCACCAGATCAAGATGGCGGTGGAGGATCAGGAGAAGACATCTGATGTCAGCTATGCTAATGCACAAAAGTCCTTCCAATGGCGCCAGAAACAGGTGTGTCGACGGCACCAGGAATCCTTCAGCCGCAGCTACGCCTTAAGGGACTTCCTAGGCAAGTATGCAAAGGATTTCCCCCGTGGCCTTGGAGCCTTGCATTGGTGTTCCCTTGAAGCGGAAAGGGTGATGTAGCACAGTGACGGTAAGTATTTCCCTCAGTTTGAGAATCAATGTATCAATCCGGTGGAGGAGTATCACAAGATCCTGCACAAACACAAAAGCTTGCTCCCAATGCTATGAAGGGGTTGTCAATCCCTTATAGATTGTTTGCCAAGTGAGAACTGAAAGCAACAAAGTGTTGGGGAACGTCGGATGGGAAACAAAAATTTTCCTACGCGCACGAAGACCTATCATGGTGATGTCCATCTACGAGAGGGGATTTCCGATCTACGTACCCTTGTAGATCGCACAGCAGAAGCGTTAGTGAACGCGGTTGATGTAGTGGAACATCCTCACGTCCCTCGATCCGCCCCGCGAACCGTCCCACGAACCGTCCCGCGATCCGTCTCACGATCTAGTTCCGAACGGACGGCACCTCCGCGTTCAGCACACGTACATCTCGACGATGATCTCGGCCTTCTTGATCCAGCAAGAGAGACGGAGAGGTAGATGAGTTCTCTGGCAGCATGACGGCGCTCCGGAGGTTGGTGGTGATCTGATCTCGGCAGGGCTCCGCCCGAGCTCCGCAGAAATGCGATCTAGAGGAAAAACCGTGGAGGTATGTGGTCGGGCTGCCGTGGAAAAGTTGTCTCAAATCAGCCCTAATACCTCTGTATATATAGGTGGGAGGGGAGGGCCCTAATACCTCAAGGAGCCCCAAGGGGTCGGCCGAGCCAAGGGGGGAAGTCCTCCCCTTCCAAACCGAATCCAACTAGGTTTGGAAGGTGGGTCCTTCTCTCCTTTCCCACCTCCCCTTTTTTTCTTTCTCTTTGATTTCTTATCCTTTGGCACATAGGGCCTTCTTGGGCTGTCCCACCAGCCCACCAAGGGCTGGTGCGCCACCCCCAAGGCCTATGGGCTTCCCCGGGGTGGGTTGCCTCCCCCGGTGAACACCCGGAACCCATTCGTCATTCCCGGCACATTCCCGGTAACTCCGAAAACATTCCGGCAATCAAATGAGGTCATCCTATAAATCAATCTTCGTTTCCGGACCATTTCGGAAACCCTTGTGACGTCCGTGATCTCATCCGGGACTCCGAACAACATTCGGTAACCAACCATATAACTCAAATACGCATAAAACAACGTCGAACCTTAAGTGTGCAGACCCTGCGGGTTCGAGAACTATGTAGACATGACCCGAGTGACTCCTCGGTCAATATCCAATAGCGGGACCTGGATGCCCATATTGGATCCTACATATTCTACGAAGATCTTATCGTTTGAACCTCAGTGCCAAGGATTCATATAATCCCGCATGTCATTCCCTTTGTCCTTCGGTATGTTACTTGCCCGAGATTCGATCGTCGGTATCCGCATACCTATTTCAATCTCGTTTACCGGCAAGTCTCTTTACTCGTTCCGTAATACAAGATCCCATGACTAACACTAAGTCACATTGCTTGCAAGGCTTGTGTGTGATGTTGTATTACCGAGTGGGCCCCGAGATACCTCTCCGTCACACGGAGTGACAAATCCCTGTCTCGATCCATACTAACTCAACGAACACCTTCGGAGATACCTGTAGAGCATCTTTATAGTCACCCAGTTACGTTGCGACGTTTGATACACATAAAGCATTCCTCTGGTGTCAGTGAGTTATATGATCTCATTGTCATAGGAACAAATACTTGACACGTAGAAAACAGTAGCAACAAAATGACACGATCAACATGCTACGTCTATTAGTTTGGGTCTAGTCCATCACATGATTCTCCTAATGACGTGATCCCGTTATCAAGTGACAACACTTGCCTATGGTCAGGAAACCTTGACCATCTTTGATCAACGAGCTAGTCAACTAGAGGCTTACTAGGGACAATGTTTTATCTATGTATCCACACATGCACTGTGTTTCCAATCAATACAATTATAGCATGGATAATAAACGATTATCATGAACAAAGAAATATAATAATAACTAATTTATTATTGCCTCTAGCGCATATTTCCAACACAAAGTAACAAAGCAAAGTAAAAGCGGAGGTGTAAACGATGGATGTGAATAGACCCGGGGGCCATAGTGTTTACTAGTGGCTTCTCTCATGAAAGCAAGTAGACGGTGGGTGAACAAATTACTGTCGAGCAATTGATAGAACCGCGCAAAGTCGTGACGATAACTATGCAATGATTATATCTATAGGCATCACGTCCAAAACAAGTAGACCGATACTTTCTGCATCTACTACTATTACTCCACACGTCGACCGCTATCCAGCATGCATCTAGTGTATTATGTCCATAAGAACAGAGTAACGCCTTAAGCAAGATGACATGATGTAGAGGGATAATCTCAAACCAATGATAGAAACACAATCATAACGGTTTTGCTTGGCACAAACGCAATCATAACAGAGTAACGATCATCCCCAAGACTAATCATAACGGTTTTGCTTGGCACAAATGCAAAAAAGAAACACAAAAACACAATCATAACAGAATTATGAAAGTTTGGAAAACACAAAAAAGAAAGAGAAAGGATAGATTCATTGGGTTGCCTCCCAACAAGCGCTTTTGTTTAACGCCCTTAGCTAGGCGAAAGGTGATGAAATCACGTATAGTCATCTTTGGTGCTCAAACCATAGGTAGCCCTCATCATAGATTCATAAGGCAATCTTATTTTCTTTCTAGGAAAGTGCTCCATGCCCTTCTTTAAAGGAAATTGAAATCTAATATTCCCTTCCTTCATATCGATGATAGCACCAATAGTCCTTAGGAAAGGTCTACCAAGAATAATGGGACATGAAGGATTGCAATCTATGTCAAGTACAATGAAATCCACGGGTACATAGTTCTTATTTGCAACAATAAGAACATCATCGATCCTCCCCATGGGTTTCTTGATAGTAGAATCCGCAAGAGGCAAATTAAGAGAACACTCTTCAATCTCATGAAAACCAAGAATATCACATAAAGACTTTGGAATCACGGAAACACTAGCACCCAAATCACACAAAGCATTGCACTCATAGTTTTTGATCTTGATTTTGATAGTAGGTTCCCACTCATCATGAAGTTTTATAGGTATAGAGACTTCTAGTTCGAGCTTCTCTTGAAGAGATTTCATCATAGCATCTACGATATGTGCGGTAAAGGCTTTACTTTGGCTATAAGCATGTGGAGAGTTTGAAATTGATTGCATCAAAGAAATCCATTCAAACAAGGAGCAATTATCATAATTGAATTCCTTGAAATACAAAGTGGGAGTTTCATTACAACCCAAAATTTTGACTTCTTCTACTCCACTCTTCACACCTTTATCATCAAGATAGGTGGACTCCGAATCATTGGGGCGTTTTTCAACCAAAGTGGATTCATATCCAGCCCCTCCATAAGTAGGTTTGACACGCGAAAACAAAGATTCAAGAGTAGACACACCAAGCACTTTAAGATCTTCGTGATTTGCATCACTAGAACGAACCCTTTTAAACCATTCATGTCTAGCGCGAATTTGGGCCGTTCTTTCTTTGCTCTCATTCATGGAGATACACATAGCTTTCAAAGTTTCATCCAAGTTGACCTTGGGAGGAGCACATCTAACTTTCAAAGCATCTATATCACAAGACATCCTATCAACGCTCTTAGCCAAATCGTCTATTTTGAGTAGTTTTTCCTCTGTGGACGCATTGAAAATCTTTTGAGAGTTGATGAACTCTTTGATATTACTCTCTAGATCAGAGGGTAATTTGTTGTGATTTCCATAAGTGTTGCCGTAGGAATTGCCATAATTGTTAGAGGAGTTACTAGGAAAAGGCCTAGGAACATAGTTTCCCCTAAAAGCATTGTTGTTGCCAAAATTGTTCCTATCAACAAACTTCACGTCCAAACTAGCGTTGCTACTCTCAATCAAAGAAGATAGTGGCATGTCATTAGGATCTACAGTAGCGTTTCTACTAGCAACCAAATTCATCAACTCATCCATCTTAGCACTAAGCAAGTTAATCTCTTCTATAGCGTGCATCTTTTTGCTAGAAGGCGACCTTTCAGTGTGCCACTGAGAGTAGTTGGTCATGATATTGTCTAGAAGTTTTGTAGCATCTCCTAACGTGATTTCCATGAACGTTCCACCTGAGGCGGAGTCCAATATATTGTGAGAAGAGAAATTCAAGCCAACATTTGTATAATCATCCACAAACTCAAGCCATGAGCGGGACAAATTCTAATCATAAGCTTCATCCTCTCCCAAGATTGTGCAACGTGTTAATGATCAAATTGCTTGAAATTCATGATATCGTTACGTAAGGAGATGATCTTAGCCGGCGGAAAATACTTGGATATGTAAGCATCTTTGCACTTATCCCAAGAATCGATACTATTTTTAGGCAAAGAAGAAAACCAAGTTTTTGCGCGATCTCGCAACGAGAAAGGAAAAAGTTTCAACTTAATCACTTCATTATCCACATCTCTTTTCTTTTGCATATCAAAAAGGTCAATGAAGGTATTGAGATGGGATGCGACATCTTCACTAGGAAGGCCAGAGAATTGCTCTTTCATAACAAGATTCAGCAAAGCTGCGTTGATTTCGTACGATTCCGCACTAGTGGCGGGAGCAATCGGAGTACTAATAAAATCATTATTATTAGTGCTCGAGAAGTCGCAAAGTTTGGTGTTTTCATAAATGATGACTTCAACAAACAAACAAGCACACAAGCAAGCAAGAGAACCGGCAAAGGAAAACGACAAGGGCAAAAGAAAATGGCGAAGGAGAAAGGCAAACGAAAGTGGCAAATGTGAAGTGGGGGAGAGGAAAACGACAGGCAACTGCCAACAAAAGTAAATGCAAGAGAAGAGTTTGTGAGACCTACTTGGATAGATCTTGATTTCTCCTCCCCGGCAACGACGCCAGAAATGCTTCTGATGTCAGCTATGCTAATGCACAAAAGTCCTTCCAATGGCGCCAGAAACAGGTGTGTCGACGGCACCAGGAATCCTTCAGCTGCGGCTACGCTTTAAGGGACTTCCTAGGCAAGTATGCAAAGGGTTTACCCCGTGGCCTTGGAGCCTTGCGTTGGTGTTCCCTTGAAGCGGAAAGGGTGATGTAGCACAGTGACGGTAAGTATTTCCCTCAGTTTGAGAACCAAGGTATCAATCCGGTGGAGGAGTATCACAAGATCCTGCACAAACACAAAAGCTTGCTCCCAACGCTATGAAGGGGTTGTCAATCCCTTATAGATTGTTTGCCAAGTGGGAACTGAAAGCAACAAAGTAACAAAGCAAAGTAAAAGCGGATGTGTAAACGATGGGTGTGAATAGACCCGGGGTACGTAGTGTTTACTAGTGGCTTCTCACATGAAAGCAAGTAGACGGTGGGTGAACAAATTGATGTCAAGCAATTGATAGAACCGCGCAAAGTCGTGACGATATCTATGCAATGATTATATCTATAGGCATCACGCCCAAAACAAGTAGACCGATACTTTCTGCATCTACTACTATTACTCCACACGTCGACCGCTATCCAGCATGCATCTAGTGTATTAAGTCCAGAAGAACAGAGTAACGCCTTAAGAAAGATGACATGATGTAGAGGGATAATCTCAAACCAATGATAAAAACCCCATCTTTTTACCCTTGATGGCAAATACTTGATGTGTGCCTTGCTGCCCCTACTGTCACTCGGAAAGGTCACCACATGGTAGAACCCAAAACCAAGCACTTCTCCCATTGCAAGAATCATAGATCTAGTTGGCCAAACAAAACCCAAGACTCGGAGAGACTTACAAGGATATCAAATCATGCATATAAGAAATCAGCAAAGACTCAAATATATATATATCATAGATAATCTGATCAAAAATCCACAATTCAGTGGATCTCGACAAACACACCGCCAAAGAAGATTACATCGGATAGATCTCCATGAAGATCATGGAGAACTTTGTATTGAAGATCCAAGAGAGAGAAGAAGCCATCTAGCTACTAACTACGGACCCGTAGGTCTGAAGTGAACTACTCACGAGTCAATGGAGGAGCGATGATGATGATGAAGAAACCCTCCAACTCCAAAGTCCCCTCCGGTAGGGCGCTGGGAAGGGTCTTCAGATGAGATCTCGCGGAAACGGAAGCTTGCGGTGGCGGAAAAGTGTTTTCAAGGCTCCCTTGATTTTTTGCGGAATATTTGGGAATTTATAGGCCAAAGACCTAGGTCAGGGGGCGGCCAGGTAGGCCACAAGCCTGCCCACCGCTGCCTCCCCCCTGGTGGCGGCGTGGGGGCTTGTCGGCTCCCTGGAGCTGTTGGAAATATGCCCTAGAGGCAATAATAAATTTGTTATTATTATATTTCTTAGTTCATGATAATCGTTTATTATCCATGCTATAATTGTATTGATTGGAAACATAATACTTGTGTGGATACATAGACAAAACACTGTCCCTAGTAAGCCTCTAGTTGACTAGCTCGTTGATCAAAGATGGTCAAGGTTTCCTGGCCATAGGCAAGTGTTGTCACTTGATAACGGCATCACATCATTAGGAGAATCATGTGATGGACTAGACCCAAACTAATAGACGTAGCATGTTGATCGTGTCATTTTGTTGCTACTGTTTTATGCGTGTCAAGTATTTGTTCCTATGACCATGAGATCATATAACTCACGGACACCGGAGGAATGCTTTGTGTGTATCAAACGTCGCAACGTAACTGGGTGACTATAAAGATGCTCTACAAGTATCTCCGAAGGTGTTCGTTGAGTTAGTATGGATCAAGACTGGGATTTGTCACTCCGTGTGACGGAGAGGTATCTCGGGGCCCACTCGGTAATACAACATCACACACAAGCCTTGCAAGCAATGTGACTTAGTGTAAGTTGCGGGATCTTGTATTACGGAACGAGTAAAGAGACTTGCCGGTAAACGAGATTGAAATAGGTATGCCGATACTGACGATCGAATCTCAGGCAAGTAACATACCGAAGGACAAAGGGAATGACATATGGGATTATATGAATCCTTGGAACTGAGGTTCAAACGATAAGATCTTCATAGAATATGTAGGATCCAATATGGGCATCCAGGTCCCGCTATTGGATATTGACCGAGGAGTCTCTCGGGTCATGTCTACATAGTTCTCGAACCCGCAGGGTCTGCACACTTAAGGTTCGACGTTGTTTTATGCGTATTTGAGTTATATGGTTGGTTACCGAATGTTGTTCGGAGTCCCGGATGAGATCACGGACGTCACGAGGGTTTCCGGAATGGTCCGGAAACGAAGATTGATATATAGGATGACCTCATTTGATTACCGGAAGGTTTTCGGAGTTACCAGGAATGTACCGGGAATGACGAATGGGTTCCGGGAGTTCATCGGGGGGGGGGGGGGCAACCCACCCTGGGGAAGCCCATAGGCCTTGAGGGTGGCACACCAGCCCTTAGTGGGCTGGTGGGACAGCCCAAGAGGGCTCTATGCGCCTAGAGAAGAAAATCAAGGAGAAAAGAAAAAAAGGAGGAGGTGGGAAGGGAAGGAAGGACTCCCTCCCACCAAACCAAGTCCAACTCGGTTTGGGGGGGGACCTTCCCCCTTGGACTCGGCCGACCCCCTTGGGGCTCCTTGAGCCCCAAGGCAAGGTCCCCTCCCTCCCACCTATATATACGGAGGTTTTAGGGCTGATTTGAGACGACTTTTCCACGGCAGCCCGACCACATACCTCCACGGTTTTTCCTCTAGATCGCGTTTCTGCGGAGCTCGGGCGGAGCCCTACTGAGACAAGGTCATCACCAACCTCCGAAGCGCCATCACGCTGCCGGAGAACTCTTCTACCTCTCCGTCTCTCTTGCTGGATCAAGAAGGCCGAGATCATCGTCGAGCTGTACGTGTGCTGAACGCGGAGGTGCCGTCCGTTCGGCACTAGATCGTGGGACTGATCGCGGGATTGTTCGCGGGGCGGATCGAGGGACGTGAGGACGTTCCACTACATCAACCGCGTTCACTAACACTTCTGCTGTACGGTCTACAAGGGTACGTAGATCACACATCCCCTCTCGTAGATGGACATCACCATGATAGGTCTTCGTGCGCGTAGGAAATTTTTTGTTTCCCATGCGACGTTCCCCAACAGTGGCATCATGAGCTAGGTTCATGCGTAGATGTCTTCTCGAGTAGAACACAAAAGTTTTTTGTGGGCGGTGATGTGCGTTTTGCTGCCCTCCTTAGTCTTTTCTTGATTCCGCGGTATTGTTGGGTCGAAGCGGCTCGGACTGACATTACTCGTACGCTTATGAGAGACTGGTTTCATCGCTACGAGTAACTCCGTTGCTCAAAGATGACTGGCGGGTGTCAGTTTCTCCAACTTTTGTTGAATCGGAATTGACCGAGGAGGTCCTTGGATGAGGTTAAATAGAAATTCATATATCTCCGTTGTGGTGTTTGCGTAAGTAAGATGCGATCCTACTAGATACCCATGGTCACCACGTAAAACATGCAACAACAATTAGAGGACGTCTAACTTGTTTTTGCAGGGTATGCTTGTGATGTGATATGGCCAACAATGTGATGTGATATATTGGATGTATGAGATGATCATGTTGTAATAGTTAATATCGACTTGCACGTCGATGGTACGGCAACCGGCAGGAGCCATAGGGTTGTCTTTATACTAACGTTTGTGCTTGCAGATGCGTTTACTATTTTGCTAGGATGTAGCTTTAGTAGTAATAGCATGAGTAGCACGACAACCCCGATGACGACACGTTGATGGAGATCATGATGATGGAGATCATGGTGTGACGCCGGTGACAAGAACATCGTGCCGGTGCTTTGGTGATGGAGATCAAGAAGCGCATGATGATGGCCATATCATGTCACTTATGAATTGCATGTGATGTTAATCCTTTTATGCACCTTATTTTGCTTAGAACGACGGTAGCATTATGGGGTGATCTCTCACTAAAATTTCAAGACGAAATTGTGTTCTCCCCGACTGTGCACCGTTGCTACAGTTCGTCGTTTCGAGACACCACGTGATGATCGGGTGTGATAGACTCAACGTTCACATACAACGGGTGCAAAACAGTTGCACACGCGGAACACTCGGGTAAAGCTTGACGAGCCTAGCATGTGCAGACATGGCCTCGGAACACATGAGACCGAAAGGTCGAGCATGAATCGTATAGTTGATATGATTAGCATAGAGATGCTTACCACTGAAACTATTCTCGACTCACGTGATGATCGGACTTGAGATAGTGGATGTGGATCATGTACCACTCAAATGACTAGATAGATGTACTTTTTGAGTGGGAGTTCTTAAGTAATATGATTAATTGAACTAATTGTCATGAACATAGTCTAATGGTCTTTGCGAATTACGATGTAGCTTGCGCTATAGCTCTACTGTTTTTATATGTTCCTAGAGAAAATTTAGTTGAAAGTTAATAGTAGCAAACTTTGCAGACTAAGTCTGTAAAACCGAGGATTGTCCTCGTTGCTGCGCAGAAGGCTTATGTCCTTAATGCACCACTCGGTGTGCTGCACCTCGAGCGTCGTCTGTGGATGCTGTGAACATCCGACATACACGTTACTGATGACTACACGATAGTTCAGTGCAAAATACTTAAATGGCTTAGAAGCAAGGCGCCGAAAACGTTTTAAAACGTCACGGAACATAAGTGATGATTCTAAAGAGATGAAATTGTGATTTCATGCTTGTGCCCTTGTTAAGAGGTACGAGACCTCCAACAAGATTCTTTGTCCACAAAGTAAAGGAGAAAAGCTCAATCGTTGAGCGTGTGCTCAGATTGTCTGAGTACGACAATCACTTGAATCAAGTGGGAGTTAATCTTCCAGATGAGATGGTGATGGTTCTCCAAAGTCACTGCCACCAAGCTGTGAGAGCTTCGTTCTGAACTATAACATATCAAGGATAGATACAATGATCCTTGAGCGATTCGCGATGTTTGACACTGCGAAAGTAGAAATCAAGAAGGAGCATCAATAGTTCATGGTTAGTAAAACCACTAAGTTTCAAGAAAGGCGAGGGCTAGAAGGGATACTTCGTGAAACAGCAAAACAGTTGCTGCGCTAATGAAGAGACCCAAGATTAAACCCAAACCCGAGACTAAGTGCTTCTGTAATGAGGGGAACAGTCACTAAGGCGGAGAAACTCTAGATACTTGGTAGATAAGTGGGCTGGCAAAAGTCGAAAGAAGTATATTTGATATACATGATGTTGATGTGTACTTTACTAGTACTCCTAGTAGCATAAGGGTATTGGATACCTGTTCGGTTGCTAAGTGATTAGTAACACGAAATGAAAGCTACGGCATAAATGGAGACTAGCTAAAGGCGAGGTGACGATACGTGTTGGAAGTGTTTCCAAGGTTGATATGATCAAACGTCGCACGCTCCCTCTACCATCGGGATTGGTGTTAAACCTAAATAATCGTTATTTGGTGCTTGCGTTAAGCATGAACATGATTGGATCGTGTTTATTGCAATACGATTATTCATTTAAAGAGAATAATGGTTACTCTATTTGCTTGAATAATCACCTTCAATGGTTTATTGAATCTCGATCGTAGTGTTACACATGTTCATGATATTGGTGCCAAAAGATACGAGTTAATGATGATAGTACCACTTACTTGTGGCACTGCCACTTGAGTCATGTTAGTATAAATTGCATGAAGAGGCTCCATGCTGATGGATCTTTGTACTCACCTGATTTCGAATCACTAGTGACATGCAAATCATACCACATGAGCAAGGCCTTGTTTTCATTGAGATGAAACAAGATAGTAACTTGTTGGAAGTAATACATTTTGATGTATGCAGTCCAATGGGTGCTGAGGCATGCACTGGATATCATTATGTTCTTACTTCAATGATGATTTGAGAAGATACTAGAGTATTTACTTAATGAATCACAAATCTGAAATATTGAAAAGTTCAATTCTGTTTCGGAGTGAAGTTCGTCGTAACAAGAGGATAAACTGTCTACGATGTGATCATAGAAATGAATATCTGAGTTACGAGTTTTGGTACGCAGTTAAGACAATGTGGAAATTGTTTCGCAGTTCATGCCACCTGGAACATCATAGTGTGATGATGTGTCTGAACATCATAGCCATGCACTATTTGGTATGGTGCATGCTATGATATCTCTTATTGAATTACCACTATCGTTTATGGGTTATGCATTAGAGACAACTACACTCACTTTAAATAGGGCACCACGTATTTCCGTTGAGATGACACAGTATAGACTGAGGTTTAGAGAAATCTAAACTGTCGTTTCTTGAAAGTTTGGGGCTTCGATACTTATGTGAAAAAGTTTCAGTCTGATAAGCTCGAACCCAAAGCGGAGAAATGCATCTTCATAGGATATCCAAAACAGTTGGGTACATCTCCTATCTCAGATCCGAAAGCAAAATGTTTGTTTCTAGAAACGGATCCTTTCTCGAGGAAAGGTTTCTCTCGAAAGAATTGAGTGGGAGGGTAGTAGAACTTGATGAGGTTATTGAACCATCACTTCAACCAGTGTGTAGCAGGGCGCAGGAAGTTGTTCCTGTGGTGCCTACACCAATTGAAGTGGAAGCTGATGATGGTGATCATCGAGCATCGGATCAAGTTACTACAAGTCTCGTAGGTTGACAAGGTTGCGTACTAATACAGAGTGGTACGGTAACCCTGTCATGGAGGTCATGTTGTTGAGCAACAGTGAACCTACGAGTTATGGAGAAAGCGATGGTGGGCCCGGATTCCGACAAATGGCTGGAAGCCATGAAATCTGAGAGAGGATCCATGTACGGAAACAAAGTGTAGACTTTGGAAGAACTACTTGATGGTCAGAGGACTATTGAGTAAAGATGGATCTTTAAAGGAAGACAGACGATGATGGTGATAAATCACTATTAAGAAAAGCTCGACTTGTCGCAAAGATGTTTTCGACAAGATCAAACAGTTGACTATGATGAGACTTTCTCACTCGTAGCGATGCTAAAAGTTTGTTAGAATTATGTTAGTAGTTGTTGCATTATTTTTGTAATATTGCACACAGGATGTCAAAACATTGTTTCCTCGGCGGTTTCCTTGAGCAAACATTGTATGTGATACAACCAGAAGGTTTTGTCGATCCTAAAGATACTAGCAAGTATGCAAGCTCCAGTGATCCTTCAATGGACTGGTGCAAGCATCTCGGAGTTGGAATATACACTTTGATGAGATGATCAAAGATTTTGGGTGTGTACAAGGTTTATGAGAAACTTGTATTTCCAAAGAAGTGAGTGGGAGCACTATAGAATTTCTGATAAGTATATGTGGTTGACATATTGTGGATCAGAAGTAATGTAGAATTTCTGTAAAGCATACAAGGTTGTTTGATAGAAGTTTTCAAAGGAGTACCTGGATTACGCTACTTGAACATTGAGCATCAAAGATCTATGGAGATAGATCGAAAGCGCTTAATAGAAGTTTCAACAAGATGCATGCCTTGACAAGTTTTTGAAAGAGTTCAAAATAGATCAGCAAAGAAGGAGTTCTTGGTTGCGTTGTAAGGTGTGAATTTGAGTAAGACTCAAAACCCGACCCCGGCAGAATAAAGAGAATAGACGAAGGTCATCTTCTATGCCTTAGCCGTAGAATCTAAAGTATGCCATGCTATGTACCGCACCTGATGTGTGCCTTGACTCAAAGTATGTTGAGAGGTACAGAGAGTGATCCATGATTGAATCACTAGCAGCGGTCAAAAATTTATCCTTAGTAACTAATGGACTAAGGAATTTTTCTCGATTATGGAGGTGGTTAAAGAGTTCGTCGTAAAGGGTTACGTCGATGCAAGCTTTGACACTAATCCGAATAACTATGAGTAGTGAAACGGATTCGTATAGTAGAGTAGATATTTGGAGCATTTCCGAATAGCACGTAGTAGCAGCATCTATAAGATGACATAAAGATTTGTAAAGAACACACGGATCTGAAAGTTTCAGAACCGTTGACTAAAACCTCTCTCACGAGCAAGACGTGATCAGACCCCATAACTATATGGGTGTTCGATTCGTTGGAATCACATGGTGATGTGAACTAGATTATTGACTCTAGTGCAAGTGGGAGACTGTTGGAAATCTGCCCTAGAGGCAATAATAAATTAGTTATTATTATATTTCTTAGTTCATGATAATCATTTATTATCCATGCTATAATTGTATTGATTGGAAACACAATACTTGTGTGGATACATAGACAAAACAATGTCCCTAGTAAGCCTCTAGTTGACTAGCTCGTTGATCAAAGATGGTCAAGGTTTCCTGGCCATAGGCAAGTGTTGTCACTTGATAACGGGATCACATCATTAGGAGAATCATGTGATGGACTAGACCCAAACTAATAGACGTAGCATGTTGATCGTGTCATTTTGTTGCTACTATTTTCTGCGTGTCAAGTATTTGTTCCTATGACCATGAGATCATATAACTCACGGACATCGGAGGAATACTTTGTGTGTATCAAACGTTGCAACGTAACTGGGTGACTATAAATATGCTCTACAGGTATCTCCGAAGGTGTTCGTTGAGTTAGTATGGATCAAGACTGGGATTTGTCACTCCGTGTGACGGAGAGGTATCTCGGGGCCCACTCGGTAATACAACATCACACACAAGCCTTGCAAGCAATGTGACTTAGTGTAAGTTGCGGGATCTTGTATTACGGAACGAGTAAAGAGACTTGCCGGTAAACGAGATTGAAATAGGTATGCGGATACTGACGATCGAATCTCGGGCAAGTAACATACCGAAGGACAAAGGGAATGACATACGGGATTATATGAATCCTTGGCACTGAGGTTCAAACAATAAGATCTTCGTAGAATATGTAGGATCCAATATGGGCATCCAGGTCCCGCTATTGGATATTGACCGAGGAGTCTCTCGGGTCATGTCTACATAGTTCTCGAACCCGCAGGGTTTGCACACTTAAGGTTCGACGTTGTTTTATGCGTATTTGAGTTATATGGTTGGTTACCGAATGTTGTTCGGAGTCCCGGATGAGATCATGGACGTCACGAGGGTTTCTGAAATGGTCCGGAAACGAAGATTGATATATAGGATGACCTCATTTGATTACCGGAAGGTTTTCGGAGTTACCGGGAATGTACCGGGAATGACGAATGGGTTCCGGGAGTTCACCGGGGGGGGGGGGGGGGGGAACCCACCCTGGGGAAGCCCATAGGCCTTGAGGGTGGCACACCAGCCCTTAGTGGGCTGGTGGGACAGCCCAAGAGGGCTCTATGCGCCTAGAGAAGAAAATCAAGGAGAAAAAAAAGGAGGAGGTGGGAAGGGAAGGAAGGACTCCCTCCCACCAAACCAAGTCCAACTCGGTTTGGGGGGGGGAACCTTCCCCCTTGGACTTGGCCGACCCCCTTGGGGCTCCTTGAGCCCCAAGGCAAGGTCCCCTCCCTCCCACCTATATATACGGAGGTTTTAGGGCTGATTTGAGACGACTTTTCCACGGCAGCCTGACCACATACCTCCACGGTTTTTCCTCTAGATCGCGTTTCTGCGGAGCTCGGGCGGAGCCCTGCTGAGACAAGGTCATCACAAACCTCCGGAGCGCCGTCACGCTGCCGGAGAACTCTTCTACCTCTCCGTCTCTCTTGCTGGATCAAGAAGGCCGAGATCATCGTCGAGCTGTACGTGTGCTGAACGCGGAGGTGCCGTCCGTTCGACACTAGATCGTGGGACTGATCGCGGGATTGTTCGCGGGGCGGATCGAGGGACGTCAGGACGTTCCACTACATCAACCGCGTTCACTAATGCTTCTGCTGTACGGTCTACAAGGGTACGTAGATCACACATCCCCTCTCGTAGATGGACATCACCATGATAGGTCTTCGTGCGCGTAGGAAAATTTTTGTTTCCCATGCGACGTTCCCCAACAGGAGCCCACCTGGCTTGGCCCAAAGGCCCACTGGTCTTCTTCCGTTCGGGAAAAAATCATTTCTGGATTTTTCTTCCGTTTGGACTCCGTTCCAAAATCAGATCTGAAAAGAGTCAAAAACACGGAAAAAACAGGAACTGGCACTTGGCACTGAATTAATAAGTTAGTCCCAAAAGAGATATAAAAGGTACATAAAACAACCAAAGAAGACAAGATAACAGCGTGAAACCATCAAAAATTATAGATACGTTTGAGACGTATCAACATCCTTTATAACCCCTTTCAGAGCTTTCTGTTACGTTTCTATGCCGTTCGGAGTCAAGAGTGCGGGGGCGACTTATCAGCGGTGCATCCAAAATTGTTTACACAACCAGATCGGTCGTAATGTCCATGCTTATGTGGACAACATCGTGGTCAGATCTCGATAGAATGAGTCGCTCTTGGGGGATCTCAAGGAAACTTTTGACAATCTACGCGTCTACCAGATGAGGCTTAATCCCACCAAGTATGTGTTTGGTGTTCCTGCAGGGAAGTTATTAGGCTTTTTGGTATCGGAGTGTGGCATTGAAGCTAACCCAGACAAGATTGAAGCTATTACTTCGCTGAAGAAACTGGCTAACATTAACCAAGTCCAGCGAATGGCGGGTCGAATCGCAGCTTTGAGCCGCTTTATAAGTCGCCTCGGGGAGAAGGCCATCCCTCTCTATCAGCTGCTCAAGAAAACTGATCGGTTCGTATGGACGGATGAGACCAACGAAGCCTTTGAAGCCTTGAAGCGACAATTAGTTAACCCGCCAGTATTGGCGGCTCCGACAGATAAGGAACCCATGCTCCTGTACAACGTGGCCAATTCCAAGGCAGTTAGCATGGCGGTGGTTGTCGAACGGAAGGAAGAAGGAAAGGAGTATCCGGTCCAGCGACCGGTGTATTTTATCAGTGAGGTCCTAACCCTCTCCAAGCAACGTTACCTGCATTGGAAGAAGCTGGTTTTTGGGGTGTTTATGGCAAGTTGGAAGCTGAAGCACTACTTCCAGGAACATCCAATCACGGTCGTCAGTTCCGCCCCCCTCGGTGACATCATACAGAATCGAGAGGCAACCAGACGGATTGCTAAGTGGGCCATCGAGTTAGGGCCCCATCACGTGCGGTATACGCCTCGGACGGCCATCAAATCTCAAGCACTCATGGACTTCATCAATGATTGGACCGAGTTGCAAATCCCAGAGGATAGGCCCGGTCATACTTATTGGACCATCTATTTTGATGGATCTAGGCATTTGGAAGGCTCGGGGGCTGGCGTGGTGATAACTTCGCCTCAAGGTGACAAGTTTTGCTATGTCCTTCGTCTCATGTTCCCATGTACCAATAATGCAGCAGAATATGAAGCTTTGCTCCACGGTTTGCGACTCACCAAAGAGATGAACCTCACGCGAGTCAGATGTCTGGGCGACTCCGATTTGGTGGCACAGCAGGTTTCTCGTACCTGGGATTCACGAGACCCATTGATGGCGGCTTACAGACGAGCTGTGTTAGATGTTGCGGGTCACTTCCATGGTTATCAAGTGGATCACATCGACCGGCGACTTAATGAAGCAGGGGATGCTCTTTCCCGTCTCAGTTCACAACGAAAGCCAGTTCCTCCCAATGTCTTTTTGGATGTATTATATAACCCCTCGGCGAGACTGCCTTCAGAGGAAGACTTAGCGGTGCCAGAACCCGAGTCTCAACTCATGGCGGCTCTTCATGCTACTCCGGACTAGGCGGCTCCTTATATGGCGTATCTCACCAGAGGCGAGTTACCTGCCAATGAATTATTGGCTCGCCAAATCGTCCGTTGGTGTAAATCCATGGTCATACACAATGGCGAGTTGCAGAAATGAAGCACCTCAGGGGTATTTCAAAGATGAATCTTGATGAACCACAAGTGTAGGGGATCTATCGTAGTCCTTTCGATAAGTAAGATTGTCGAACCCAACGAGGATCAGAAGGAACTGACAAGTGGTTTTCAACAAGATATTCTCTGCAAGCACTGAAATTATCGGTGACAGATAGTTGTGTGATATGATGATTCGTAGCGAGTAGGAAGTAACAATAGTAACAAAGGTGCAATAGTATGGCCCAATCCCTTTTGTAGCGAGGGACAAGCCTGGACAAACCCTTATATGAGGCAAAGCGCTCCCGAGGACACATGTGAATTTCTATCAAGCTAGTTTTCATCAAGTTCATATGATTCGCGTTCGCTACTTTGATAGTTTGATATGTGGGTGGACCAGTGCTTGGGTGCTGCCCTTACTTGGACAAGCATCCCACTTATGATTAACCCCTCTCGCAAACATCCGCAACTACGAAAGAAGAATTAAGACTAACTCTATCCATATCATTAAACTAGTGGATCCAAATCAGCCCCTTACGAAGCAACGCATAAACTAGGGTTTAAACTTCTGTCACTCTAGCAACCCATCATCTACTTATTACTTCCCAATGGCTTCCTCTAGGCCCAAATAATGGTGAAGTGTTATGTAGTCGACGTTCACATAACACCACTAGAGGAAAAACAACATACAACACATCAAAATAGCAAACGAATACCAAATTCACATGACTACTTATAGCAAGACTTATCCCATGTCCTCAGGAACAAAAGTGACTACTCAAAAGCATAATTATATTCATGACCAGAGAGGTAATGAATAGCATCAAAGATCTGAACATATAATTGATGTCAGCTGTGCTTCCCTTGCAACGACGCCAAGAATAGTCGTGTCGACGGCACCATGAATCCTTCTGGTGCGGCTACGCCTTAAGGGACTTCCTAGGCAAGTATGCAAAGGATTTCCCCCGTGGCCTGGGAGCCTTGCATTGGTGTTCCCTCGAAGCGGAAAGGGGTGATGTAGCACAGCGGTGGTAAGTATTTCCCTCACTTTGAGAACCAAGGTATCAATCCAGTGGAGGAGTATCACAAGATCCTGCACAAACACAAAAGCTTGCTCCCAACGCTATGAAGGGGTTGTCAATCCCTTATAGATTGTTTGCCAAGTGAGAACTGAAAGCAACAAAGTAACAAAGAAAAGTAAAAGCGGAGGTGTAAACGATGGATGTGAATAGACCCGGGGGCCGTAGTGTTTACTAGTGGCTTCTCTCATGAAAGCAAGTAGACGGTGGGTGAACAAATTAGTGTCGAGCAATTGATAGAACCGCGCAAAGTCGTGACGATATCTATGGCAATGCTTATATCTATAAGCTTCACGTCCAAAACAATTAGACCGATCCTTTCTGCATCTACTACTATTACTCCACACGTCGACCGCTATCCAGCATGCATCTAGTGTATTAAGTCCAAAAGAACAGAGTAACGCCTTAAGCAGGATGACATGATGTAGACGGACAATCTCATATCAACGACAGAGCCCATCTTGTTACCCTTGATGGCAACTACTTAATGTGTGCCTTGCTGCCCCTACTGTCACTGGGAAATGTCACCACATGGTAGAACCCAAAACCAAGCACTTCTCCCATTGCAAGAATCATATATCTAGTTGGCAAAACAAAACCCAAGACTCGGAGAGACTTACAAGGATATCAAATCCTGCATATATGAAATCAGCAAAGACACAAATATATATCATAGATAATCTGATCACAAATCCACAATTTATCGTATCTCGACAAACACACCGACAGAGAAGATTACATCGGATAGATCTCCATGAAGGTCATGGAGAACTTTGTATTGAAGATCCAAGAGAGAGAGGAAGCCATCTAGCTACTAACTACGGACCCGTAGGTCTGAAGTGAACTACTCATGAGTCATTGGAGGGGCGATGATGATGATGAAGAAGCCCTCCAACTCCAAAGTCCCCTCCGGCAGGGTGCTGGGAAGGGTCTCCAGAAGATATCTCGCGGAAACGGAAGCGTGCGACAGCGAAAAAGTATTTTCGAGGCTCCCCTGATTTTTTGCTGTATTTTAGGGAATATATAGGCCAAGGATCTAGGTCACGGGGCGGCCAGGGAGGCCACAAGCCCTGCCACCGCCAACTCCCCCTGGTGGCGGACTGGGAGCTTGTGGGCTCCCTGGAGCCCACCTGGCTTGGCCCATAGGCCCCCTGGTCTTCTTCCGTTCGTGAAAAAATCATTTCAGGGATTTTATTCCGTTTGGACTCCGTTCCAAAATCAGATATGAAAAGAGCCAAAAACAAAGAAAAAATAGGAACTGGCACTTGGCACTCAATTAATAATTTAGTCCCAAAAAAGATATAAAAGGTACATAAAACATCCAAAGATGGCAAGATAACAGCGTGAAACCATCAAAAATTATAGATACGTTTGAGACGTATCAAGCATCCCCAAGCTTAACTCATGCTCGTCCTCGAGTAGGGAAGTGATAAAGAATGAATTTTTGATGCTTTCATGCTACCTAGCATAGATGTCCTTTGTAACTCCTCTTATGTGACGTGAATGTTCAGATCCATTAGATTCAAAACAATAGTTTGCTATTGACGTGGAAACAATAACAATTCAAGCAAACTAGCAAGGTAATCATGAACTTTCAAAATAACAAGGCCAAAAGAAAGTTATCCCTACAAAAGCATATAGTATGGCTATGCTCTATCATCATTGCACAATGAATTTAAATCATGCACAACCCCGGTATTGGCCAAGTAATTGTTTCACACCTTTACTTTCTCAAACCTTTTCAACTCTCACGCAATACATGAGCGTGAACCATGGTTATAGCACTATAGATGGTGTGGAATGCGGTGGAGGTTGCAAGACAAAAAGGAGAAGATAGTCACATTAACTAGGCATATCAATGAGCTGTGGAGATGCTCATCAATAGATATCAATGTGAATGAGTAGGGATTGCCATACAAATGATGCACTAGAGCTACGAGTATGTGAAAGCTCTTAAGGAAAACTAGTGGGTGTGCATCCAACTTGCTTGCTCAAGAAGACCTAAGGCAATTTTGAGGAAGCCTATCATTAGAATATACAAGCCAAGTTATATAATGAAAATTTCCCACTAGGTATGTGGCGGTGACAAAACGAGAGACTCTCAATCATGAAGATCATGGTGCTTAATATGCACAAGTGTGGAAAAAGTGGTAGCATTGTCCCTTCTCTCTTTTTATCTCATTTTTTGGTGGGCTCTTTGGCCTCTTTTTTTGGTGGGTTTCTTTGGCCTCTTTTATTTCCTTACATGGGACAATGCTCCATTAATGATGATCATCACACTTTCAACTCAAAACTTAGAGCAAGTATGACTCTATATGGAATGCCTTCGGTAGTGTACCGTGGCAATGATCTAGCATGGCATAGACATTAATGGAAACATCATGCTAGCTATCTTACGATCATGCAATGGCAATGTAGACGTGGTGGCACATGTCATGGTGGTAGTTGCATGGCAATATATCTCAGAATGACTTTGAAAAAACCATAGTAGGTAGGTATGGTGGCTGTTTTGAGGGAGGCTAATGGTGGGTTTTGTGCACCAGCGAAAGTTGCACGGCACTAAGAAGATAGTGATGGTGGAAGGTGAAAGTGCATCTAAACCATGGACTCAACATTAGTCATGAAGAACTCATATACTTGTTGCAAAAGTTTTATTAGTAATCGAAACAAAGCATTCAACAGATACTCCTAGGGGAAGGGTTGGTAGGTATAAACCATCGCGCGATCCCGACGGCCACGCAAAGGATGACAATCAATAGACTAATCATGCTCAGATTTCATCACATAGCGGTTCACCATACGTGCATGCTACGGGAATCATTAACTTCAACACAAGTATTTCTAGATCCACAACACCTTACTAGCATGACTTCAATTTTACCATAACCACAACTCAAAACTAATTGAGATGAATCAAACTTCTCTAACTATTCAATGCACATGAAGGTGCAAGTTTTCGTATCCCTTTGTATAACTACCCCTTTTGAGACTACTTTCAAAGCATAGATCAACTACCAAGCCATGCTCCGCTGTGCTCTAAAAGATATAAGTGAAGCACATAGAGAAAAAGTATCTAGCTCTAAAGATATAAGTGAAGCACATATGAGCTGAATTGTCTACCAAAAGATATAAGTGAAGATCGACAAAATCACGGTGAGTGCATGTCTCTCTCTCTAGGTGTGCAGCAAGGATGATTGTGACACAAAAAAAAATAAAAGACTCCTATGATACAAGACGCTCCAAGCAAAAACACATAACATGTGGTGAATAAAAATATAGCCCCAAGTAACGTTACCGATGGATTGAAGACGAGAGAGGGGATGCCTTCCCGGGGCATCCCCAAGCTTAGGCTTTTAAAGCATCCTTGAATCTCTTGGGGTGCCTTGGGAATCCCCAAGCTTGAGCTCTTGCCACTCTTTATCTTTTTGTCCATAAGAACTTCACCCAAAACTTGAAAACTTCACAACACGAAACTTAAACAGAACTCGTGATAACATTAGTATGAGAAAGCAAACCACCACTTCCTTAGGTACTGTAGCAAACTTAAATTCTACATATTTTGATGTTGGGTTACTGTATTTTAAATCTTCCATGGCTAATACCCCCCCGATACTATCCATAGTTTCATCAAAATAAGCAACCAACACAACAAAAACAGAATCTGTTAACAGCATACCAGTCTGTAGCAATCTGTATATTTCGTATACCTCTGGTCCTTCAAAACTTCTGAAAAATTACAACAATCTGGAGAATTTGCATAGAAATCAGAAGAAAAAAGAATCAACTCAAAATCTCTTACAGAAAAAAATGAAAATTCTTTTCGTGAGCAGAAAGTGTCTGTCTTTTCCAGCATGACCAAACGATCATCCCCAAGACTAATCATAACGGTTTTGCTTGGCACAAACAAAAACAAACACAAAAAACAGAATAATAAAAGAATTATGAAAGTGTGGAAAACACAAAACAGATAGAAAAAGGATAGTTTTTGATCTTGATTTTGATAGTAGGTTCCCACTCATCATGAAGTTTTCTAGGTATAGAGACTTATAGTTCGAGCTTCTCTTCAAGAGATTTCATCATAGCATCTACGATATGCACGGTAAAGGCTTTGCTTTGGCTATAAGCATGTGGAGAGTTTGCAATGGATTGCATCAATGAAATGCATTCAAACAAGGAGCAATTATCATACTTGAATTCCTTGAAATCCAAAGTGATAGTTTCATTGCTACCCAAAATTTTGACTTCTTCTACTCCACTCTCCACACCTTTATCATCAAGATGGGTGCACTCCGAATCATTGGGACGTTTTTCCACCAAAGTGGATTCATATCCAGCCCCTCCATCAATAGGTTTGACACGTGAAAACAAAGATTCAAGAGGAGACACACCAAGCACTTTAAGATCTTCGTGATTTGCATCACTAGAACGCACCCTTTTAAACCATTCATGCCTAGCGCGAATTTGGGCGGTTCTTTCTTTGCTCTCATTCATGGAGACACGCATAGCTTTCAAAGTTTCATCCAAGTTGACCTTGGGAGGAGCGCATCTAACTTTCAAAGCATAAATATCACAAGACATCCTATCAATGCTCTTAGCCAAATCGTCAATTTTGAGTAGATTTTCCTCTATGGACGCATTGAAAATGTTTTAAGGTTTGATGAACTCTTTGATATTACTCTCTAGGTCAGAGGGTAATTTGTTGTGATTTCCATAAGTGTTGTTGTAGGAATTGCCATAATTTTTAGAGGAGTTACTAGGAAAAGGCCTAGGAACATAGTTTCCTCTAAACGCAATGTTGTTGCCAAAATTGTTCCTACCAACAAAATTCACGTCCAAACTAGCATTCCTACTCTCAATCAAAGAAGATAGTGGCATGTCATTAGGATCTACGGTAGTGTTTCTACTAGCAACCAAATTCATCAACTCGTCCATCTTAGCACTAAGCGAGTTAATTTCTTGTATAGCGTGCACCTTTTTGCTAGCAGGCGACCTTTCAGTGTGCCACTGAGAGTAGTTGGTCATGATATTGCCTAGGAGTTTTGTAGCGTCTCCTAATGTGATTTCCATGAACGTTCCACATGAGGGAGAGTCCAAGATATTGCGAGAAGCGAAATTCAAGCCAGCGTAAAAGATTTGTATAATCATCCACAAACTCAAGCCATGAGCGGGACAATTTCTAATCATAAGCTTCATACTCTCCCAAGATTGTGCAACGTGTTCATGATCAAGTTGCTTGAAATTCATGATATCGTTACGTAAGGAGATGATCTTAGCTGGCGGAAAATACTTGGATATGTAAGCATCTTTGCACTTATCCCATGAATCGATACTATTTTAAGGCAAAGAAGAAAACCAAGTTTTTCCGCGATCTCGCAACGAGAAAGGAAAAAGTTTCAACTTAATCACGTCATTATCCACATCTCTTTTCTTTTGCATATCACAAAGCTCAATGAAGGTATTGAGATGGGAAGCGACATCTTCACTAGGAAGGCCAGAGAATTGCTCTTTCATAACAAGATTCAGCAAAGCTGCGTTGATTTCATACGATTCCGCACTAGTGGCGGGAGCAATGGGAGTACTAATAAAATCATTATTATTAGTCCTCGAAAAGTCGCAAAGTTTGGTGTTTTCAGCCATGATGACTTCAAAAAACAAACAAGCACACAAGCAAGCAAGAAAACCGGCAAAGGAAAACGGCAAAGGAAAAAGAAAACGGTGAAGGAGAAAGGCAAATGAAAACGGCAAATGTGAAGTGGGGTGAGGAAAATGAGAGGCAACTGGCAACAAAATTAAATGCAAGAGATGAGTTTGTGAGACCAACTTGGATAGATCTTGACCTCTCCTCCCCGGCAACGGCGCCAGAAATACTTCTGATGTCAGTTGTGCTTCCCTTGCAACGGCACCAAGAATAGTCGTGTCGACGGCACCAGGAATCCTTCTGTTGCGGCTACGCCTTAAGGGACTTCCTAGGAAAGTATGCAAAGGATTTCCCCCGTGTCCATGTAGCCTTGCATTGGTGTTCCCTCGAAGCGGAAAGGGGTGATGTAGCACAACGGTGGTAAGTATTTCCCTCAGTTTGAGAACCAAGGTATCAATCCAGTGGAGGAGTATCACAAGATCCTGCACAAACACAAAAGCTTGCTCCCAACGCTATGAAGGGGTTGTCAATCCCTTACAGATTGTTTGCCAAGTGAGAACTGAAAGCAACAAAGTAACAAATCAAAGTAAAAGCAGAGGTGTAAACGATGGATGTGAATAGACCCGGGGGCCGTAGTGTTTACTACTGACTTCTCCCATGAAAGCAAGTAGACGGTGGGTGAACAAATTACTGTCGAGCAGTTGATAGAACCGCGCAAAGTCGTGACGATATCTATGGCAATGATTATATCTATAGGCATAATGTCCAAAACAATTAGACCGATACTTTTTGCATCTACTACTATTACTCCACACGTTGACTGCTATTCAGCATGCATCTAGTGTATTAAGTCCAAAAGAACAGAGTAACGCCTTAAGCAAGATGACATGATGTATACGGACAATCTCATATCAACGACAGAGCCCATCTTGTTACCCTTGATGGCAACTACTTAATGTGTGCCTTGCTGCCCCTACTCTCACTGGGAAAGGTCACCACATGGTAGAACCAAAAACCAAGCACTTCTCCCATTGCAAGAATCATAGATCTAGTTGGCCAAACAAAACCCAAGACTCGGAGAGACTTACAAGGATAGTAAATCATGCATACAAGAAATCAGAAAAGACTCAAATATATATCATATATAATCTGATCACAAATCCACAATTCATCGGATCTCGACAAACACACCGCCAAAGAAGATTACATCACATAGATCTCCATGAAGATCATGGAGAACTTTGTATTGAAGATCCAAGAGAGAGAAGAAGCCATCTAGCTACTAACTACGGACCTGTAGGTCTAAAGTGAACTACTCACGAGTCATTGGAGGGGCGATGATGATGATGAAGAAGCCCTCCAACTCCAAAGTTCCCTCCGGCAGGGTGCCGGGAAGGGTCTCCAAATGAGATCTCGCGGAAACGGAAGCGTGCGGCGGCTCAAAAGTATTTTCGAGGCTCCCCTGATTTTTTGCTGTATTTTAGGGAATATATAGGCCAAGGATCTAGGTCAGGGGCATCCAGGGAGGCCACAAGCCCTGCCACCGCCGCCTCCCCCCTAGTGGCGGAGTGGGAGCTTGTGGGCTCCCTGGAGCCCACCTGGCTTGGCCCAGAGGCCCCCTGATCTTCTTCCGTTCGAGAAAAAATCAGTTCAGGGATTTTATTCCGTTTGGACTCCGTTCCAAAATCAGATCTGAAAAGAGCCAAAAACACAGAAACAACAGGAACTGGCACTTGGCACTGAATTAATAAGTTAGTCCCAAAAAAGATATAAAAGGTACATAAAACATCCAAAGATGGCAAGATGACTGCGTGAAACCATCAAAAATTAAAGATACGTTTGAGACGTGTCAATAATCTTCCACCAAGTAATCCAACTAGCATCAACTAAAAAGAGTAATTAAACTACTAGCAACCTTACAAGTACCAATCGGAGTCGCGAGACGGAGATTGGTTACAAGAGATGAACTAGGGTTTGGAGATGAGATGGTGTTGATGAAGATGTTGATGGAGATAAGTCCCCTCCGACGAGAGGAGTGTTGGTGATGAAGATGGCGACGATTTCCCCCTCCGGGAGAGATATTTCCCCAGCAGGACGGTCCTGCCCTAGCTCTAGATTGGTTCTGCTCAAGTTCCGCCTCATGGTGGCGGTGGCTCCTCCTGAAAGCTTCCTTCTGATTTTTTCTGGGACGAAACCCTCCATATAGCAAAAGATGAGCGCCGGAGGGGCAACAGGGGGCCCACAAGCCACCCAGGCCCGACCAGGGGGTAGGCCGGGCCTGGCAGGCTTGTGGCCTCCTGGTGGCGCCCCTCTGGTACTTCTTCCGCCTAATATTTTTCATAAAATCCAAAATAATTACCCGTTGATTTTCGCAGCTTTTGGAGTTGCGTAGAATAGGTATCTCAAACTTGCTTCCTTTTCAGACCAGAATTCCAGCTGCCGGCATTCTCCCTCTTCATGTAAACCTTATAAAATAAGAGAGAAAAGGCATAAGTATTGTATCGTGAAGTGTAATAACAGTCCATAAAGTGATAAATATCAAGATAAAAGCATGATGCAAAATGGACGTATCAACTCCCCCAAGCTTAGACCTCGCTTGTCCTCAAGCGAAAGCCGAGATCAATAAACATGCCCACATGTTTAGAGAGAGAGGTGTCGACAAAACAAGATATGGACATGCATGCATCATGATCATAGTCAAAACAGCAATATCATCATATAATCTCTTATGCCAAAGTGATAATTTCTTCACAAAGTAAAGTATGGATCAAGAACCTTACTGAGAATTAACAACCAATAGCCTTTAGTGATTGAAGCAATTGCAATTTATCATAACATCGGAAGGAGTCAAATAAGATCTTGTAAAAAAAACCCACAATCTCAATCATCCTTTCGTCATCTACAATTGCTAAAACTCACGTGGTACTCATGAGATCAAAGTTTTAGTTGGACATAGAGAAAGATAGGGGCTTATAGTTTCGCCTCCCAACTACTTACCTCGAGGGTAATGTCAACAATAATAATTCATGAGTACTTACTTCCAAGTTGACATATGAATATAGATCTTTCCCTAGCACATGACGTTAACCCAGATAAAGGAGAAATAAGGAATTGGTGTCGATCACCATGACTCTTTTAGGGACAAAAAGTAAAGGTACAAGATAGGCCCTTCGCAGAGGGAAGCAGAGGTTGTCATGCGCTTTTGAGGTTTGGATGTGTGGCCTCTTAGTGTGAAGGAACGTCACTTTATATTGCCTCATGTAATAAAGAACTTTATTATGCAGTATGTCGCTTTTATGTCTTCCTCATCACAGGTTCGTACAAAGCTTATTTTCCATATACTAATAGATCATACATATTTAGGGAGCAATTTTTATTGCTTGCACCGATTACAACTTACTTGAAGGATCTTATTCAATCCATATGTAGGTATGATGGACTCTCATGACAAAACTGGGTTGAAGATTTATGGATGCACAAGTAGTATCTCTACTTAGTGCGGAAGTTTTGGCTGATATGAGGTGGAAGAAAGCGTCACATGCTAAGGGATCTCTAGTCACATAACATTGTTTGGAACCAAGCAAACATAATTCATTATGTTGTCTTCCTTGTCCAACATCTACTTCTAAGCATGTAATAGCTTAATGAGTGTTCAGAATCATAGATGGTGCCCAAGATGATATATTTATATGTGAACCTCTCTTTCTTTATCACTTCCTATTAATTGCAACAATGACCAAGGTCTATGTTTGTCCACCCACAACAAGTTTCAATCAACATTCTTTTTATATGTGAAGCCATCACTCCCCATAAGATCAATACATGATCTTTCGTGCTTTTGTTCTTTTATCATTCTTTTCTTTAGATCATGCATGGCATGAGGCAAGGCCCTTAACTAAAACACTCTTTATTATATGACTCACGAACTCGATTACATCGAGGGTGACACAAAGCAAAACTCAAACCTAGAACATAGTAAGAACTTTACTCTACTAGAGACAGATAAAACCAAAAAGGATCGAACTAAGAAAAAGGTAAAAGCAAAAGATGTGAAGGTGATACGATAGCGGGGAAACTCCCCCAAGCTTGGAACAAGATAAGGGGATTGCCCATACCCGTGCTCCATTGTCTTCCTTCGAAGGTGATGGTGGTGGAGTTGTTGCAGAGGTCTTTAACTTGTTTAATTTCCTCTTGAGCACAAGATTCTGCTCCTTCAGATCGTTACTTTCCTTTTCAAGCATCAACACCCTTTGGCATAATTCTTGCTTACTCTCCTTCAAAATACGAGAAGGGATAAACAAAATCTTAGGTTTCTTCCTTGAGTTGGGGAGGCTCGACTTCTTGAAATCCACATGTGTGTCTCCAGGTTGGGGTAGAGGAGCTTCCTCTTCATCGGAACTTGTTCCTTCCTTCCCCTTGGGATCATAATATTCTTACTCATCAGTGGTCCAACCATAAAGATCCAAGTCCCCATAGACCTTGGGGTTAGCAAGGTAATCGGCCACATAGCTCTCCCCCTCTGAATCTTGAGAAGACACCTTGCCCAAAATCTGCGGCAGAAACAGACTCAAAACAAAAACATAGGATATTTGCGTGATACGAGGGTCAGACCTTTCAGGAGAATATATAATGAATTTTTCCCGACCAAAAGGAGTACTCCGCAAGAAAACGGAGTCCGGGAGGCACACGAGGTGCCCACAAGCCACCCAGGCTTGTCGCCTCCTCGTGCGCTTTCCGGACTACTTTAAAATTTTCTAATTTTCTAAAAATTCCAAAACGGAGGAAAATTGCTAGTGGAAACGTTTTGGAGTCGGTTTACTTACCGAATCACATACCTCTTCGTTTTCAGAGTCTGAAACAGGCTGATAAATGTACTCCTCCAGAGTTATGGTATTAATGATATTGCTTTCAACATTTATGGGAGTACCTGAGATATAATGCTTTATTCTTTGCCCATTTACAACTCTCGAAACTTACCTTCCGTGTTGTTGATCTTGATGGAACCAGAACGATATACTTCCTCAACAATGTAAGGACCTTCCCATTTAGAGAGACGCTTGCCTGCAGAAAATCTTAAACGAGAATTATATAGCAAGACATAATCACCTACATTGAACTCACGTTTCTGTATCCTTTTATCATGCTACCTCTTAACTTTTTCTTTGAACAACTTGGCATTTTCATATGCTTGAGTTCTCCATTCATCAAGTGAGCTAATGTCAAATAACCTCTTCTCACCAGCAAGTTTGAAATCAAAGTTGAGCTCTTTGATTTCCCAATAAGCCTTATGATGTAGCTCAAGAGGTAAATGACATGCTTTACCGTAAACCATTTTGTATGGAGACATGCCCATGGGATTCTTATAAGCAGTTCTATAAGCCCACGGTGCATCATCAAGCTTCTTAGACCAATTCTTTCTAGACCTATTAACAGTCTTTTGCAGAATTAGTTTAATCTCTCTATTACTTAGCTCTACTTGACCACTGGACTGAGGATGATAGGGCGATGCAATTCTATGGTTGACATCATACTTAGCAAGTGTTTTACGGAAAGCGCCATGAATGAAATGTGAACCACCATCAGTCATCAAATATCTAGGGACTCCAAATCTAGGGAAAATAACTTCTTTAAGCATCCTGATAGAGGTGTTGTGATCAGCACTACTAGTTGGGATAGCTTCTACCCACTTAGTAACGTAATCAACAACAACTAGGATATGAGTATACCCGTTGGATTTTGGAAAAGGTCCCATGTAATCAAAACCCCAAACATCAAATGGTTCAATGACAAGTGAATAATTCATAGGCATCTCCTGAAGTTTACTAATATTACCTATTCTTTGACATTCATCACAAGACAAGACAAACTTATGGGCATCCTTGAAGAGAGTAGGTGAAAAGACCTTGATGATGCCTAGAGAGGGGGGTGAATAGGTTATTTAAAAATTTCTTCGGATTTGGCTTAAACCTAATGCGGAAATAAACTAAGAGGATACTTGTCAAGCACAAATCCTGAATGCACTAGGCACTGCAACGTGTATCAACAACACGATCTACCAAGATGGACACAATACAGTTACTAACAAGCACAAGTAAGTTACACAAACTTACTTGAGCTATATCACACGACAAGTAGGTGAACGACACAAGATACTAGATCACACTATAGCACACGATATATCAAAAGCTGCAAGTGTGAACGTGTGGATATAGAGGGTATGCTTGAATGATTAATCTTGTACAAGAAATAGACAACACAATATAATGAGCACAAACAATATGCAATGTATGTATGCTCAAGTAACACAAGTAAACCACAAGTAAGGAGTTAGGGTTAAGGATAACCAAGGTCACTGAGACGAAGATGTATCCCGATGTTCACTTCCTTGGAGGGAAGCTAGTCACCGTTAGAGAGGTGGATGTTACCACGAAGGCACACCAACGCCACGAAGGCTCACCCTATTCTCCCTTTGAGATAACACCAAGAAGGAGTTTCTCAACCACTAGTGGTAAGCCTTTGAGGTGGCTTCCAAACCCTCACAAACTTTTCCAGGGGTAATCACACGGATTGATTCCTCTCTGAAGAACTCCTACTGCCTAGGAGTCTCCAACCTCCAAGAGTAACAAGATCACGGGGAATGCTCAAAACTTGCTCAAATCTCAAATAGCTTGGGTTGAGAGAAGGAGAGGGAGACGATCTATCTTTTGATTGGAACAACTCTCAAAGGGGCTCACAAATGCTCTTGGGATCTAAGATTTGTTGGGAGCAAATGTATGTAGGGTAGAAATGTGTTCTTATGAGGATATGGCTGTGTTAGGCACCCTCTGACGAAGTGGGAGGGGGGTATATATAGTGTGGAGAGTAAAGCAGCCGTTGGGGACACTTTAAGTCACACAGGGGTCGGACATCCGGTAGTTCACGGATGTCCAGGCGTCCACAAGGAGTTGGGCGTCCGATAGGGGTCGGTCGTCCGAGGGATGTAAATATATCTGGAACCACTGTGTAGTTGAACAGGGACCGGTCGTCCGGAGAAAGCCGGAAGTCTGAGTTATTCGACTCAAACTTCTCTGGTGCAAGATTCTGGATTTCCGAAAGTGGACGGACGTTCGGCCCTCGGACGTCTGGAGGGAGCCGAAGTCCGAGTTATATGGCTCAAGTTCTTCTGGTGCAAAGCTCCTGATTTCCGAAGCTGGTCGGACGACCGACCCTCAGACGTCTGGCGGGAGCCGGAAGTCCGAGTTATATGGGTCTGATTTCTCTGGTAAAGGATTCCGGATTTCCAAAGCAGGTCGGACGTCCGGCCCTCGGATGTCCGGAGGAGGCCGGATGTCCGAGGCACTGGTCCTGTTTTCTGATAAGATCAGAGCAATGGAGATGTGGTATGAGCAGAATAGTGGATATCTAGTTTGAGCAAGTTCATCACAAAACCTGTGATCCCCTCTTAATAGTGCGGGATCCCTAACGACTCAAGAATTATAAAAGGGGTACCGATGATCTATAGTTGAGTTTATACTTTTATTCGCTGATCATCACTCCACACCACTAACGTCAAAGGGACTGATGCCTTTGAGTTAGACCTTTCACTCGAGCTTGATGTTGTTGTTCCTTCTTGGCTCAAGTTCAAAGCAAGACATGATGAAGTCTTCAAGTAGCTCTCTCATACACAATGTGGAAAGCCTAGCTTATGTATTCATCTTAATTTGTCCACCATGTGAACATCCACAAGAATCAAGCATGTAGTGCCCAGGAATGCTTATCTTGATCTTGTCCTTGTTAGGACATGAGCTTGTCCTTATCAACACATGATCATTCACAATAGCTTAAAAGGGATTAGTGATTAGTTATCTATATGTGTGTTGTCAGCAACACCAAAACACGATTAAGGGCATGACTGCACTTTCAATCTCCCCCTTTTTGGTAGTTGATGACAACATACATATAGCTCTCAAAAATAGTAATAAACATGTGTGGCTTAGGAGAGATTTGTTACGATGCTTATGAAGCTCCCCCTTATTATATGCATAGTAAAATAGGTAAGTGAGGGAGCTCCTCCTTAATGTGTGCAATGAAGGAGAGATTTGTTAGGATGCTTATGAAGCTCCCCCTTATTATATGCATGGTAAAATAGGTAAGTGCGGGAGCTCCCCCTTAATGTGTGCATTGAAGATAATAGCATGATATAACACCATAGTAGTTCAACAATACATATCATATCATAAGAATCAATGATTCATAGCATATCATATGAATCAAGGATATCATATGAATCTATAGGATAGCATAAAACTCATCATCATATGACACAACGATAATATCATGATATCTCATCACCACATGATAGTTCAACAATACATCATCCATAAGTGATGGCATAGCACATCATCCATAAGTATCGTTACATGATGACACATCATTAAGTTCGACATAATACATCATACCATACATTATGAGAGAAACTAAAATCGAAACTAAGATAAGATAATGTTCTCCCCCTGTGGCATCAAGGACCAAAAAGGAGGGAAACCCGGCAACGCTACCACATACTCAAATATCACCTTCATCAATATCATCATTAATCAGGAATCATCCTCATCATCATCATCATCATCATCCTCATCGTCAGGCAAACCACTGCCACCAGCCTCATCAAGAAAATCAGCCCACTCAGGACCAGATGGGAAGCCAAAGTCAGAAGGAGGAGCAGCAGGAAGGGCCTCATCGTCACTGACATCAAGAGCGCCCGAGTCTCTCAGACGAGCCTTGAGGGAATTCTTGGAGGAGACGAGGCGAGAAACAACATCATGGGTTTGACCGCACTGGAAAGAGAAGGCCTTCATCATAGCAGAATGTGCCTTGCCAATGAATTTGGCAAAGCGACCGAGAGGAGCTGAGCTGGATGAAGGGGTTGCTGCCCGGGCAGCAGTGCGGCGAGTCGAGGTGGATGATGGAGTTTTCTTGGGAGCATAGTTATCCGCCATGTGAGCGGGAATGACCCACTTGTGATGCGTGTGAGTGACAGCAACAATGAATTCAGCCACATGGTTAGTAAAAGCCTGGATGAAGGGGGCATGAGGGAAGGCGGATCCCGCGGAGGAGATCGGATCCCGTGGAGGAGATCAGTCAGATCCCGAAGCAGGGCCCCTGGTGGCGGCGCCGGCGAGCACCTCTGGTGCTGGCGGCACCGGCTGTGGTGGCGGCTGGGAGAAAAGGAGGCGGGTGGGGGCTAGGGCAAGGCCCAGCCCGCGCCCTTCTATTTATAGAGCTCCCGAAGTGTCGGACGTCCGAGGGGCGTCGGACGTCCGGAGAATGTTTAGCCATCGTACGACCGATATGTGCCGGACGTCCGGAGTGCGTTTAGCCGTCGGACGTCCGAGAAAGAAGGCAGAGGCAATTTCTGGGACTTGGATGATGAGGTGATAAGGAGTATTCTCGCATGTGTAGCAACCAAAGGGACCTCTCAACTAACATATTTTGGACATGGTATGATGTAAGTCTTTTAATACGATTACTATGATACGTGTGGGTCCAAAATACCTTCAAACGCATGAGTGCATAGAATCATGCACAAGTTATCCTCCCATAAGAGCAAGGCACATGACACAAGGGTCATGGCACAAATTTGTCTCATTCATATGATCATGAAGAGCTAAGAGAACACCAACACTAAGCATTTCATCAATGTGATTGACAAGGACATGCAGGAAATTACAAAGTGGAAAAATTATTATGTTCATGCCATGATGCAACCTACACAGTGTTGACTCTAATGTTGTACATGCATGAAGTAAATACTTGTTACCGGAAAAGCATTGGTATGGCGTAGAAGTAGCCGAGTCCTGTCTTGACTCTAATTTCTTTGTGACCAGCACCATCTTCTTCTGAGAATAAGTCAAGATAGCAATGCTTCTCTAAAGTATCTAAACCACCAATTAAGCACAATATGGTCCCCAAACTTCTTGGGTCCGAAGTAGTTAGTCCAACTACAATATATATAGGGTAAGATCACTCAATTATGTGCATATAGATATAAGTTTTACTTTCAAGCACACCCTAACCTTTTAATGGATACGACTGATTTACCATATACATATATTGGATCAAAGATACGATAGGCATGGCATGTGCATCTACACACAGTAGATATGCCTACACAATCCTATCAAAATCCAAGGATATACAATTTGGACAAATGAACACATAATTTTCAATTACAGAACATTCATGTCGTCCAAAATGGATCAGGGTGACAAATCAACATATGGTAGCACCCCAAGTTCAACACATGAACCGGTAAAGGCATCAAACCATGTAAGGCATGCATTTTGCACAACCTTACATGCATGTCTCACTCCAGTAGATGTATAAGTGTAGGTAATATGATTGTAACTCCCACAACATTATGAAATAAATAGTGCGAGCTCAAAGACATGCATGGGAGATTACCGGGAGACACATGAATTTCTCGGCACGTTATGTAGGTCAACTGAAGATAAAGCTGAAATTAAATGACCATTAAAAACACTACATGCCAGAGATACCATGTGTGAGAGAACAAAGTGGAACTTAGAGTTATCAGTGGTGGTAGGTGCCAAACGAGCACAAAGATCGTTTTATACTCACACAAGTGTGATATGGGAGTTCAACCATAAGCATAATGTTTAGATGTCATACGTTAACATCCCAATTAGTTAGATCATAGTGTGGAGAAATAATTCGAAAGGCATGCATCTACTATGCCTTTCTTTTAGATACGATCTAGCGGCTAAGCCATGAGTATTGGTGTAGTAGGACGTTATACTCACGCACATCTAAGGGATTTAGATACCAACAGGGCTTATTATGCGAATTAAGATATGTGGAGCATGACACGCCACACAATTATAGGATAACCCCATGTGGTAGATTCTGAGTGGCATACATCGGATGTTTTATCTTACTAGGGGATGTGACATGCACAAAGCATATCATACACCCATAATGTGATAATCCATGTATTTATCATACAAGGAAATCAATCATCCAACTAAGGTGATAAGTGGATGCCAATTTATACTTCGGATGGCTTTGACATCAAACTAATTGATTGGATAATCTTGCACCGTGAATACTACATGGAGTCCAATACATATATACACATTTTGGGTTAGTAGTGTGCGTAGAGCAGAACACTCCTCCTTAATGTGATGAGCTATTAACGTCTCAAAAGACCCACACAACGGTGCAACTAGGATGCAAGTAATGATCAGGACTACACACAACTATATGACATACATAACGACCTACACATGATAGATAACATATAACAATCATACTAGTAGGCGCAACATGTCAAAGTACATGCTAGGTACCAAACCTAGACATGAGAAGGAGTGGGGCAGGCAACTTTCAATGTAAACAATTTAAGTACAAGTCACCGCAAAGAGGCACATTGGATATGGGATATGGGCTCGATAATCCAAGTGACTTGGCTTGAGATGATACGAATGATGAAGAGTCCTCAAATCTTCATTGTGTATCCAAGTCTCCAATGTCCTCCAAAGTCACCCATTGATCAAGTTTGAGCTTGTTGGTCCCCAACTACATTGGGTCCTAAGAGGTTAGTCACAATAGGCTTGGCAACCCAAATGGTTCTTTTCTTGACACCATTTTGAGTACCAACAAACTTGGCAAACACATTGCCAACCTTATCCTTCCCAAGGGAATAGCTATCATCAATAGTGATTGGGTTGGATAAGTTACCTCTCGTGCAAGACGAAGCGACATGACCCTTCTCATGACATAAGTAGCAACATCTACCCTTTGTTTTCTTCCCAGTTGATTTCTCACCTCGGGGAGTGTTGGCTTGGGTCTTTTTGGGAAGAGGCCTTCCTTCAACTTGTAGTGAGTGTGTGATTGAGTTTGTGGCCGTTTCCCTTGTTGCTTGTGACTTTGAGACTTCGTCTTCAGAGGGCAAGATCTAACATGGTGCCCTTTAACTTTGCACTTGAAGCAAATGATTTTGGCTGGATTCTTAATTCGTTCTAGGCCACTCTTGTTCTTGTTTGAGTTTACTCCAACATCATTTTTGTCATTCGGAGCTGTTTGCTCACACAGGACGTTGTTGAGTGTGGATATCCTTTCATGACACTGTTCCAAGTCTTTCTTCAAAGAAGTGACTTGGGCCTTGAGCTCTTCGATTTCCTCTGCACGGTTAGTGTCAATGCAAGTACTAGAGGAAGTGTAAGCTTCATTGTTAGAGCAACAAGGCAAGGAAAGTAATTCATCACACGAGGTAGCAACATTATGAGTAGACGAATTACGTGGACTAGCACATGGAAGTATAGTACTTTGATTAGAAGTGGTGCCATTGTCCACATGCGGCTCACTTGATGTTACCTTGGTGATGATAGCCTCGTGAGCTAACTTTTGCACATTATGGGATGTTAGAAGATCGGCATGAGAGCTTGTGAGCATTACATGGTTTTCTTCCAACTTCCCATAATTGCTAGTTAGTAAATCAAGTTGACCACGTAGCTCAACGTTCTCCTTCGATGTTGATACTTCAAAAGAGATAGGGTTAGATGCACAAGTATCATCAACAATATGAGAGGAGTAAGTAGCGATTAGAGACTTCTCATGAGTAGATTGAAGCTCCTCATAGATCTTAGAGGTTTTGATGAGCTCTCCATTGACATTCTTGCATTCAAGAAGAAGGACCTCAAAATCCTTTTTAAGTTTATCATGAGCAACTTCAATCTCTCCTTTTGAATATCTTAAGTCTCTACATGCTTGATGACTCTTCTCAAGTTCATGTTCAAGTTGTTCACTTTTAGCTTGTTCATTATTAAGTGAATCATTACAATTTTCAAAGTAAGCAAAAACATCTTGGAATCTTTGAAGAGCATTATTTTTAGCTTTATGAATAATTTTACTGATCACATAGATATTTTCAGTCAAGTCATCATCATCATCCTCATCGCAAATATCATCGTTATTGCACAGGGAAGATGATACCTCATTATTACCTCTTGCCACGAGGCACATGTGAATTGGAGGAGTTGATGATGATTCTTTTGGTGAATCAGATTCTTCATTAGTCAAAAGTACTTCATATTTCTTGGTTTCCCCTAAATGATTAGTCATAGAACAACTAGGGAGAAACAAGATATTTTGATCAAGAGGACACGGGAAAGCAGGCATATCACCACAGACATTTGTCGAGGGATCTTTAGGTGAAATGCATGACCTATCAGCACAATAATTTACACTATGTGTGGTGCTAAATATGCTCGTGTCCATGGAGGCTATGACATTTTCATCAACATGTATTTCTTCACTCACCATGTCGTTACCTTGTGAGATTGAAGATGCTGAGGTGTGCAAGCAATCGGATATGGAAGTAGTGGTGGACTCTTTATGATCGAAAAGAGTGAAGAGCTCATGCACCAACTCCGTCATCATAATATCGTCTTCATCAAGATTGGACCCACCATATATATCTTCAAGTTTAGTCCAAACTTCATGAGATGACTTTCAAGTCGAGAGAGACTTAAACACTTCAGGACTTATGGTTCGATGAATGGCAAGAAAAGCCTCACAATCAAGATACATTTCATTAGTAGATGAAGATGCATCATCCTTTTTGTCGGCAATCCCTACAAGAACAATTCGTAAAGTATTTGGGCCCATGGCCTGAAAGTGATGAAGCATACAAATTCTCCATAGGGTATAATTTGTGCCATCAAAGTCAAAGGTGTCATTGTGCACTAATCCAATAGTCGACATCGATACTCTCTAGGTCGTGAAACCTAATTAAAGAGAGACCTTGCTCCCATACCAATTGAAAAGACCTCGATGACGCCTAGAGGGGGGGTGAATAGGCTATTTCAAAACTTCTTCGGATTTGGCTTAAACCTAATGCGGAAATAAACTAAGAGGATACTTGTCAAGCACAAATCCTAAATGCACTAGGCACTGCAACGTGTATCAACAACACGATCTACCAAGATGGACACAATACAGTTACTAACAAGCACAAGTAAGTTACACAAACTTACTTGAGCTATATCACACGACAAGTAGGTGAACGACACAAGATACTAGATCACACTATAGCACACGATATATCAAAAGCTGCAAGTGTGAACGTGTGGATATAGAGGGTATGCTTGAATGATTAATCTTGTACAAGAAATAGACAACACAATATAATGAGCACAAACAATATGCAATGTATGTATGCTCAAGTAACACAAGTAAACCACAAGTAAGGAGTTAGGGTTAAGGATAACCAAGGTCACTGAGACGAAGATGTATCCCGATGTTCACTTCCTTGGAGGGAAGCTAGTCACCGTTAGAGAGGTGGATGTTACCACGAAGGCACACCAACACCACGAAGGCTCACCCTATTCTCCCTTTGAGATAACACCACGAAGGCGTTTCTCAACCACTAGTGGTAAGCCTTTGAGGTGGCTTTCAAACCCTCACAAACTTTTCCGGGGGTAATCACACGGATTGATTCCTCTCCGAAGAACTCCTACCGCCTAGGAGTCTCCAACCTACAAGAGTAACAAGATCACGGGGAATGCTCAAAACTTGCCCAAATCTCAAATAGCTTGGGTTGAGAGAAGGAGAGGGAGACGATCTATCTTTTGATTGGAACAACTCTCAAAGGGGCTCACAAATGCTCTTGGGATCTAAGATTTGGTGGGAGCAAATGTATGTGGGGGTAGAAATGTGTTCTTATGAGGATATGGCTGTGTTATGCACCCTCTCACGAAGTGGGAGGGGGGTATATATAGTGTGGAGAGTAAAGCCGTTGGGGACACTTTAAGTCACACAGGGGTCGGACATCCGGCAGTTCGCGGATGTCCGGGCATCCACAAGGAATCGGACGTCCGACAGGGGTCGGCCGTCCGAGGGATGTAAATATATCTGGAACCATTGTGTAGTTGAACAGGGACTGGACGTTCGGAGAAAGCCGGAAGTCCGAGTTATTCGACTCAAACTTCTCTGGTGCAAGATTCCAGATTTCCGAAAGTGGACGGACGTCCGGCCCTCGGACATCTGGAGGGAGCCGCAAGTCCGAGTTATATGGTCAAGTTCTTTTGGTGCAAGGCTCCGGATTTCCGAAGCTGGTCGGACGACCGGCCCTCGAACATCCGGAGGGAGCCGGAAGTCCGAGTTATATGGCTCTGATTTCTCTGGTAAAGGATTCCGGATTTCCGAAGCAGGTCGGACGTCCGGTCCTCGGACGTCCGGAGGAGGCCGGATGTCCGAGGCACTGGTCCTGTTTTCTGATAACAGCAGAGCAGTGGAGATGTGGTATGAGCAGAATAGTGGATATCTAGTTTGAGCAAGTTCATCACAAAACTGTTATCCCCTCTTAATAGTGCGGGATCCCTAACGACTCAAGAATTATAAAAGGGGTACAGATGATCCATACTTGAGTGTATACTTTTATTCGCTGATCATCACTCCACACCACTAACGTCAAAGGGACTGATGCCTTTGAGTTAGCCCTTTCACTCGAGCTTGATGTTGTTGTTCCTTCTTGGCTCAAGTTGAAAGAAAGACGTGATGAAGTCTTCAAGTAGCTCTCTCATACACAATGTGGAAAGCCTAGCTTATGTATTCATCTTCATTTGTCTACCATGTGAACATCCACAAGAATCAAGCATGTAGTGCTCAGGAATGATTATCTCTATCTTGTCCTTGTTAGCACATGAGCTTGTCCTTATCAACACATGATAATTCACAATAGCTTAAAAGGGATTAGTGATTAGTTATCTATATGTGTGTTGTCAGCAACACCAAAACACGATTAAGGGCATGACTGCACTTTACATCTGTGCAATTCAAGACAAGGTTGGTATCTTTACATCTCTGCAAAACTCGATCAAGGTTGCTGAGGCAATCATCAAAAGAAGACCTGTAAACGGAAAAGTCATCCATGAAAACCTCAACAATCTTTTCACAAAAGTCCGAGAATATAGCCATCATACATCTTTGAAAGGTAGAAGGTGCATTACATAAGCCAGAAGGCATACGCCTCTAAGCAAAGGTACCGAAAGGGAGGTAAAAGTGGTTTTATCGTGATCAGATTGTGCAATAGGTATTTGGGAGAAACCAGAATAACCGTCTAGAAAGCAGAAGTTGTGTGTTTGGACAATCTTTCTAGCATTTGGTCAATAAAAGCAAAGGGTAATGATCTTTCCTAGTGTCCTTATTCAATTTTCTAAAATTAATCACCATCCTATAGCCAGTAATAATCCTGTGGGGGATTAATTCATCTTTGTCATTAGGGACAACGGTAATACCTCCCTTCTTAGGGACGCAATGCACCGGACTCACCCAATCACTATGAGCAACATGATAGATAATACCTGCTTCCAGGAGCTTTAGTATTTCTTTTCTTACTACCTCTTTCATCTTAGAATTTAATCTCCGTTGATGATCAGCAACTGTTTTGGAATCACGATCGGTTTTAATTTTGTGCTGGCATAGGGTGGGACTAATGCCCTTAAGATCATCAAGAGTATATCCAATAGCAGCACGATGCTTCCTCGGAGTTTTTAATAACTTCTTTTCTTCATGCTGTGAGAGGCTAGCACTAATTATAACAAGATATATCTCTTTTTCATCAAGATAACCATACTTAAGAGTATCAGGTAACTGTTTATGCTCAAACACATCATCACCCTTTGGTGGGGGTGGATCTGCAAGCAGTTCAACAGGAAAATTATTCTTAAGGATAGGATATTGTTCAAAGATAACTCTATCTATCTCATTGCTTTCATCCATATGCATATCATTTTCATGCTCAAGCAAATATTGCTCAAAAGGATCAGTAGGAGGCACAACAATAGAAGCTAGGGCAATAATTTCATCCTTACTAGACAATTATTTTTCATGAATTTGTCTACAAACTTGGAGAAATTGAATTCATGTGACACACCTTCAGTGACAGTTTGCATCTCACAGTCAATATGAGCATTGACAGTATTGAGGAAAGGTCTGCCAAATATGATGGGACAAAAGCTATCTTGTGTGGTAGCAAGGACGAGAAAATTAGCAGGATACTTAGTTTTACCACACAAGACTTCAACATCTCTAACAATTCCCAAAGGGCAGATAGTATCTCTATTGGCAAGCTGAATAGTGACATCAATAGGTTCCATCTCGATAGGTGCAATCTCATCTTTAATTTCATCATATAAAGATTGAGGTATTGCACTAACACTAGCACCCACGTCACATAAACCATGATAAGAATGATCTCCTATCTTAACAGAAACAACGAGCATGCAAAAACAGGCCTATGTTTGTCTCTAGAATGAGGTTTAGCAATTCTAGCAGCATCTTCACAGAAGTGAATATCATGGCCATCAACATTGTCGAACAGGAGATCTTTGATAATAGTAACACTAGGTTCAACTCTAATTTGTTCAGGGGGTGTAGGTGTTCTAATGTAGCCCCTACATATCACAGTTGAAGCTTTAGAATGATCCTTTATTCTAACAGGGAAAGGTGGTCTCTCAATGTAAGCACTAGGACCAATAGGATCATTATAAGAAATGACTTTCTCTTCAACTGGACTGGGTTTAACTACATTGACTTCTAAGGGAGGATGATATTTAAACCACTTCTCTTTAGGGAGATCAATATGAGCAGCAAATGATTCACACAATGAAGCTACTATCTAAGAGTCAAGTCCATATTTGGCGCTAAAATCATAAAAAGTATTTGTTTCAACAAAGGATTTAACGCAATCAAACTTGAGATTCATACCTGACTCCTTACATTCATCAAACTCCCAATCTTCAGAGTTGCGTTTAATTCTTTCCAATAAATTCCATTTGAAATCAATATCTCTCTTCATAAAAGAAATGGTACAAGAAGTGTCAAGCATGGTGCGATTATCATGAGAAAGCCGAGCATTGAAGTTCTGAATAATACTTTATCTCGAGAGCTCATGGTTGCGGCATGAATATAACATTGACTTAAGCCTCCCCCAAGCTTGAGCGATGCTTTCTCTGTCACGAGGCCAAAAATTATAAATATAATTCCGATCACGATGTACTAGATGCATAGGATAAAACTTTTGATGAAATTCCAATTTCAATCGGTTGTAGTTCCATGATCCAGTATCATCACATAGCCTATACCATGTCAATGCCTTATCCCACAAAGATAAGGGAAAGACCTTCTTATTGACCTCATCCTTGGGCAAACCTGTAAGCTTAAATAAACCACATACTTCATCTACATAGATTAGATGCAAGTCGGGATGTGATGTTCCATCTCCTCTAAAAGGATTAGCCAACAGTTTCTCCAGCATACCCGAAGGAATTTAATAAAAAATATTTTCAGTAGGTGCAGCAGGTTGAGGAGCAACTCCTTGTGCTTCCGTTCGAGGTGAATATACCCCGAACAAGCTCCTCAAAGGATTAGTTTCCATAGTGACAAGTGACAATAAATTTCAGCACACTATATAGATGTTTCCTTACCAAATTCCACTTACCAAAAGCACTTCACTCCCCGGAAACGGTGCCAGAAAAGAGTCTTGATGACCCACAAGTGTAGGGGATCTATCGTAGTCCTTTTGACAAGTAAGAGTGTCGAACCCAACGAGGAGCAGAAGGAACTGACAAGTGGTTTTCAGCAAGGTATTCTCTGCAAGCACTGAAATTATCGGTAACAGATAGTTGTGTGATAAGATGATTCGTAGCGAGTAGTAAATAACAATAGTAACAAAGGTGCAACAATATGGCCCAATCCCTTTTGTAGCAAGGGACAAGCCTGGACAAACTCTTATATGAGGCAAAGCGCTCCCGAGGACACATGGGAATTTCTGTCAAGCTAGTTTTCATCAAGTTCATATGATTCGCGTTTGCTACTTTGATAGTTTGATATTGTTGGAAATATGCCCTACAGGCAATAATAAATTAGTTATTATTATATTTCCTTGTTCATAATAATCGTTTATTATCCATGCTAGAATTGTATTCGTTGGAAACTCAAATACATGTGTGGATACATAGACAACACATTGTCCCTAATGAGCCTCTAGTTGACTAGTTCGTTGATCAAATATGGTCAAGGTTTCCTGGCCATAGGCAAGTGTTGTCACTTTATAACGGGATCACATCATTAGGAGAATCATTTGATGGACAAGACCCAAACTATGAACATAGCATATTGATCGTGTCGTTTTATTTCTATTGTTTTGTGCGTGTCAAGTATTTGTTCCTATGACCATGAGATCATATAACTCACTGGCACCAGAGGAATACTTTGTGTGTATCAAACGTTGCAACGTAACTGGGTGACTATAAAGATGCTCTACAGGTATCTCCGAAGGTGTTCGTTGAGTTAGTATGGATCAAGACTGGGATTTGTCACTCCGTGTGACAGAGAGGTATCTCGGGGCCCACTCGGTAATACAACATCACACACAAGCCTTCCAAGCAATGTGACTAAGTGTAATTCACGGGATCTTGTATTAAGGAATGAGTAAAGAGACTTGCCGGTAACGAGATTGAAATAGGTATGCAGATACTGACGATCAAATCTCGGGCAAGTATCATACCGAAGGACAAAGGGAATGACATACGGGATTATATGAGTCCTTGACACTGAGGTTCAACCGATAAGATCTTCAGAGAATATGTAGGATCCAATATGGGCATCCAGGTCCCGCTATTGGATATTGACCGAGGAGTGTCTCGGGTCATGTCTACATAGTTATCGAACCCGCAGGGTCTGCACACTTAAGGTTCGGTGACGTTTCGGTATAGTTGAGTTATAGGTGTTGGTAACTGAAACTTGTTCGGGGTCGCAGATGAGATCCAGGACGTCACGAGGAGCTCTGGAATGGTACGGAGGTAAATATTGATATATAGGAAGTCTTGTTTTGGTCATCAGAAAAGTTTCGGGCTCATTGGTAGTGTACCAGGAGTGCCGGGAGGGGTGTCGGGGATCATCGGGAGGGGTGTCACGCCCCAAGGGGTCTCATGGGCTATGGGAAGAGATAAACCAACCCGTAGTTGGCTGGAATAAGTTCCCATTAAGGCCCATAAGGTTTGAGAAGGAAAAAACACAAGGTGGAAATAGTTTCCAAGTGGGAAGGTGGAATCCTACTCCAAGTAGGATTGGAGTAGGACCCCTCCACCTCCAATTTCGGCCAAACCTTGAGGGTTTGAGGCTGCCTCCTCCCCTCCCTCCCTCCTATATGTACTAGAGGTATTGAGGGTTTTTGAGACACTACTTTGCCATGTGCTGCTCGACCCTATACCACGCAGTTTTTCCTCTAGATCGTATTTCTGTGGAGCTTAGGCGAAGCCGTGCCGGAGTAGATCATAACCACCACCGGCGCTCCGTCACGCTGCCGGAGAACTCTTCTACCTCTTCGCCCCCTCTTGCTAGATCAAGAAGGTGGAGATCGTCATCGAGCTGTACGTGTGCTGAACGCGGAGGTGTCCTCCGTTCGGCACTAGATCGGGAATGATCGTGATGAAGTTCGCGGGACACGTCGTGATGAAGTTCGCGGGACACATCGTGATGAAGTTCGCGGGAAGGATCATGATGAAGTTCGTGCGACGGATTGTGATCAAGTTCACGGGACGGATCGTGATGAGATAGTACGACTACATCGATCTGAATCGCGGAAATACTCCACTACATCAACCGCGTTATATACGCTTCCGCTTAGCGATCTACAACGGTACGTAGATCCAGTCTCCCTCTCGTAGATGATCATCACCATGATAGGTCTTCGTGCGCGTAGGGAAATTTTTGTTTCCCATGCGATGTTCCCCAACAGATATGTGGGTGGACCAGTGCTTGGGTGCTGCCCTTACATGGACAAACATCCCACTAATGATTAACCCCTCTCGCAAGCATCCGCAACTACGAAAGAAGAATTAAGACTAAGTCTAACCATAACATTAAACTAGTAGATCCAAATCAGCCCCTTACGAAGCAACACATAAAATAGGGTTTAAGCTTATGTCACTCTAGCAACCCATCATCTACTTATTACTTCCCAATGCCTTCCTCTAGGCCCAAATAATGGTGAAGTGTTATGTAGTCGACGTTCACATAACAGCACTAGAGGAAAAACAACATACAATACATCAAAATATCGAACGAATACCAAATTCACATGACTACTTATAGCAAGAATTATCCCATGTCCTCAGGAACAAAAGTGACTACTCACAAAGCATAATTATATTCATGACCAGAGAGGTAATGAATAGCATCAAAGATCTGAACATATAATCTTCCACCGAGTAATCCAACTAGAATCAACTACAAAGAGTAATTAACACTACCAGCAACCTTAGAAGTACCAATCGGAGTCATGAGACGGAGATTGGTTACAAGAGATTAACTAGGGTTTGGAGATGAGATGGTGCTGATGAAGATGTTGATGGAGATGACTCCCCTCCGACGAGAGGAGTGTTGGTGATGACGATGGCGACGATTTCCCCCTCCGGCAGGGAAATTTCCCCGGCAGGACGGCCCTGCCGGAGCTCTAGATTGGTTCTGCTCAAGTTCCGCCTCGTGGCAGCGGCTCCTCCTCCCGAAATTTTCCTTCTGATTTTTTCTGGGACGAAACCCTCCATATAGCAAAAGATGAGCGCCGAAGGGGCAACAGGGGGCCAACAAGCTACCCAGTCCCGGCCAGGGGGGGTAGGTCGGGCCTGGTAGGTTTGTGGCCTCCTGGTGGCGCCCCTCTGGTACTTCTTCTGCCCAGTATTTTTCATAAAATCCAAAATAATTCCCCGTTGATTTTCGTGGCTTTTGGAGTTGCGCAGAATAGGTATCTCAAACTTGCTCCCTTTTCAGACCAGAATTCCAGCTGTCAGCATTCTCCCTCTTCATGTAAACCTTATAAAATAAGAGAGAAAAGGCATAAGTATTGTACCATGAAGTGTAATAACAGTCCATAAAGCGATAAATATCAACATAAAAGCATGATGCAAAATGGACGTATCACGTCTCTCCTGAAGAAGGATGTGTGATCCTCAATGAGATTCACGTTGGCGACTGTGGTCATCATGCTGGGTCACGATCCTTGGTTTCTAAAGCCTTCAGACATGGGTTCTATTGGCTGACTGCTCATGCAGACGCAGAGGAGATCGTTCGCCGATGTGATGGCTGCCAAAAATTTGGACGTCAGATGCACATGCGGACTCAAGAATTGCGGATGATACCAATCACTTGGCCGTTTGCAGTCTGGGGGCTTGATATGGTTGGCCCTTTCAAGATGTCATCCACTAAAAAGACTCACCTATTGGTGGCTGTTGACAAGTTTACCAAGTGGGTTGAGGCAGAGCCCGTTAGTAGCTGTGATGCAGACACGGCCGTCAAATTCTTGAAGAAACTGATTTTTAGATTTGGATATCCTGATAGTGTCATTACTGACAATGGTACTAATCTATCCAAAGGTGCAATGCAAGAGTTTTGTTCACAAGAGCATATCCGGCTTGACGTTTCCGCGGTTGCACATCCCCAGTCCAATGTGCAGGCGGAAAGGGCGAATCAGGAAATATTGCGGGGGATTAAACCTCGGCTCATGGTACCTTTGGAACGTACTCCACGGTGTTGGGTGGAGGAGTTGCCTTTAGTATTGTGGAGCATCGGGACAACTCCAAATCGCTCCATGGGCTTTACTCCTTTCTTTCTGGTCTACGGTGCAGAAGCGGTGTTACCAAGTGACATCAGACAGGATTTACCGCGAGTCGCCGCCTATGTGGAACAGGACAACGAGCTAGCACGGCAAGACTCGTTGGATGCTTTGGAGGAGGAACGTGACTTGGCCGCGTCACGATCGGCGATCTACCAACAAGACTTACGACGCTACCACAGCCGCTGGGTCAAGAGCCGGACTTTCCAAGAGGGCGACTTGGTGCTCCGTTTGATTCAAGATCACACTGGTATGCACAAACTATCACCTCCGTGGGAAGGACCGTTTTTCATGAGCAAGAATCTTCTAAATGGCTCATACTACTTGGTGGATCTTCGCCCAGATCAGCCAACTACAGAGGTTGAGACAACTCGCCCCTGGAACATAGCCCACCTGTGGCCTTACTACACTTAGAGCCATGGGCTCCTTTTTTTCAATTTTCAGCAAATTGTAATTCATTATTTATGAAAGCAATAAAGCCGACACCCACGAACTTCGGGGTCCTTTGTCGTTTCAGCTTTTGAAAGCATGAGTCTTTATTGTTATATAAGTCGTCCAAACATGGCGCTATCAAGGCCAAAGAGCATAAGTCGCCATGCTGCACTTATTTCAAAACTGGGCCTTGGTAAATCCAAAGAGGACCAGTCGCCACGTGCACGGTTCAAACATAGGCGCCTCATACGATTTTGAGAATTAAGCGGGCGTACTTGGGGGCTACAAGTCCCCAAGTCGTTTCGCAGTAAGAGCATACTCGCTTCTGTGATCCTATGCCTGGCTTTTCCTAAATCATAGGTCACTTGGGGGCTTCCACTCACCGAGTTCAGCCTGAATACACTCTTGGCTAGCGAAAAATTACTGCATTACAAATAAAAGGACCTATATACTCTGGGCGAGTCAATCCGTCATTTGGACCCTGAACTCGCCTTGGTTAAAACATAAAAGGTACCGGCCGGAGTCACACATGGCGAATAGAGAAACCATTGGTTCATTGAAGCCGCTTCACTGAAGCTTTACTCGCGCCTGATCAACCGATCTAAACAATAAGGCTTTTTTCAAAGACCTTCTAAGGGTAGCACTAGAGTTTTGCAAACTCGTCTTCTCCTGTCGCAGCTCATTGAGCCGACGAAATTTTATTTTCTCGATGGAACGACCACAAGGTCCCATAATATTTTTGAGTCGGCCTCTGTTTATAACTAGCCATGGCTCATTGGGCCAGTTTTTTAAACTATTATTTGCCATAGCCCAGGGATCTGGGCCATTTTTTGCCATAACCGAGGTGGCTGGTCTATTCTTTGCCATAAACTCACTCACTCGGCTTATGTTTTTCCTGACACATAGGATGAAGGCTTTTATGCAAAATTGTGACACTTCCTTGATTATCAAAGTTAAAGGCGATTCACGCATAGACTCAAGGAATAAGTGGTTCAAGAAGGTCAAATCAAAAGGCACTAGTGACCAATTGTTTCTCCACAAAATCTAACAAACTATTACATGGCTCGCATGGCCGAGTTGAGTGTCACCCCAAATCAAGAAAGGGTCAGATTGTCTTTTTAAGGCAAAAATTACATCTTGAGAGGTCTCAAGCCACCTCCGGGTCACCTTGCCTTGAGCTATCGCCAACTTCAATTTGTAAGTCGCCCAGTATCCAGTTACACTTGGATAAGGCGACAAACTCATCTTCATCATCAAGGAAGAGGGACAGATCCATGTCAAGGTCAAAAGGATTCTTGGGCCGACGAGGAGCCAAGCTAGTAATTTCATACGAAGAGGAGTCACCTTCTTATTCTTCTCATCATATGCGGCTTGGTATTTATTCAAATCCAAGCCGGCTGCCAGCTGAGTCGTCGAGAAGCAGGATTCCTTGATCACTCGGTGGTAATCATCCTCGGTGAACTCTGACCCGTCGTACTTCAGTTCAGGATAGCCTGCGGCCACTTCTTCTGGTTTCAGCTCCGGAGGATAGGCTAAACACAGGCTTAGGGTGTTCAAGACTCCCTTCCGGGCGGTTGACCTTTTCAGTTCCTCTATTTGAGGAGGCAATGTGGACAGGTAGCTGAGCATGTTCTTGATGGATTTCACTGGCTCTTTGCTGCCCATCACCGCTTTAATTGTCAGCACGCCCCCCCTGTGTATAACTGCTCGGTGAATGTCTACATAGCCTTCAGCTTTAACATACAGTCATCTGGGAGATTGGCGGCTCGTGAACCTACAAAGAACACATCAGTGTTTGATAGCTTTGGAAGATTAGACTTATTTACTCACAGAGCAGGGGTTAAAGCTTACCAAACATGGCTACCGTCACGTTGTAGATGTGCTTTTTCAAGCCGGAAAGCTCTTGTTGGGCGGCTTCTAGTTTTCCTTCGGCTTCCTCGGCGCGCTTCAGGATGGCGGCTTGGTCATCTTTGGCTTTCTTCTCTAGTTTTTGATGATCAGCTTTCATTCTGTCCAGCTCAGCCAGAACCAAGTGATATTTTCTCTCCAACTCAGATCGGGCATTTTGGTGCTCAGCTAGAGTTTTCCATAAGTCGGCTAAAGCCGACTCAGTATGGGTCACAGATTCCTGCAAAACAAAGTTTGGGGCGACAAGTTTCAAAATTATTGCAAGCAATATTCCTGACACTTGGGGGCTAATGTATGATTTTATTCAAAGTCATACAAAATTCAAGACCCGGCTTATCTTTCAAAAGATGACCCAGCCCTTGGGGCTACAGGTTGAAGATTTTTAACTAAATTCAATGACCCGGCTCATCTTTCAAATGATGACTCGGCCCTTGGGGCTACAGGTTGAAGATCTTTAACTAAATTCAAGACCTGGCTCATCTTTCAAAAGATGATCCGGCCCTTGGGCGCTACAGGTTGAAGATTTTTAACTACATTCAAGACCCGGCTCATCTTTCAAAAGATGACCCGGCCCTTGGGGGCTACAGGCTGAAGAGTTTTAACTAAATTCAAAGACCCGGCTCATCTTTCAAAAGATGACCCGGCCCTTGGGGGCTACAGGTTGAAGATTTTTAACTAGATTCAAAGACCCGACTCATCTTTCAAAAGATGACCCGACCCTTGGGGGTTACGGGTTGAAGACTTTAACTATACACAAGACCCATCAGATCTTTCACAAGATGACCCGACCCTTGGGAGGCTAATGGGTGTAAGAGCATGCTTAAGTAGACATACCTTATGCTTAACTTTCATCAGGTGAATCAAGCTTTTGATCATTTCATAACTCGTCTCTAGGCGACTTGCAAAGCCAGAGCAGAGTTGGTCAAATTCCAGCTTCTCATACTGGGGGAGCTTGAACTTGCTGACGTCCTGATCGGTGGAAGGATGAGGTTCCTTTGAAGTGTGCTTGGATAGCACCGCCGCCGAAGGTGCGGAGTAGCCAGTGCCGGTGATTATGACGGCATCCGGGTCTTCAGTCGCCTTGAGAGGACTCAGCGGGTTAACCTTGTCAGCAGTTTCCTTCAAAATGACGGGCGAGTCATCCCGGACATCGGGAATATTGTCCATAGGAATGTCATGAGCTGTCGCTTGGTCCTCATCAAGTTCTGGGACAAAGGCGCTGATGCCTAAGACCTCAGTCGTCTTAGGAGCAGAAGGTAAGTCGCCAGTCTTTCTTTTCTTCGCCCATGCTCTGAGATAAGGGCACCAAGATTAAGGCGCATATCGTTATTTAGAAGAAAGATAGTCAACAAAGAGACTTACCCTCGCACATGAATCATTGGCGGGAGAGCTCACATTGCTGAGTCGCCAGATGAAGGGGGGAAGTCTGACAGAATAAAGGTTTGAAGGCTAAGAAAGTTGTGAATCGTATTTTCCACAAGGAAGAGTATGATTAAATAAAAGTGTACCTCGCTTGTGCGCTTCCGACCGATTGTCTTCTCAGGCAGCCCGGAAATTAAGTCGCCAGAGTGACTCCGGGTTTTGCGCTTGGGAGTGTATCTTGCCTTCTTCAAAAGGAAATAAGGGTCCATATAAGCATATGGATGAGACATAGGGACTTTCCCACAGATCCGTCTGGCTGGTCTAGGAGAAGGGGAAGGTGAATCGGAAGAAATAGAAAATACCTCAACCGCATCATCTTGGATCTCGTTGTCTTCACCCTACACATAAAGACGCATGGTATAAGCATGAGTCGGAATACAAAAGTGATAAGCAAAGGGGAGGTTTTACCTCTGATTGCTCTTCAACACCTCGTGATTCGCCGACAACAGATGAATCCTTGGCGATGGCTTTGCCTTTGCCTCCTTTCTTCTTCTTCTTTGGCGGTGGTTTGGTGTTCTTCTGGGCTGTCACTTTTGGACCCCTTCGCCAAAAGGGATCGTCTTTCTGATGAACAGAAGTAAATTTCAAAATCCAGAAGAACTTGGCAAGTATATTTATAAAGAAAAGGAAGGCGACTTAGACTCTTACTCGTGGAGCCGGGTTGCAACGGCAGAAGGCCTTGAGCCCGATTTTGGCGCATTCTTCCAAAGGCTCGTCGGTTAACTTCTTGATTATTCCAACAATATCGCTCTCTGCGAGTTTCTTGTCTTGGAAGCTATGCGGATGGTTCACCTTGCCATCATATTCACACATTAACCCGCCTCGGCCACTCAAGGGAAGAATGTTCCATTCCACCCAGTAGCGGAACAAATCAATCCCAATGAGCCCGTTATTGGTTAAGGACCGTAACTCGGAGAAGATGGGGATAAACTCAGATTCCTCTTCTTCTATGAGCTTCTCATGCAGTTTGAAGTCCATAGGCAGGCGGTCCTCTCTGAAACCTGGAAGTGGGTTCTCGCCAGGTGGAGAGGTGTCTCGGCAATAAAACCATGACTCGGCCCAGCCTTTGGGATGGCTGGGAAGAAGGACTGATGGAAATCCATGCTCACGGCGTCTCTGAATGTTGACTCCTCCAAGTTCATGATTGGGACCGTTGGTAAACTCAGTCTGGCGATTCAGATGAAATAAGTTCCAAAACAAAGGAACTGTGGGCTCTCTTTGCAGGTATACCTCACAAAAGACTTGGAACTGGCAAAGATTGCTAATGGAGTTGGGTCCCAGGTCTTGAGGATGGACGTTAAGGAAATGCAAGACGACTTGAAAAAACTTTGACCCGTGCGGCTTAAAACCTCGTTCAAGGTAGTCGGTAAAATGACTACTTCTCCGTCGGCAGGATTGGGGATCAACTCGCCCGGGGCTGTTCTCCAACCAATGACTTCCTTGCTGTCGAGATGACCCGACTTGACAAATTTTTCGAGAGTAGCTTCATCGATTTTGGTCGGTTACCAATTGCACTTCGAAATAACAACCATGACTACAAAAGAAAGGAGAACAAGGCGGTTCAGTGAAGACTATGAAGTGTGGTAACTCGCCAGTTTGGGTCTACAGTGTGTTTGAGAAGAATTTGATGACTCGCTAGCAGGTGACAAAATATTCTAACTCGCTAGTTGGGCGATTCATGGAAATATCTTTACGATATTGTAACTCGCCTTTCAACCGAAAAGGAGGGGGTGTAGCTATGGTAATAAGTTTAAGTTGCTATGGAGGAAGAAGATGAACGGCGACACTCAAAGGGTCTTTTTTCCTTAGGGATATTCTCGGAAGACAAACAAACATGTTTCTAAAAACAAGCAGTGAATTACAGATCTACGAGTGGACCAAAATAAAGGGATAATGCCCGATAAAATGATGGAGGCTGTGAATGTAAAACAGTGACAACGCTATTGCTTGGATCTACGTTGTGAGAGCTTAAGGTAACAGAAAGAGGCAATAAAGTGACCATGGTTTGCTACTGCAGAAATCTACTGTAAAGATATAAAGTAGATCTGAAGCAGAAAGGGACATTTGTTGCGTTACGAAGCTAGCTCGCGGGAACAATGGCCATGGCATTCTCGGTCTAACCCTAATGGGGGAATGTGTTTTCGTGAGGAAAGGAGACAAGCGCCGGGGATGGATGCGGAGAACTTCGCGCTCCTTGTTGACTTGAAGGCGCCGGGGAGCTCACGGTTGACGAAGGAGCTTCAGGGGCCGGTGACGACGCCGAGGCGCTGGCACAGGAAGACGAAATGTGCGAGGAAGACGAAGGCCGAGGTGGGGGTAGGTGACGGTGCCCTCCCATTTCTCCCGCGGTTATTTATAGGGCCGGAACGGGAATCGAGGCGGCCAGAACGGGAATCGAGGCGGTCAGAGCGGAGATCGAGGCGACAAGTCAGAATCTGCAATGATGGCGCCTAAGTTTTCGGGATAAGTAAATTCGGATCTAAAAATCCATTGGGTGGTTATGGCATTAAAAACCCCGGGATTAAGGGGATAAGGTGATGTTATCAAAGATTACCCGGCGGGTCAAATAAATTCACAAACGAATGGCGACTTATCGTTCGTCGAAAGGCAAGGATGGTATGAGTCACCCAAAATGAGTGAAGGTTTATTGACGTGAATGAATTCAAGACAATCTGCGGCCTAATGTTGGGGATATTACCTGCGGATAACCCGCCCTTGGTGGGCCGGGTCATCAAAGGGGCGACTCAACATTAGAAGCGCGGACATTGGTCCGGAAGCTGGATGGCGGTTCAAGAAGCTGTGGGGATGATAGACTACCAAGGGAGTTCCTGATCTTGGAAGACACGGCGACTTAGAGATAGGGAAAGCTACGATAGGTAGCATGGCCAGGACTCTTGTAAACCCTAGGGACTCGACCAGTATATAAAGGCGGGTCCCGGGGGAAGGTCAGGCAGGTTAGAAATTATCGAGAGCTAGGTCAGGCGAGTTACGCCCTCCTTGTAATCGAAACCATCATCAATCCACAAAAAGCAGGACATAGGCTTTTACCTCTACACGAGGGGCCAAACCTGGGTAAATCTGAGTCCCACTTTCGCTCACCCCCTTCGAGTCGCCACCAAGGTGCGATGACTCCATCTCTAAGTCCTTTCACGAGGACATCTGGCGTGATAAAACCACGACAGTCTCCATGTCTTAAACCTCTTGAGGGTGTGATCTCATCCGTTTCCACTCCATTGAATCTTATATTGTAGGTCACTGATGAGACACATTGCATAATCATCTCCACCCAAAGCGGATGAAACCCCAATTTCAGCATCATTTGTTTGAGAAAGCCCAATTCTACCCGATCATATGCCTTCATCATATCCAGCTTCACTGCGCAAATCCCATTAGAATCATGTGTCCTTTTATTTATTGAATGAAAACATTCATAAGAAACCAACACATTGTTAGTTATAAGACGCCCAGGGACAAAGGCACTCTGAGTTGGGGATATTACCTCCGGAACGATCTTCTTAAGCCTATTAGCGATCATTTCCAAAATGATTTTATAGACAACATTACATAAGCTGATAGGTCTAAACTATGTGATCACCTTCGGACTATCAACTTTTGGAATTAACACTATAGTTGTTTGATTCCATCCTTCCGGTATTGTCATATTATGAACTGACTTTAGCACCTCATCCGTAAGTTCATCACCTAAGATTTGCCAGAACAGCTTGAACAAGATAGCATGTAGTCCATCAGGTCCTCGTGCCTTCATATCACCAATATGAAACAGGGCTTTATGAACTTCTTCTCGTGAGTATGGCGCCATCAAGAGTGAATTCATCTCTGCAGTGACTTTTGGTTTTACCGTATGTAACAAACCTTGGTCTAAGTCTGTAGCTTCAGAAGAAAATAGACGAGAGAAATAGTTTGAAATAAGTGGGCGGAGGTTATCGTTGCCCTCCACCCAACTGTTATTAGCATCCTTCAGTTTCTTAATCAAATTCCGCCTCCTCCTGGCATATGCAAACTGATGAAAATACTTGCTATTACGATCACCTTTGCGTATCCATCTAACATTGCCTCTCTGGGCCCAAAAAATTTGCTCTTGGTCTAATAAGTTTTCAATCAGAAATGATAACTCCTTTTGCCTCGACCTAACCTCATCAGTAAATGGAGCTTGCATCACCTTTTCCAGCTCCTTTTCGGCAGTATTTAGCCGGATTCTAGGTCCTTTGAGAACTCTTTTGTCCCACTCATGCAAATCAAGGTGGACATCATCAACTCTTGCCTTCAAACTTGTGTGGAGACCTTGATGATGAGCATTCTGCCAAGCTGTTTTTATGATTTCCTCCACAATTTCTTCCTCCAGCCATCTTGCTTCAAATTGCCTTTTATACTGTGGTTTTGCTGCTACCCCTGTAAGGTACTCGGTATCCAACAAGATAGGCCTATGATCTGATTTACCCATCTCGAGATTACATCTCAAGATAGGCCTATATTGTATCACTAGTTGTCAGGAGGAAGGACACTATGGAGTGAGTAATCTTTAGAGTCAAATATGAAAGGTTACATGATTGGTACGCTGTGTGTGAATACCTAGGACACCAATTTAGAGAATGTGGCGATGGGGTTCACCCTCCCAAACCGTTGGTCTTCAAGGACCGCAAAGCAACTTGGTTCAGAGGCCCTCGCAGCAGGCTGGGCGAAGGCAACGGGTCCTGGGGCGGACGTGGCAGAGGCCGTGCTGGAAGAGGTGGAGGCCGGGCAGGATCACAGAACAATGCTTTCAATAAGATGTAGCTTTGGAGGAGACACATAGGAATAGAAAGACGGGTCCATAGTTGCAGACCTGATGACCACCCAGGATGTACCAACTTCTACAGGCCAAAAAACATTACTGATGCTCCCAACAGAGGTTCCCAACAATCCTTCCCCGAAGTAGGAGTGAAAGAGAACCAGGTCCACTACAAGCAATATGTCAACTAACGACCTTCAATATTGGTCACTGAATGGTCGTTTATTTCCATTTGCGACCTACCAAAAACAGATGGTCAAAAGCCGAGGGTCTCTAATGAACTATAACGACCTTTCTGCTGGAATGGTTGTAGGATTTTACGACCAAACAAAAAGTCATAGGTTTAACGACCAACTGTTTTGGTCACTCGCAATCCGCCCACAACACGTCAGATCCATCGTGGCAGGCTGACGTGGCAGAATTACGACCAAATGAAAACGCCGTAAATTAGATTCAGCCCGGTCCATTCCGGCCGTCTACATGGGTCGGGCCTAATAATTTGGCCTTTTATTTTCTAGGGTGGAATTTTTTTACTGAGCAAATTTTTTAACGTCAAATCTATCTATGCATGAAACAACCCTCGCAAAGAATTATGTCCCTAACAAAACTTTGATGCGCATTTGGCAGGCCTCCAAGGGGAGTCGCGCCTAGCGCAGTGAGTCTCTTTTGCTAGAACTGCCATGGAATTGGCATAGCCGCGACAGTTTGAGAGCTTCGCAATCTAACGAGGTAATTTGCCCCCTCTATCGTTTGTATCCTGGAAACACAAATAAAGGGTTCGAGAGTTGAGAACTTGGTAGAGGGTACGATAAAAGCTTTGCTGTAAACAGTTATGGTAGAAACGATGGTCTTGGTATTTTTTGGAAAGATGAAATAAAAATTAAAGTTATCAGATACTCCAGTTATCACATTGATGTTCTGATAGATGAGTTGTTGGATATGCAGGTCAGGTAACCTTTGTGTATGGTGAAGCACAGGTGCCAGAGAGATATAGAACGTGGGATACCCTTCGAGGGATATCAGAGATGCTATTGCCATGTATGGCTTGTCGAATATAAGATATACAGGAAGAGCTTGCACCTTTGAAAAGAAGGTTGCGGGATGCACTTACACAAGGGTGATGCTGGACAGGTGCCTAGTTAATCCAAAATGGTCTATGGTCCTACCTTTGACAAGCCTAGCTCACAAAACTGCAGCGAGTTTTGATCATGTTCCTATTCTGCTCACGTTACGTGAAGTGCATGCATGAAGTGTTGGACCGAGGTCCTTTAAATATGAAACAATGTGGGAGAGAGAAGAATCGTTATTTACCACCGTGAGCGAGCAGTGGAGCATGCATGATGCAGATTCTGTCAATACCCCGCACGCAAAACTAGGAGGCTGGCAATTGACCTATAGGCATGGAGATAAAAAAAATTGACCATTTGTGCTAACAAATTCGAAAATCAATCTTACTTAAAAATACGAATTTGACTTCTTTTGGTGACGTCAACATCCCTAACGTCTGATTTGCATGTGAGACGTCAAAGTATCTGACATCTGGTTTGCATGCCGGCACGACCAGCTGACCCGTTGACTCGCTGACGTTGCAAAGGACCACACGCCAGGGACCTTGACGTCTCGCCCTGGTAAATGACTAAACGCCAAGGACCTTGACGTCTGGATGACGTGGGACATATTATCAAAAAGTTGTTTTGTGATCTAATGGGACCAGACGCCAAGGTCTCTGGCGTTTTGTCACTTACCAAGACCACACACCAGGATGCCTGGCGTGTGGCCCTTTGTCACATCAGCTAGTCAACGGATCATTCGGTCGTACGGGCCACAGGCTAACGCTAGGGATCTTGGTATTTTCTGTGCTACCCAGACCCTAGGGATGTTGGTTAGCTCAAAAGGTCAAAAAAAAATTGCCCTCGACATGAGAGCGCATCCAGTTTGGATCGATAAAGGCAGAAATAACTGATCTGGAGCACCTATGCTTTGTCCCGGGTAGATCCAGACCTACCCACGAGGGGATTTTTTCACTGTTTTGATCCATGGGATGAAAATATTGCACGGAATGAACTCTGATTGAAAACATTACACGATCTGACCCTTTTTGAAACGCCAGAGCCCGTGGCGTTGCAGACGCAGATAGAAACGCCAGTCTAATGTGGCGTTGCAGACCCACTCAAACGTCAGTCTAATGTGGCGTTGCAGTCCACATGGAAACGCCAGGGATACTGGCGTTGCTGGCCACGCGCGAAACGCCATGGTCCATTGCGTTTCAGCAGTACACATGTTGCTGGCAGCATGCCGTGGGCTGGCTGGATGTCGTCACTGCGTTCCATAGTGGGTCTGCAACGCCAGCACTGTTGGCGTTTCACAATGGGTCTGCAACGCCACTTTAGACTGGCGTTGCAAGAAAGAAAAAACGCCACGGTAGACAGGCGTGTTACAGTAGGGCAGCAACGCCAGCACTGTTGGCGTTTCACAGTGGCCCTGCAACGCCACATTAGACTCGCGTTGCAAAAAAGAAAAAACGCCACGGTAGACAGGCGTGTCACTGTAGGGCAGCACCGCCAGGGTAGACTGGCGTTGCATAGTGTGGCAGCAACGCCACGGCTTATGGCGTTTCTAAAAGGGTCAATCGTGAAATGTTTTCAAATCTGGTTCATTTTGTGCTCATGTTTAGAAAAAAGGTTAAAACAGTGAAAAAAATTCCACACAAGGAGACCAAGATAGCGGAAAGACTTATTGAGCTCTTACACCGAGAGGAGATGTTGTGGCTCTAGAGGACGCGATTGGATTGGCTCGTCCGTGGAGATAAAAACACGTATTTCTTCCACTTCAGAGCAAGTTGTCGGCGTCGTAAAAATCAAATAAAATCTTTCCAAATGCGGATGAGCAATTGACTGAGAACAGTATGGAGATGGATGCCTTGACCACTAACTTTTACAAAAACATGTACACCTCGAAGGGAGTACAAAATATGGATCAAGTCCTAGATACGGTATCAACAAAGGTAACACCACCTATGAACTATATTTTCAATGCACCGTATAATCAACAAGAGGTCCAGCAGGCCTTGTTCCAAATGTTCCGTACCGTCCCTAACGGTTTCCCAACCCATTTCTTCTATCACCACTAGGAGGTTTGTGAGGATGATGTTACAAAGGTGGTTCTAAAGATTGTTGACGGCTCCTAATCAGCTGCGTGCATAATGCATTAATGACACCATCTTGGTTTTGATCCCAAAGGTACAAAAAACACTTCTCTCACACTTCCGGTCAATCTGTCTATGTAATATGTTTTACAAGATAGCATCCAAGGTTGTTTCCAAAAGACTGAAACAAATATTAGCGGATATAATTTTTAAGGAGCAATCAACTTTTGTCCCTCGTAGATTAATTACTCATAAGATCATAACTGTTTATGAGTGTTTGCACTTTATAAAGGGGAACATGGCAAAGAAGCATCAATCTTGTGCTTTGAAGCTAGACATGATAAAGGCATATGACAGGTTGAGTGGGATTACCTCGAGGCCATCATGCTATGAGTCTGGTCACTTTGCAGGTAAAATTCTCAGTCATGTTCAATGAAAAGAAGCTCGAGGAATCACTAGTAGAAAAAGGGCATTTAGCCCCGGTTCGGTTAGGCCATTAGTCCCGGTTCGCGAACCGGGACTAATCAACCGGGACTAATGCTAGCCCCGGTTCGGTCCCGAACCGGGGCTAATGGCCTTCCACGTGGCGGGGCTGGGAGCGATGGGGGGGAGGGATATTAGTCCCGGTTCGTATTACGAACCGGGGCTATTTCTTTGCTTTTTTTAGCAATTTTTGGGTTTAGGGTTTTACACTAAATTGGATGGGGCTATTTTGCTGCCTCCTATTTTTCTATTTATATGTTTTGGGCATTTTTTAATTTTTGTTTTGCACTAAATTGGATTGCACATACACATCAATAAAGGAACAACTACATTGCACATCGTCACGAATATATTACACCATGCATCTCATCCGTCGTGCTTTGTCAAACGTACTTACAAAATGTAGACACGAGTTACATGCACATATGCATCTTTTTTACACTATATCATTTCATATATTTTCGATTGAATGGCAATAGTACTCTCCCGTGGGATCTAGGACCTCTGCATCAAAGAATCCGGCAATTTCCTCTTGTATTGCTCGTATACGTTCCTGTGGTAGAAGACCATCCCGCAACCGTTCGATATAATTTAAAGAATGGGTCAATATATATATCAATGAAACCGAACATAATTCATGGTAATAAAATAAAGCTGTGAGTATTCTTTATCGTACTTCGATTTTTTTGAGGTCCCGGTTTTTGCCCTTCGCATGGGTCGTCTGGAGAATGAAGTCACAAACATAGTATCCACATAAATTGTTCCCGCGTTCCTGCCTCAAGCACTTTGCGAGAATAGAGTTCAATAAAAAACATAATCAAGAATTGTAATGGTATTGAAACTTGAATAAAGAGATGCACGGATCTAGCTTGTAGTTACTTACATTTATTTGTTTAAATCTAAGCTCTGGCTTCCAATCACCCCGAGTCTTGGCGGTGATCCGTTTCCAAGCCCTGCCAAGAAAAGGAAATGAATAAAGGATTTCTATATTAATTCCCGTTGCTATCAGGAAATGAACGAGAAGTTGCCGATGTAGTGCCATAATGATTAAAATTACTTCTGGAGGCATTCCTGCATGTTCGTCCATGCAGTGAGGTGTGTGCGTTTCGGGTCCATGACTATTACTTGTCCTTTGTCAGGTACAATGATTAACAAAATAAAGTGGAACATACGCGCGCATAACGAGTCAATTATACATACACTTATAATAACATTGAGTAAGTGAAAATAGAATGTGTGTATAGTATAACACTCACTTGAAGTTGTAAGGAAATAGCATTTTCCTTTTGGTACTGCAAAACCTTAACACTTTTACCAAGTTATTCTCTATCTCGCGGGCATTCGATTCGACATTTTGGTGATGATTGTAATTTGGGCCAATGAACCCAATGTCATAGATTTGTCCTCTTTTGCATTTGAGAATCTTCATTCTGCAAAATTAATATAGTGATGAGTAAGATTATACATGCAACAACGAGCTGAGTAAGACTTAATGACATAAATTAATAACGCTTACAAACAATAGGCACTGATGATAGTTTTGTCGAGGGCGTCTTGTTTGTATAACTGAAATAATTCTTCGAATTGAATCATCATCACGCCTCGTCCAGTCCCGAAATGCTCGTCTTCATATGCTAAGTAGAGCCAGTTTTTCGATTGATGACATGCTTGCATGTACCAGTCATGCACTCTTCGCATTTTTATTGGTAGCTCTTTGACTAACTCAGGTTTGACCAGAGGACGCCCGTACCGGTACGTGTATTCTAAGTAAGTGAATACATCCAAATGGGTTAAGTACTCATCAATAGACATGCCTCGAGCCTTGGCCGGTTCTCCGTAGTGTGCAAGAAATTTCAGATCGATGACATCTGTTTTATCATTCCTCTGCTGGACCGCAGCTCCGCTCGAGCACACATTTGTATTGGAATACACTTTGAGTGGGGGCACGATTGGTTTTTCTGTTGTTCGAGCTGGGCAAGTGATTTCCCTCTTGACGTACTACTCTTCAACCGCTGCTTTTTTGCTTGAACCGACTTGATAATAGAGCATTCATAGTGTGCTGGCAACGGTGGCGGAGGATCTTCAAGGTTTTTCAGCATTTTCACTACCGCGGCGTGCTCTTCTCGGGTGGTCGGGTACTCTGGCTCTTTCAGTTTATTCTTGTTAGCCACTTTAGCCTTCCACTGTTTCTGATGGGCGTCTGCCCTCTTAATATTTTCCTCTCCAGTATAGTCCCAAGGTCTCTTCACCATATTCTTATGAGGTACTGTTGGGAGGGGCGACATCGTACATTTTGGTGATCAGATCCTCTTTCTGCTGCAACTACTAGCGGTGGTCTGTTTCCGCTTTTTGCTCTGATCCTGAGTGGATGGAGACGGCTGCCGGGGCGGTGGAGACGGCTGACGGGGCGGTGGAGACGGCAGCGCTGGAGACTGGTGAGGCGGCGAAGATGACGGTTGCGCTGGGGGTGGAGACGGCTGCGCTGGAGACTGGTGAGGCGGCGAAGACGACGACTACGCTGGAGATTGGTGAGGCGGCGAAGACGACGGTTGCGCTGGAGACTGCTGAGGTGAAGGCAAAGCAGGATTGCTGCTATGAGGAGTCGGTGGCCTTGGCGTCCAATTTGGAAGGAAGATGTCCTCCTTTGGCCATTCAACAATTTGGGATTTGACTTCTCCAAGTTGAGTCAAATCCCTATCTTCACCTGCAGGGTGGTCGAGCTTCAGCTCCTCATAATCTTTCATCACTTCATCCACCGTGACGACAGCGTACCCTTGTGGAACAGGAGAGCAATGCCAAGTTGGATGTGGTCCAATTGGTAAGGCCATGCCGACCGCCACCGTCAACCTTAAGTAGAAACATTCACCTTTAGCTCACAATGTGTGCTCTCAGTGATATCATCCACTGGGTAGTGACGAGGAGGACTTGTCGTCGGTGCATCATGACCATCATCCTGGAGCTGCATGGAAGCGACACTGCTTTCCTGATTCGATGCAGCTTCTATCATGAGCCGCTGAGATTGGTCGCTACCTTGTTGTCTCTCGATTTGATCCTGCTTCAACCGCTTTATTGCTTCTTCTACATTACGCAGCCGGTCTGCAGCAGTTGCTTTCTCAGCTGCCTCCTTTTCCTTTCTCCTCTGATGGCTTCTATTGGGAAATCTCTTTCTTTCCTCGGAAAACGCAAGCGTCCATGGCGGGGAGCCTGGTAAGCCTCGTGCTCGCCCTTTGTGTTCCTTATTCCCAAGGGCGCATGTGAGCTCGTCGTTCTCTCTATCGGGAACGAACACTCCCTCTTCAACATCCTGTACAACATGTCTAATCTCCTCGATGGGTAGGGGGTTATCTGTGTGTCTTTGGTTATATACTGCCTTTCCTTCTTCGTCCAACTTGCCCCCATGCCCGTAAAACCAGTTTCTTCCTCGTGGGAGCCATCTTAAGGGCTCTGGAGTGATTATTTTCCACATATGATGCATCAAGTGCTTCCCACTTAGCCATCTTAACGTCGTAGCCACCAGGACCCATAATGTGGTGGTACTTCTTCTTGCGTGCATTCACCTTATTTTCCAGACTTTTTCAAGGCGTCCTTCGATTTCTTGTACGTCACAAATTCAGCCCAGTAGTCTTTTATCTTCTCATAGTCGTGATCGAAATCTGGAGTCTTCTCTTTCAAGATAAATTCGCTGTGCAATCTTTTTTCCAGCCCTTGAATAGATCGGCCATCTTCTTAAGAGCCCGCTCCTTCACTTTTTTCTCTAGGGCCTCTTTTCGCCTATTCATTTCCTCCTCATTTGGCTCCTCCTCATCTGGATCCACCTCTGGCGTCGGCAGGGTGAAATTAAGCATGAGCTTTCTCCAAAGGTTTTCTTTGGCTGCTGTGCCGACATATGAGACTCCTTCCTGATCCCTTGGCTTAATCCATTCTCGAATGGTGATAGGGATGTGGTGAATGGTGATAGGGATGTGGTCCCTAACAACAACTCCGCATGCCTTCACAAACTTCCGCTTTACATCTGCGGGAGCAATTGGTTCCCCAGCATGTGAGACTGTTTTGATCATGTACCTCTGACCGTCATCCAGCCTCTTGGTTGGACCTCGTTTCGTACGTACTGAAGTTTTGCTCGATCCAGAGGGATAAAAGAAAGAGTGTTAATATATGTATACATATAGCAGAGGATTAATTTATTTATATATATATGCACCTAGACGGAGCGGTCGGCTTCTCCCTCTTCGGCTTCTTCCTCATTGGAACCGCCGATTCCTCCCTCGCCCGAGGCGTGGGCATCTACCTCACCGGAGCTTCTACCTTGTGTGTTGAGAGACTCATCTCCCTCGCCGGACTCGTTCAGAAACTGATTGGTGACATCGACATCTCCAACTAAAATATCATCCCCGCGGATGACACCATGCATCACGTCTTCGTGATATTCGTCTCTACCATGTGGATCCATAGTATCTACAAATTAATTAAACATAAAAAACTAAATTAACTAACAACTAAAACTATATATATACATCAAATAATCCACTTAATTAATGCATCATGGAATAATCCACTTAATATTATCGAATATATAATCTGAAATACATAAATAATACATCTCTCGAATAGAGTAATACATAAAAAAATAACGACTGGTCAGTCAACAAAGAGCCGTCATACTACTGAGGCGCGGGCGGTGGACACCCAAACAGCAGGGACCATCACTAGATCATAGCTCTGGTGAGATCCCCAAAGAACCTGCCAGGTCCTGTCGAACCTGGCATCCAACGCCTCCATGTAGCGACTGACGTGCTCGTCCTCCTCCCTGACACGGCGACGTACCTCCTCCTCGGGGGCCGGCACCCTCTGCACCCTCTGTGGCCCCCGCGACCGCCACCAAAGAAACTCTGGGTCGACGATGGGGGCATGTTTCCTCACCAAGCTGCGTGCCCCGGTAGGTAACTCCTCCCAGTGCCAGCCCGGCGGAGCCCAATCCCGCACACGCTGGCGCATATCAAGCAGGTGGCCGCCACCGAGTCGACGACGAGGATGCTGGCCGGGCATCGTATGTCCTACTATTTAAATTCCTACTGTTTAATAAAATTTTCTAAATTTGTACTCTCCTTCCGTTTCAAAATATAAGACCTTTTAAAAATTTCATCAGAAAACTACATAAGGAGCAAAATGAGTGAACATATACTCTAAAGTATGTCTATATATATACATCCGTATATGTAGTCCACTAATGGAACCTCTCTAAAAAGACTTATATTTAGGAAGGAGGGAGTAATTAACTGTAAATACATAACAAACTTTTGCAAATGTCAAAATTCTCACCAAACTTTTGCAAAAAAACTAAACAACTAAATTAACTAAAACAATTAATATGAAACGCTTAATTACCAAAAATAATATATGGACACACTGAATTACCTAAAACAATATGAACACTTATAATTACCTAAAACAATAATCCTAATTTTCTGTTTTACAATCTAATTAACTAATTTTATTTCTTAACCCTAAATTTTTCAGAGCTAGTGTTTCACAGAGTGTGTGTGTACGTGTACGTGTGTGTGTGTACGTGTGTGTACGTACGACACCGGTGGCTCGAACCTCGGAGGGGCTCGTCGTCGGAGATGGATCGGGCATCTCCAGTGGTGGCTAGATGGGGGATGGGCTCAGGGAGGGGCGGCCATGGCGGCAATGGCCGGCGCGCGGTCGAGCTCGTCATCCGTGGCGCCTCATGAGGAGAGGGCCGGTGGCTCACCTCGGGGGAGAAGAGGCCCGCGCGGAGATCCGGTGCCGGCGAGGAGGACGACGGGCGTCGGCGATGGCGACAGTGAGGCGGACGTCGGGGCATCCTGGCAGCGTCGAGCTCGTCGTCGTGTGCGGTGCGCGAGGAGGAAGAAATCGAAATTTGGGATGGTGAGGTTGGAAAAATTGAAGTCCTGCTTGTATAGGACGGGATTTAGCCCCGGGTCGTGGGAAGAACCGGGACTAAAGACCACCCTTTAGTCCCGGTTCTTCCCACGACCCGGGGCTAAAGGTAGTTTTCGGCAGGCAAGGAGGCAGGAAGGCGAGGGGCATTAGCCCCAGGTCGGGGCTAGACCCAGGACTAAAGGGGGTCTTTAGTCCCGGTTCTAGCCACGACCCGGGGCTAAAGCCCCTCGGTTGGCTGCACGATATGTTTAGTCCCACCTTGCCGAGCGAGGGGCGCTGGCACTAGTTTATAAGCCCCGCCGCATCATCTCCATCGTGCTCCTCTCTAAAACAGGCCTTCGGGCCTATCTGTCCTCTCGTTCCATGTTGGGCCTATATTGGGCTCGCGGGCCAGCATCCTGGCCCACCTGCCGGGTAGGGTTTCTAGTCGTATGAACGTCGTGATGGCCCAATAGGCGGCATTTTTTTCCTTTAATAAATTTTCTCTTTTATTTTTGTTTTCTATTTAAGATTTTAACAAAGGGATTTCATTCTTTTGAACTTATTTGAACTCCATACTATTCGTGTGTTCAAAATGCACCATTCAAATGCACATCACAAATTTTCAACAATTTCAGACTTCATTTGATATTTTTCGTGCATTTACTTACTATTTTTAGCTAGTTGACCCTGAAATTGAAAAGCAGTACTAATGAACTCTGAAAATGCTGAAAGTTGGCATGGTATCATCATTTCACCCACATAGCATGTGATTAAAAGTTGAGAGGGTTACGACAAAAACTGGATGCATTACGTGTACAAAACGGACAATCTCTCTCAAAGTATCAGGGTTTCTAACGATAACTCATCTGTTACAAAGGGATTTCATTCTTTTGAACTTATTTGAACTCCATACTTTTTGTGTGTTCAAAATGCACCATTCAAAGACACATCACAAATTTTCAACAGTTTCTGACTTCATTTGATATTTTTCGTGCATTTACTTATTTTTTTGAGCTAGTTGACCGTGAAATTAAAAAGCACTACAAATGAACTCTGAAAATGATGAAAGTTGGCATGGTATTATGATTTCACCCACATAGCATGTGATAAAAATTTGATAGGGTTAAGACAAAAACTGGATCCACTTCGTGTACAAAATGGACAATCTCTCTCGAAGTATCACAGTTTCGAACTATAACTCATCTGTTACAAAGGGATTTCATTCTTTTGAACTTATTTGAACTCCATACTTTTTGTGTGTTCAAAATGCACCATTCAAAGGCACATCACAAATTTTCAACAATTTCTGACTTCATTTGATATTTTTCGTGCATTTACTTATTTTTTTGAGCTAGTTGACCGTGAAATTGAAAAGCACTACAAATGAACTCTTAAAATGTTGAAAGTTGGCATGGTATCATCATTTCATCCACATAGCATGCGATAAAAGGTTGACAGGGTTACGACAAAAACTGGATGCACTTCGTGTACAAAACGGACAATCTCTCTCTAAGTTTAATACATTAGTACACATCACATAAAGTTTAATACAGTAGTACACATCACATAAAGTTTAATACATTAGTACACATCACATAAAGTTTAATACATTAGATAGATTTATATTTCGATCCTTTTCCTATGATCACTTTGGCCGTAACCATGGAGCATCTTCATTAATTAACGGGATGCTTGGGTCAATTCTCATTATGAAGGGTGGAATTTCATCAAACTTATTATAATCTGATGACATGTCTGTCTTATCCTCGATCCCCACGATGTTTCTTTTCCGTGAAAGAACTATGTGACGCTTTGGCTCATCGTCTGATGTATTCATTTGCTTATTTTTTTTCTTTTTTTGGTCTGGAGGACATGTCTTTCACGTAGAAAACCTGAGCCACATCATTGGCTAGGATGAATGGCTCGTCTATGTAACCAAGATTCTTGAGATCAACTGTTGTCATTCCATACAACTGGTCTACCTTTATCCGTTCTCCATTCATGTTCACCCAACTACACCGAAACAAAGGGACCTTCAAAGTATGTCCGTAGTCAAGTTCCCATATATCCTCTATGTAACCATAGTATGTGTCCTTTTTCCCATTATTGTCCGTGGCATCATAGCAGACACCACTATTTTGGTTGGTGCTCTTTTTATCTTGGTCGGTCGTGTAAAAAGTATTCCCGTTTATCTCGTACCCTTGGAAATGTAATACAGTCGAAGAAGGTGACGCAGCCAACAAGTAGAGTTGAGCTCCAACAGTGTTGTCATTCATGAGGTGTGCTCGCAACTAACTGCCGAAAGCATCCATGTGTTTTTCTTCAATCCAGGAGATAGCCTTCCCCGGGAACTCGGAGCGTACAAAATTCTTGTGCTCCTCGATATACGAAGCCAGGAAGGTGGAAGTTTTTAGAACTATGTAGTGTGTTTGAGTGAAAGAATGCCCGTCCCTACATATCACTGCTTTCTTTCCTAGTGTGCCTTTTCCACTCAGTCTCCCCTCATGCCGCGATTTAGGAATACCAATTGGCTTAAGGTCAGGAAGAAAGTGTACACCGAACCCAATGACCTCCTCTCTTCCATAGCCCTTGGAGATGCTTCCTTCTAGCCTAGCACAGTTATGAACATATTTCTTGAAGACTCCCATGAACCTCTCGAAGGGGAACATATTGTGTAGAAATACAGGACCGAGAATGGAAATCTCGTCGACTAGGTGAACCAGGAGATGCGTCATAATATTGAAGAAGGACGGGGGGAACACCAACTCAAAACTCACAAGACATTGGACCACATCCTTCTGTAACATTTCCAGAAGTTCTCAATCGATTACCTTCTGAGATATTGCATTGAGGAATGCACATAGCTTCACAATGGGTAATCAAACATTTTCCGGTAGAAGCCCCCTCAATGCAACCGGAAGCAACTGCGTCATAATCGCATGGCAATCATGAGACTTCAGGTTCTGGAATTTTTTCTCTGCCATATTTATTATTCCCTTTATATTAGTCGAGAAGCCAGCAGGGACCTTCATACTGCTCAGACATTCAAAAAATATTTCCTTCTCTGCTTTGCTAAGAGCGTAGCTGCTTAAGTATTGGCACCCTTTATCAGTCTTCTTGTCATATGGGTCTTTCATACATTGATGCTCCTCCCGTGCTTCTGTTGTATCTTTTGTCTTCCCATACACGCCCAAGAAGCCTAGCAGGTTCATGCAAAGATTCTTCATCACGTGCATCACGTTGATTGAAGACCGGACCTCTAGGTGTTTCCAATAGGGTAGTTCCCAAAATAAAGATTTCTTTTTCCACATGGGCACGTCTCTAGTAACGTCGTATTTCAGAACAGATTGACCACTAGGACCCTTTCCAAAGATTACTATTTGATCCAAATCCTTGACCATAGCCAATAACTCATCACCAGTAGGGAGGTTAGCCTTCTTCCGGTGATCTGCCTCACCGTTGAAATGCTTGCCTTTCTTTCTTACATAATGATTGGTCGATAGAAATTGATGACACCCCAGGTAGACAACCTTCTTAGATTTTTCCAAATATGTACCTTTAGTCTTATATAAACAGTGTGTGCATGCATTGTATCCCTTGTTTGAGTGTCCTGAAATGTTACTAAGAGCAAGCCAATCATTGATGGTTACGAACAACAATGCTCGTAGGTCAAATTCCTACTGTGTGTGCTCATCCCACACACATACACCTGGTTTGGCCCACAACTGCAAAAGTTCATAAACTAATGGCCTTAGGTACACATCAATGTCGTTGTCGGGTTGCTTCGGTCCTTGGATGAGCACTGGCATCATAATGAACTTCCGCTTCATGCACAACTAAGGAGGAAGGTTGTAGATACATAGAGTCACGGGCCAGGTGTTGTGACTGCAGCTCTGCTCCCAAAAAGGATTGTGACGCCCTCGATTTAATCGTACGCTAATCATACACGCAAATGCGTACGACCAAACTCAAGGACTCATGGGAAGATATCACAACACAATTCTAGACACAATTAAAACAATATCAGCTTCATATTACAAGCCAGGGGCCTCGAGGGCTAGAATAAGGAAGCTTGATAAACACACGAGTCAGTGGAAGCAACAATATCTGAGTACAGACATAAAACATGGGGTGCCTTAAAGAAGGCTCGCACAAAAGATACAACGATCGAACGAGGCAAGGTCTCCTGCCTGGGAACCTCCTAACTACTCATGGTCATCAGCGGCCTCCACGTAGTAGTAGGCACCGTCGGGGTAGCAGTCGTCGTCGGTGGGAACCTCCATCTCCTGGGCTCCATCATCTGGTCGCAGCACGGATCAAGGGGCAAAGGGGGAGCAAAGCAGTGGTTAGTACTCGTCCAAATTACTCGCAAGTCTTACATACGAGCTAAGCTAAGTATGCATCAGTATCAAAGAAGGGGGGGTGGTTATATGTGGACTGACTGCAGCAATGCGAGAATAGAGAGAGAAGGCCTAGTCCTATCGAAGACTAGCATCTTCCCGGCCTTGCAGCAATAGACAAGAGTAGAACAGGGGTAACACAATTAATAGTCATATTGTTGCAGCAATATTAAAGTGAGGTCACACCGAGAGATCCTCCCTCGACTCCCTGCGAGGAAGAAATCCCGAGGCAAATAATTTGAGTTAAGTAATAATTGTAGTTGTATAAGATCAGGGCCCAACTCCAAGTCGTCATGTAACCGTGGACACGGATATCCGAATAGTTAATTTTCATCCCTGCACGGGTGCACCACACGTCCCGACGCGCTCGATAAGACTCTGGCCGGACACAGTTTTCTGGGTCCTGCTCGGCCTCGGAATATCAACACGTCGCAGCCCCACCTAAGCTCAGCAGAGAGCCCAGCCCGCCGGTCTAAATCCTAAGCGCAAAGGGTTCGTGGGCCCAGTTCCCCTCCGTGCTCCTGCACGATGCGAGGGCGGCCGACGTTAGTCCTAGCACCCCTTAATCACAAGTGTGATGCATCTCGGGACCACTCGGGCGCGTGCCGCTACATCGCTGACGTGTGAAGAGCTTCGGCTGATACCGCGACGTCGAGTACCCATAATTCTTCCCACGCAGACGATTAGTGCGAAAGGTTCTCCAACCAACCAAGATCAAATACCCAAATCTATTAACATTTTAATTAGGCCATCAACACAATCTCGCGGGAAACCACCCGTCTTAACAACTAATCACCAATGATCCGAGTCACATGGTCGAGTAACTGTGTGGTTGTAACATCAGGGGGAATCCGAGGTATCACCCTCGTTGGATTCCGAACGATGTATCCGTCAAGATGGGCTTAGAGGAATCACCCTCGGGGGTCCCACACTTGAGGGGGTTGCATGATAGAGGCATCGTCAGGAATGGTGAAAGAGGAATCACCCTCGATAACCATGACCGACTAGCTGTACTACAGAGATATCATCAGGAGTACATAGCGAGGTGTCACCCTTGGTACCCGATAGTATCCCTGTAGCGTCGTACAACTAAGGGGGTGTATGTGCTGTGTCGGGCCTGGCTCGTCGATCAGGGATCGAGATTTGAAAACAAGCAGGCCAACTCGACTACGGGGCAGAAGGGATGACTGCTCCACCTATACTAAGAAGATTAAAGGTACAGTACTGAAAGTAGCAGTTCATCAAAAACAGGCTATGCATCAGATATAGGAGCTAACTACAAGAGTAGCAAAATACTAATGCAAGTAGTAGGAAGAAAGACATAGGCGATATAGGAATGATCAAGGGGGTTTTGCTTGCCTTGCTGCTCTGCGGCAAAGGACTAATTGGTAGGGTCGTAGATGTACCCGGCAACAACATCAGTCTCGGGGTCTACGGGTAAGAAGAGGGGGAAGAAACAATAAATAATAGCAATGGTGCAACACAATGCATGACATGGCAAGATGCAGGCTAGACATGAGCTAACGCAGCAACATCCATCATAGACGGGTCGGAAGAATATCTGACGATATTTTCGGGTCTCAGGCTACTACCGGTCAGACTGAAAACGATGGAAAAGTTCCATGTTTGCTATGCTAGGGACGCGTGACACACGAATAGACCATGTATCCGGGTTCGTCTCGTTCTGCTGATCAACTTTCATGTTGAAAATATTTCGATCTAGCTTACGGATTATTTTATATTAATTTTTAAAGTTTTATCCAGTAATTAGGAATTAAAAACAGATTTAATTAATTTAATTAAATGCTATGATGACATCAGCATGATGTCATGCTGACATCAGCAGTTGACTGGTCTACTGACTAGGGGGTCCCATACGTCATAGACACAAGTTTTTAATTAAGATTAAATAGTAATTAATCAGATTAATTTAGTGGGGGACCCACGTGTCATACTCTAATTATTCTAATTACCTAACTAATTAATTAACTAATTAATTAACTAATTAATTAAATAATATATCTATTTATTTATTTATTAAAAACATATTTTTATTTTTACATTGTAATTTTCACTTTTCTTAAAAGTGGGTGTGGGGCCTCCCTGTCATAGACAGAGGGGTGGGTTGGCCCCACCGGTAAGTGGCTTAGGCCACATACAGATTTTTCCTACATACACATATTCATACAATTAACGTATTCTCTGTACATACTTGCATATACACATACGCATTACATACACGATACATACAATGCAATACATACATAATACATACATGCCTTTTTACTTTATTTTCTACCTAAATCTCTCTCTCTCCAACTTCTATGGTAACTCTCAACAACAATAGAGAACTCTCAACCACATAGAGGGAGGGACATCTCCAACATCACCTACTCGATCCTAACGACGTCGGAACGGAGCGCCATTTGCCGGAATGGAACCGGGACGGCGCGAGGAAGGAGACGGTGGGAGGAGCCCGAAAAGGGGCTCACCGACGTTGACGAGAGGGCCCGGTGAAGCCGGAGTTCTCGGGAGGCGGAGGAGGTGGCGTGGAGGAAGACGCGGTGGTGATGGTGACGGATGGGCCGGCCGGTGGAGGTCGTCGGAGGGACCGGCCGGTGGAGGTCGCCGGGGAGGCCGGCCGGATCCGGCCCGGAGGAGGGCCGGCGCCTGGATGGGGCCGTCGGGGGAGCTTCGGCCGGCGCGGGGCTACAGAGGGGCGAGGTGAAGGGGGCAGCCTCGGTCCAGGGGCGGCTCCAGGCGGCGCTCGATGGGGAGGGGCCAAGGGAAGGGGCTGTCGGTGGGGAGGGAGGGAGATCTGGGGGAGGGAGTTCTTCGTGGGGGATTGGGAGGGTGAGGCTCCCGTGCGGTTGGTGGGGAGTGGGGTGCGGTAGGTAGGGCTTTGGGTTGGGACCGAGAGAGAGAGGGTTGTCGGTGGGAGTGCGTTTCTTTCATGGGGAGGGAGAGAGAGACCGAGAGGAGGGAGCCCTCGGTAGGTGGGGGTTGTCGGTGGGATATCGGGAGGAGGGGCGAGGGTGTGGTGCCGACGGGGGACCCAGCGCGGTAGGTGGGGAGGGGCTCGGTGCGTGGGATGGTGGGTGCCGGCGGCTAGTGGGATGGGGAGCGGGGCTGGGAGATTAGGGTTGCCCCTTGGGGCTTTATACCCCACGGAGGGGTGGGTCGAATGGGGTGGCCTGGACGGGCGAGTTTTGGCCCACTTGGGCCAGGGGGTCTTTTTTGAATACTTTTTTTTATTATTCCTATTCTTTTATTACTTAATTTTATTTACTTTATTTCCTTTATTTATTTTACCTAAAGTTTCTCTTGTAAATATATAGGGATTACCAATTCTAAAACGCCCGATTTATTACTAAAATTCATTAGGTAAATATTTATAACTCCCCGACGTTTTTATTTTAACAACATACAACCTTTCTCATTTGACTTTAATTTTAAGTTTCGAATTTTGATTCGGTTTCAACTAATACGAGATCATTGATATAATTAACGGTGACGTGGCATCATTAGCGCGGGATCACTGTCGCTTAATTACAATCATCACTGTAGCAAAAGTCGAGGATTTCACAAGGATTCATGCCATCTTTACTTAGACCAAGACATAAGTTCCTTGGGTCATCTGCAAAGTCCGGCCACTCCCTCTCGATTTTCCTCCACTGCGACCCATCTGCGGGGTGTCTCAACTTTTTCCCGTCTTTCTTACGCTCGTGTTTGTGCCATCGCATCAACTTGGCATGCTTATTGTTTCTGAACAGACGTTTCAACCGTGGTATTATAGGATCCTACCACATAACCTTAGCAGGAACCTTCTTCCTGGGGGGCTCGTCATCGCCCTCAACATCACCAGGGTCATCCTGCCTGATCTTGTACCGACTTGCAGTGCATACCGGACATTTATCCATATTCTCGTACTTCTCACTGCAGTATAGGATGCAGTCATTAATGCATGCATGTATCTTCTGCACATCTAATCCAAGAGGGCAGATAGCCTTCTTTGCTTCGTACATAGTCTCGGGCAATTCGTTATCCTTTGGAAGCTTCGGCTTCAATATTTTCAGTAACTTCTCAAATCCCTTGTCAAATAAACCAGTTTCTGCCTTCCATTTCAATAGTTTGAGTGTGGTACCAAGCTTTGTGCTGCTATGTTTGCAATTTGGGTACAACAACTTTTTATGATCCTTTAGCATGGCCTCCAACTTCAGCTTCTCCTTTTCTATATCGCATTCTCTCTTTGCATCAGAAATGACCCGACCAAGACTATCAGCGGGCTCATCTGATGCCGGTTGTTCTTCACCTCCTTCTTCTTCATCGTCTTCCATTGTAGTATCACCGTGTTCTTCAGTGAACATATGATAGTTGTCATCATCATCTTCTTATTCATTGTCTTCCATCGTAACCCCTCTTTCTCCATGCATGGTCCAACAATAATATGTGGGCATGAAACCTCTCTGAAGCAAGTGGAGATGAATGACTTTCGAGCTAGAGTACTCCTTCCCGTTTCGACAACCAACACATGGGAAAGGCATAAAATTATCCACTTTGTTTGCCTCAGCAACATCGATAAATTTATGCAGGCCTGCAATAAATCCGGAACCGCATCGTTTGCGGTACATCCATCACTTCCGTGCATCGATCTGGCATCATACATGAGAAGTGAAATGACCACAGTACATTGACACATGCAATATTTTTGTATCAATTACACATGAAGAAGGTTGCTAACCTCGATCAAGGATACCATTTCGTGTGAACTTTAGTGTGACTCGGGCATTAATTAGTCCCGATTCGTAATGTACTCCGAAGTGTGCCGGTCACCGTACATCCATTAGCGGTTCATCTCTATTATGAAATTAAGTATATCAAAAAAAACCATTGCAGAACATCATGAATAAAGAAATGACCAAATTAATACAAGTTCATCATCACATTAAAACCAAAGCTCAGTAGTGATCAAACGTTACAATTGGAAAAATAAATACATAAAGTTCTCTCATAAAACAACATACAACTATGTAAAACATTTAAATGCAACAACAAATGCGATCAAAATCGCAACTAAGGTAACAATTGACCCAACAGCATAATGATACCAAGCCCCTTTATCAATAGCATATTTTTTAATATTCCAAATCTTCAAGCGCATTTCGTCCATCTTCGAGCGCATTGCATCCATCTTCAAGCGCTCTGCATCCATCTTCAACAACATCGCATCGATCTTCATCTTGCGATCATCGATGACATCGGCGACATGCAACTCCAGTTCCATATTCTTGTCCTCAATTATTTTCAATTTTTCCTTCAAGTATTTGTTTTCTTTTTCAACCAAATTTAACTTCTCGAGAAGAATTTCTATGTGGGTTGGAATTTCCGGTTCACATACCTCCTAGATTAAAAAATATATGTCACGTTGGGTGTCATAATTTTCATAAACAATAAATAAAACAAATAGTTATAAAAGATAATATATACCACATCCGAATCATAGACTTGACAAGGGCCAACGGAGGCGGATACCAAAACCATCGTACTATATAATAACAAAAAATAATAAAAGTAAGTAATTTATACAAGTATGTATCTAAATCATACAAGTAAGAATTTTTTCTTTTAAAAGAACACAACAAGAAGAGGCTCACCACGATGGTGCTCGCGACGAGATCGGCGCGGGGCGATCGACAACGGTGAGGATGGGCACGGGACGACACCCTACACATGTGCAGACTCTAAGAAGTTAATTTGAGCATTTCAAATGAGCTAAACTAGTAGTGACACATGAAAGGATGAAGTAGCTAACCTTTTAACACTAGTGGAGTTGGTGCACGGCCAAACATAGAGAAATATTGAGGAAAATGGAATTTGGAGGTCGAGTTTGGAGAGGAGAAAGCTTAACTAGTGTGGCTCGGGCATTTCATCGAACACGTCAAGTGCATGAACTAGAGTGGCAAGGGTGGCATATGGCATGGGCACACTTCAGCCAAAAAACAGAGGAGAGTGTGGGCAGGGGCGACGGTATATATAGGCAGAACTTTAGTCCCGGTTTTTGTCTAAAACCGGGACTAATAGCCTACACTTTAGTCCCAGTTCGTGCCACAAACCGGGACAGATGATCCGCGGCACGCCACGTGGCAGTCGGTAGATCTTTAGTGTTGGGTTTTTCCCTATACCGGGACTAATTTGGTAAACCAAACCGGGACCAATGCCCCGGCAAACCGAACCGGGACCAATGCCTGGCATTGGTCCCGGTTTTGGTTTGAACCTGGACTAATGGTCTTTCGGCCCTTGGCCGAAAGACCCTTTTCCAACTAGTGAATTTCAACCTTCACGAAGGATCCGCCAAGGGGACCCAATATCTCCATACTTTTTCTTGTTAGAAGCACATGGCTTGTCGTGTCTATTAAAATCAAAAAGTGAGTCATCCAACTTGAGTGGGATACAGGTGGCACCTACGGCGCCATCAATGAACCATCTCCTATTTGCTAATGACAACCTACTATTCTTCAAGGCAATCAACATGGGTGTTACCAAGGGGAACCATGTGCTGGAAACCTATAACCAAGCATCAGGTCAGGGAATAAACTATGCTAAGTTTTCAATGTTTTTTAAGCAAAGGTATTCCTCACGAAGAGAACCACCAAACAAGAACCAAGAAATATGATGCAAGAATGCAAATGGTTTGAGCTCTGAACGAACGATGCGATCAAGCTACTCACTTAAGAGCCCCTGATACGTCTCAAACATATCTATAATTTTGATAGTTTCATGTTGTTATCTTGTCAACTTTGGATGTTTTATATACCTTTTATATCTTTTTTGGGACTAACTTATTAATTTAGTGCCAAGTGCCAATCCTGTTTTTCTGTGTTTTTGACTCTTTTCAGATCTGATTTTGGAACAAAGTGCAAACTGAATAAAATCCCCGAAATGAATTTTTCCAGAGCAGAAGTAGATCGGGGGACTTGAGCGCCAAGGCAGGAGGCCCACAGGGAGCCCACAAGCCCTGACGCCGCGCCCAGGCGGCCCCGCGGCGACCAGGCTTGTGGCCTCCCTGTCGCTCCCCTGCCCTAGCTATTTCGCCTATATATTCCCTAAAATCCCAAAAAAAATCAGGGCATCCACGAAAACACTTTTCTACCGCCGCAAGCTTCCGTTTCCGCGAGATCTCATCTGGAGACCCTTCCCGGTGCCCTGTCGGAGGGGACTTTGGAGTTGGAGGGCTTCTACATCAACATCATCGCCTCTCCAATGACTCGTGAGTAGTCCACTTCAGACCTACGGGTCCGTAGTTAGTAGCTAGATGGCTTCTTCTCTCTCTTGGATCTTCAATACAAAGTTCTCCATGATCTGCATGGAGATCTATCGGATGTAATCCTCTTTGGCGGTGTGTTTCTCGAGATCCGATGAATTGTGGATTTGTGATCAGATTATCTATGAATTATATTTGAGTCTTTGCTAATTTATTATATGCATGATTTGATATCCTTGTATGTCTCTCCAAGTCTTGGGTTTTGTTTGGCCAACTAGATCTATGATTCTTGGAATGGGAGAAGTGCTTGGTTTTGGGTTCATACCATGCGGTGACCTTTCCCAGTGATAGAAGGGGCAGCAAGGCACGCATCGTGTTGTTGCAATCAAGGGTAACAAGATGGGCTTTCATCATAGATTTGAGATTGTCCATCTACATCATGTCATCTTGCTTAAGGCGTTACTCTGTTCTTATGAACTCAATACACTAGATGCATGTTGGATAGCGGTCGACGTGTGGAGTAATAGTAGTAGATGCAGAAAGTATCGGTCTACTTGTTTTGGACGTGATGCCTATAGATATGATCATTGCCATAGATAACGTCATGACTTTGCGCGGTTCTATCAATTGCACGACAGTAATTCATTCACCCACCGTCTACTTGCTTTCATGAGAGAAACCACTAGTGAACACTACGGCCCCCGGGTCTATTCACAACTATCGTCTCCACTTTCACTTTTACTTTGCTTTGTTTACTTTTTGCTTTTAGTTCTCACTTTGCAAACAATCTATAAGGGATTGACAACCCCTTCATAGCGTTGGGTGCAAGCTCTTTGTGTTTGTGCAGGTACTTGTGACTTGACGCGATCCTCCTACTGGATTGATACCTTGGTTCTCTAACTGAGAGAAATACTTACCGCCGATGTGCTACATCAGCCTTTCCGCTTCAAGGGAACACCAACGCAAGGCTCCAAGGCAGCGGGGGAATCCTTTGCATATTTTCCAAGGAAGTCCCTATAGGCATAGCCAGTAGCAGAAGGATTCCTGGCGCCGTTGCCAGGGAAGGTCTTTTGTTGCCGTAGCAGAAGTATTTCTAGCACCATTGCCGGGGAGGATCGCTTTCCAAGGAGTATCAAGACAAGAATAATCTCCCGCCAACATGCCTATTTCTGGCGCCGTTGCCGGGGAGAGATCAAGTGAAGAACTCATCCAAGTAAGTGTCGCAAACTCATATCTTGCATTTACTTTGTTTGCCAGTTGCCTCTTGTTTTCCTCTCCCCCACTTCACCTATTTGCCTTTTTCGTTTTCCTTTTTCATTCGCCCTTTTCTCGCGCTTGCTTTCTGTTCGCTTGTGTGCCATGTGCCTTCAATATGCTTGCATATTCGCTTGCTGAAAATCTAGTGATATGGATCCTCATGCACTTGCTAATCTCTTTAAGAGATCCAATTATGTTGATCCAATTGCTAGTGAGTTGAGTGCACTTGACTATCTTTATGGAGTTTTGCTTCAGATGCATGAATCTGAAAATTGTGAGGAAGAAATTTATGAAGTAATTCACGAGGGCTCCTTGGATGAAAAAGCATGATTGCAATGGTTTCATTATAAATTCTATTAGTGACAATCATGCTAAAAATATGCAAAACCCTAAGCTTGGGGATGCTAGTTTTTCTATGTCCACTACTTGTTGCAATGATCATGAGTGGGGCGATGATTTTTTTGTTATGATCTTGAAAATTTGTTTAAGCCTCATGATGAATATTATATTTGCAATATTATTAAAAGTGGGTTTCGAGAAGTCATGACTTTAGTTGATGATAATCCCACTATTTTTGAAGAGCATCAACTTTGCATGCATATGGATCATGAAAAGAATATCCTATGTGATAGTTACATTGTTGAATTCGAATATGATCCCACATGTAATTATTATGAGAGAGGAAAATATGGTGGTAGAAACTTTCATATCACTAAGTCACCTCTCGTTATGTTGAGATTGCTCTTGTCTCTTTCTTCTAAATTTCATATGGTAACTATTGGTTGTCTTGACAATCTGTTTTCCTACAAAATCCCTATGCATAGAAAGTATGTTAGACTTACATGTTATTTTCACATCCTTTATGATGCTCTCGTTGTGCTTAAATTCTTGTCTTTTGTGTGAGCATCATTGAATTATCAATGCCTAGCTAAGGGCGTTAAACAATAGCGCTTGTTGGGAGGCAACCCAACGAATCTATCCTTTTTCTTTATGTTTTGTGTTTTCCACACTTTCATAAGTCTGTTATGACTGTGTTTTTGTGTTTCTTTTGCGTTTGTGCCAAGTGAAACCGTTATGATTAGTCTTGGGGATGATCGTTTGATCATGCTGGAAAAGACAGAAATTTCCGTTGACGAAAAGAATTTTCATTTTTTTATGTGAGAGGTTTTGAGATGATTCCTTTTGCTGCTGATTGCTACGCAAATTCTTCAGACTGTCGTAATTTTTCAGAATTTTTGAAGTACCAGAAGTATACAGATTGCTACAGACTGGTCTGCTGTTAACAGATTCTATTTTTGTTGAGTTGGTTGCTTATTTTGATGAAACTATGGATAGTATCGGGGGGTATTAGCCATGGAAGATTGAAAATACAGTAACCCAACATCAACATAAGTAGAATTTAAGTTTGCTACAGTACCTAAGGAAGTGGTGATTTGCTTTCTTATACTAATGTTATCACGAGTTTCTGTTTAAGTTTCGTGTTGTGAAGTTTTCAAGTTTTGGGTGAAGTTCTTCAGGACAAAGAGATAAAGAGTGGCAAGAGCTCAAGCTTGGGGATTCCCAAGGCACCCCAAGTTGATTCAAGGATACGAAAAAGCCTAAGCTTGGGGATGCCCCGGGAAGGCATCCCCTCTTTCGTCTTCGATCCATCGGTAACGTTACTAGGGGCTATATTTTTATTCACCACATGTTATGTGTTTTTCTTGGAGCGTCTTGTATCGTAGGAGTCTTTTATTTTTTTTGTGTCACAATCTTCCTTGCTGCACACCTAGAGAGAGAGACATGCACTCACCGTGATTTTGTCGAGCTTCACTTATATCCTTTGGTCACACAATTCAGCTCACATGTGTTTCACTTATATCTTTTGAGCTAGTTGATTTTGCTCTATGTGTTTCACTTCTATCTTTTAGAGCACGGAAGCGCGTGGCGTGGTAGTTGATCTATGCTATGAAAGTATTCTCAAAAGGGGTAGTTATCCAAAGGGATATGAAAACTTTCAACTTCATGTGCATTGAATAGTTAGAGAAGTTTGATTCATCTCAATTAGTTTTGAGTTGTGGTTGTGGTAATATTGAAGTTATATTAGTAAGGTGTTGTGGATCTAGAAATACTTGTGTTGAAGTTAGTGATTCCCTTAGCATGCACGTATGGTGAACCACTATGTGATGAAGTCTGAGCATGATTAGTCTATTGATTGTCATCCTTTGTGTGGCAGTCGGGATCGCGCGATGGTTTATACCTACCAACCCTTCCCCTAGGAGTATGCGTTGAATGCTTTGTTTCGATTACTACTAAAACTTTTGCAACAAGTATATGAGTTCTTCATGACTAATGTTGAGTCCATGGTTTAGATGCACTTTCACCTGCCACCATCACTATCTTCTTTAGTGTCGTGCAACTTTCGCCGGTGCACAAAACCCACCATATAGCCTCCCTCAAAACAGCCACCATACCTACCTACTATGGCTTTTTTCAAAGCCATTCCGAGATATATTGCCATGCAACTACCACCATGACATGTGCCACCACTTCTACATTGCCATTGCATGATCATAAGATAGCTAGCATGATGTTTCCATTGATCTCTATGCCATGCTAGATCATTGTCACGGTACACTACCGAAGGCATTCCATATAGAGTCATCATTGCTCTAAGTTTTGAGTTGTAAGTGTGATGATCATCATTGATGGAGCATTGTCCCATGTGAGGAAATAAAAGAGGCCAGCGAAGCCCATTTACAAAAAGAGGCCAAAGATGCCCACCAAAAAAAAAGAGGCCAAAGAGCCCACCAAATTTTTTTTTAAAAAAATGAGAGAAAAAGAGAGAAGGGACAATGCTACTATCTTTCCACACTTGTGCTTATTAAGCACCATGATCTTCATGATTGAGAGTCTCTCGTTTTTTCACCACCATATAGCTAGTGGGAAATTTTCATTGTATAACTTGGCTTGTATATTCCAATGATAGGCTTCCTCAAAATTGCCTTAGGTCTTCATGAGCAAGCAAGTTGGATGCACACCCACTAGTTTTCTTAAACAGCTTTCACATACTCTTAGCCCTAGTGCATCATTTGTATGGCAATCCCTACTCATTCACATTGATATCTATTGATGAGCATCTCCATAGCTCGTTGATATGCCTAGTCAATGTGACCATCTTCTCCTTGTTTGCCTTGCAACCTCCACCACACTCCATTCCACTTATAGTGCTAAAACCATGGCTCACGGTCATGTATTGCGTGAGAGTTGAAAAAGTTTGAGAAAGTAAAGGTGTGAAAACAATTACTTGGCCAATACCGAGGTTGTGCATGATTTAAATTCGTTGTGCAAGGATGATAGAGCATAGCCAGACTATATGATTTTGTAGGGATAACTTTCTTTTGGCCTTGTTATTTTGAAAGTTCATGATTACCTTGCTAGTTTGCTTGAAGTATTATTGTCTCCACGTCAATAGCAAACTATTGTTTTGGATCTAATGGATCCGAACATTCACGTCACAGAAGAGGAGTTACAAAGGACATCTATGCTAGGTAGCATGGAAGCATCAAAAATTCATTCTTTATCACTTCCCAACTCGAGGACGAGCAGGAGTTAAGCTTGCGGATGCATGATACATCTCAAACGTATCTATAATTTTTGATGGTTTCATGTTGTTATCTTGTCATCTTTGGATGTTTTATGTACCTTTTACATCTTTTTTGGGACTAACTTATTAATTCAGTGCCAAGTGCCAGTTCCTGTTTTTTCTGTGTTTTTGACTCTTTTCAGATCTGATTTTGGAACGGAGTCCAAATGGAATAAAATCCCCGAAATGAATTTTTCCAGAACAGAAGAAGATCGGGGGACTTGAGGGCCAAGGAAGGAAGCCCACAAGCGCTGACGCCGCGGCCAGGGGGCCGCGGCGACCACGCTTGTGGCCTCCCTAGCGCTCCCCTGCCCTATCTATTTCGCCTATATATTCCCTAAAATCCCAGAAAAAATGAGGGCATCCACGAAAACACTTTTCCGCTGCCCGAAGCTTCCGTTTCCGCGAGATCTCATCTGGAGACCCTTCCCGGTGCCCTCCCGGAGGGGAATTTGGAGTTTGAGGGCTTCTACATCAACATCATCGCCTCTCCAATGACTCGTGAGTAGTCCACTTTATACCTACGGGTTCGTAGTTAGTAGCTAGATGGCTTCTTCTCTCTCTTGGATCTTCAATACAAAGTTATCCATGATCTTCATGGAGATCTATCCGATGTAATCGTCTTTGGCGGTGTGTTTGTCGAGATCCGATGAATTGTGGATTTGTGATCAGATTATCTATGAATTACATTTGAGTCTTTGCTGATTTCTTATATGCTTGATTTGATATCCTTGTAAGTCTCTCCGAGTCTTGGGTTTTGTTTGGCCAACTAGATCTATGATTCTTGCAATGGGAGAAGTGCTTGGTTTTGGGTTCATACCGTGCGGTGACCTTTCCATGTGACAGAAGGGGCAGCAAGGCACGCATCATGTTGTTGCCATCAAGGGTAACAAGATGGGCTTTCATCATAGATTTGAGATTGTCCATCTACATCATGTCATCTTGCTTAAGGAATTACTTGGTTCTTATGAACTCAATACACTAGATTGTGACATCCTCGACTTTTGCAACAATAATTATTGTAATTAAGCTACAGTGATCACCCGCTAATGATACCACATCATCGAATTCCCATCTCAGACCCGCGTTGATTCGAGTCTGTCCGGATCCAAAATTTGAAAACAAAAGAAAATTATTTTATAAATTCATGTTAAATATCAAAAGAATATATATATATATAAAGAAAGTATTAAAAAATCATAGTGATAAAAGGAAGTATAAAAAAAGGTATTTAAAAAGAAAAATCAAATAGTAAAATAAATAATGAAAGAAAGAAAAGAAAAGAAATTAAAAACAAAGAAAAAAAAAGAAATTAAACTCCCCCCTTGGCCCAACTGGGCCTCAAGGCCCAGCCGGCCTCTCCAACCCCTCTCAAACCCTAGGGCGAGGCCCCCCTCCCCTGCCTCGTTCCCTCCCTCCCTTGGCAGCCCCGCCACCCCCCCACGCTCCCCCTCTCGGGTCCCACCCCCCCCCATCGACAGCTCCCCACGAGGGGCTCTCTCTCTCTCGTGATTCTCTCCCACCGAGACCCCCACGACACCAGAGCCCCTCGCCTCCCCACCCGAAGCCTCTCCCTCCCCTCGCTCTCGGTCCCAACCGAGACCGAGCCCCCCCCCCTAGATCCCCTCTCTCTCCTCCCGCCGGCGAGCCCCTCCCCACTCCACCGGCCTCCCTCCTCGCCGGCCTCCCATCCCCACCCCGACCGGCCACCTCGCCTCCACCGCCGGCCTCCCTCTCCTCTCCCCACTCGCCCCCACCAGATCTGGCCGGACCACCTCGCCGGCCTACACCCCCATCCCGGCGACCACCACCCTCGGCCGGCCCCTTCTTCACCCGGAGGGCCTCACCTCGCTAGCCGTCCAGCCGGCCCCGACCTCCGGGAGGCTTCTCCGGCGACCGTCCTCACCAGCATCACCACCACCGCGTCATCACCACCGTCAACCCCGCCTTTCCCGCGAACTCCGGCTTCCTCGGGCCGTCTCGTCAACGTTGGTGAGCCCCTCCTCGGGCTCCTCCCACCGTCGCGTTCCCCTCACCGTCCCGGTTCCGTTCCGGCAAACGGGACCCCGATCCGTCGATGGTAGTGACCGGTAGGAGGGATTGAAGTTTATGTTCTTCTATGTTGAAGGAGTTAGCAAAGAGACTCTCTGTTATATTTGTTAACAGAGAGAGGGAGATGAGAGTTTTGAGAGGAATAAAAACAAATGTTGTATTCTGTATGTATGTATGTATGTATGTATTTGGTACCCGTATTTATGTAAGTATTTGCGTATATAGGTATGTGGAGAAATACGACATTTGTATGGTTATGTATGTGTAAAAAAAATGAGTATATAGCCTTAGGTCACTTACCGGTGGGGCCAACGCACCCGCTGTCTATGACAGGGAGGCCCCACGCGATAGTAAAAACAAAAATAAAAATAATGTTTTTATTAAATAAATAAATAGATATATTAGTTAAATTAATTAATTAAAATAATTAGGGTATGTCACGTGGGTCCCCCACTAAATTAATCTGATTAATTAATATTTAATCTTAATTGAAACTTGTGCCTATGACGTTCGGGACCCGCTGGTCAGTTGACCAGTCAACTGTTGATGTCAGCATGACATCATGCTGATGTCATAATAGCCTTTTATTAAATCATTTAAATCTGTTTTTAATTCCTAATTATTGAATAAAACTTTAAAAATTAATATTAAATAATCCGTAAGTCAAATCAAAATATTTTCAACACGAAAGTTGATCAGCAGAACGAGACGAACCCGGATACACGGTCCATTCGTCTGTCACGCGTCCCTAGCATAGCAAACTTGGAACATTTCCATCGTTTCCAGTATAACCGGTAGTAGCCCGAGACCCGGAAAATATCGTCAGATATTCTTCGGACCCGTCTATGACGGATGTTGCTGCGTTAGCTCATGTCTAGCCTGCATCTTGCCATGTCATGCTTTGTGTTGCATCGGTGCTATTATTTATTGTTTCTTCCCCCTCTTCTTACCGGTAGACCTCGAGACTGACGCTGCTGCCGGGTACATCTACGACCCTGCCGATCAGTCCTTTGCCGCAGAGCAGCAAGGCAAGCAAACCCCCACCCCCCCCCCTTGATCATTCCTATATCGCCTATGTCTTTCTTCCTACTGCTTGCATTAGTATTTTGCTTCTGTTGTAGTTAGCTCCTATATCTGATGCATAGCCTGTTTTTGATGAACTGCTACTTTCAGTCATGTACCTTTAATATGCTTAGTATAGGTGGAGCAGTCATCCCCTCTGACCCCGTAGTTCAGTTGCCCCGCTTGTTTTCAAATCTCGATCTCTGATCGACGAGCCAGACCCGACACAGCACATACACCCCCTTCGTTGTACAACGCTATAGGGATACTATCGGGTATCGAGGGTGACACCTCGCTAAGTACTCCTGATGATATCTCTGTAGTATAGCTAGTCGGTCGTGGTTATCGAGGGTGATTCCTCTTTCACCATTCTCGAAGACGCCTCTGTCGTGCAACCCATCAAGTGTGGGACCCGGAGGGTGATTCCTCTAAGCCCACCTTGACGGGTACATCGTTCGGAATCCAACGAGGGTGATACCTCGGACTCCCCCCCCCCCCCGATGTTACAACCACACAGTTACTCGGCCATGTTACTGGGATCATTGGTGATTAGTTGTAAGACGGGTGGATTCCCGTGAGACTGTGTTGATGGCCTAATTAAAATGCTAATGGATTTGGGTATTTGATCTGGGTTGGTCGGAGACTTTTTCGCACTAACCGGCTACCCGAGAAGAATTATGGGTACTCGGCGTCGCGGTATCAGCCGAAGCTTTTCAGATGCCAACAATGTAGCGGCGCGCGCCCGAGTGGTCCCGAGATGCATCGCGCTTGTGATTAAGGGATGCTAGGACTGACGTCGGCCGCCCACGCCACGTGCAGGAGCGTGAAGGGGAACTGGGCCCACGAACCCTTTGTGCTTAGGATTTAGACCGGCGGGCTGGCCTCTCTGATTAGTCTTAGGTGGGGCTGCGACGTGTCGATATTCCGAGGCCGGGCAGGACCCAGAAAAGTATGTCCGGCCAGAGTGTTATCGGGCGTGACGGGACATGTGGTGCACCCCTGCAGGGATGAAAATTAACTATTCGGATAGCCGTGTCCACGATTACAGGACGACTTGGAGTACAACTACAAATGTTACTTAACTGGAATTAGTTTGCCTCGGGATTGCTTCCTCGCAGGGAGTCGAGGGAGGATCTTTAGGCGTGACTTCACTTTAATATTGCTGCAACAATATGACTATTAATGTGTTACCCCTATTCCACTCTCGTCTATTGTTGCAAGACCCTGAAGATGCTAGTCTTCGATAGGACTAGGCCTTCTCTCTTTATTCTCGCATTGCTGCAGTCAGTCCACATATAACCCCCCCTCTTTGATACCGATGCATAATTAGAATAGTTCTGATGTAAGACTTGCGAGTACTTTGGATGAGTACTCACCGCTGCTTTGCTCCCCCCTTGTCCTCTTGATCCGTTTTGTTGTGACCAGATGATGGAGACCAGGAGCTGGAGGTCCCCACCACCGATGACTGCTACCCCGATGGTGCCTACTACTACGTGGAGGCCGCTGATGATCGGGAGTAGTTAGGAGGTTCCCAGGCAGGAGGCCTCGCCTCGTTCGATCGTTGTATCTTTTGTGCTAGCCTTCTCTAAGGCACCCCCATGTTTATGTCTGTACTCAGATATTTGTTGCTTCCGCTGACTCGTGTGTTTATCGAGCTTTCGTATTCTAGCCCTCGAGGCCCCTGGCTTGTAATATGAAGCTGATGTTATTTTTTTATTTGTGTCTAGAGTTGTGTTGTGATATCCTCCCGTGAGTCCTTGGGTTTGATCGTACGCATTTGCGTGTATGGTTAGCCTACGATTAAACTGAGGGCGTCACAAGTTGGTATCAGAGCCAACTGCCTGTAGGTAGCCCCCTTTCCAACTCCTTGGCCGAAGTTGAGTCTAGTGTTTGAAAAACTTTACTAACACTGATGTTGTGGCTTACGGGCCCACATCTCAATTGGGTGGTATTAGTATCTTTTACTCCTTTCCTATACTCTGGGCTCTACTTTCTCTTCTCTTTCGGGTCAAAGATTTTACTAACTCTAACATTAGGTTCTCGAATCGCATCGATCCGGAGCGCTGGACTAACTACTCTTTCTCCTGAATATATATTACACACACTTTCATTTGACATCCGTCAATCTTATTTTCAGATGCGTCCCGCAAGACAGCACGTGCGCCTGACACAGGCCACTGAGACGACTGGGTTCCCGGCCATTTTGGTCGATCTCCTCACCAGGCTGGGATATCGCTGGTACCCCGAGTACACTGTATTCGAGGATTTCCGCGAGTACAACCAGTACCAGTACAAGGCTGAGGTTCGCATCTTCGACCAGAGGGGCGGCGAGACCCTCGAGCGCCACGTGTTCTGTGGTATTGGAGTGTCGGTCGAGATGGCCGTCCATGATGCGGCCTACATCGCCATCACCCGTCTCTGTGGAGCGTACCCTCACCTGGAGGAGAGCCCTTTCAGATACATCCCACATGCTCCTGCTGGGGATGAGACTGGGTCTGATCTCACTACCTATGCTTCTGACGTTCGGGAGCGTAGCGACCGTTCCTACGTCGCTGTCTGCGCCCCCTACGTGACGCGTCGCTACGACGCACGGGATCTGGTGCAGTACACTGAGGCAATGGATCGTGCTCTCCGAGCTCTGACTGTGGAGCTGTATGCTACGCGCGCTCGTCTTTACGACGCATTGACAGAGCTGCAGCCATCACACTGCCCGAGGGTTCCCCCTATGCGCATCCGCGAGCCGAGCAGGCAGAGCTACCATCAGCTCTCGAGTGGACAGATGTTGGGGGTAGAACCCCTGCACTTGGACCTCAGCTACTCGACTGGATGCGGTACCGTTACCAGAGTCACAACGGGACACAGGTTCCTGTCCCTACCTTCTATCACCGCCAGCTACCAGGATTCGTTCGTCCTCTCCGACGTTGATGTAGCCTTATCGCTACATCTCGTTGTGGTACTCTTCCACCGCGTGCCTGCGCGCCGCCTAGTGAGTCCAGGGTATCGTCTAATGCGTCCGGGCTATCGCCAAATTTCGAATTTGTGATCGTTAGCCTGTAATCGAACTTATGTATGGGTCTGTATGTCGAACTCAACTACTATGGAGTATCTATCCCATTTCCCTTTCATTATGCTTAATTACTTCATGAATGTGTGCGATGCCTTTGCAATTACTTTAAGCTAAACTACCCCTGCTAAATATTTAACAGGATGGTTAGACCAGCTGGCCGCCCACGTGCCCCTACCAACGATGCACCACCCCCGCCTCCTGAGTATATGGTGGGGATGATCCAACAGTTTGAGCTGAACCGCCAGTTTATGCAAGGGCTCATCGATCAGTTCCAAAGGCCGAACATGAACCAACCGCAAGGCGTGACACTGCAAGACTTCTGCCGTCTCAACCCTGCAATCTACTGCAGCTCAACTCAGCCTCTTGATGCTGATGACTGGCTCCGTGACATTTCTTATGAGCTAGAGTCTGCCAATGTGCCCCTGGCGAGCTATGTCAACTTTGCCGCCTACTTTCTGAAGGGTCCCGCTGCTCAATGGTGGGACAGCCACAGGCGCTCTCAGCCCGATGGAACTATCATCACTTGGGCAGAGTTCAAGGCTGCTTTCCGTGCTCGATACATTCCCCAGGGAATCATGGACCGGAAGAAGCGTGAGTTCCGCAACTTGGTCCAGGGCAACAAGACTGTGGATGCTTATCAGCGGGAATTTCTGGAATTATCTCGCTATGCTGAAGAAGACATTGCGACTGATGCACGCAGGCAGGAGAAGTTCCGTGAAGGCCTCCACCCTGATATCAAGCTGCACTCCTCGTTCACGACTATGCTGATTTCGCCACCCTGGTGAACAAGGCTATTCAGGTGGAGACTGGTCTGCAGGAATACAAAGTTAGCAGCAAGCGCAACCGTGACATGGGCTCATCTTCGGGCTCATCTGCAAAGAAGCGGAAGATCTGGATTCCCAACAACATGTACCATGCACCTGCTCCTACCCCACGGCCGTCCTATGCTGCACCTCGCCTGCCTCCTCCACCTAGGCAGCCAAGGCTTCCAGCTCCACCGCCTCGAGTTCCTCCTTCCCGTCCTAAGGACGGGCCGTGCTTCAAGTGTGGCCGTCCAGGTCACCGTGCTAGAGACTGCAGGCAGAATCCGAATCAGCTGACACTTCCCGCAACTGGCAGTGGCAACAACCAGAACCGCAACTTCAACGCTAAGCCTGCTTATGTTCGTGGTCAGGCCAACAACATTGATATGGGTCAAGCTCAAGACCAGCCTGCTACCGTGATGGGTACACTTCTTGTTAACTCAGTACCTGCTTCTGTATTGTTTGATACAGGAGCATCGCATTCCTTTATGTCGGAAAATTTTGCATACATGCATGACATTAGGAGCGAAGAGATGAACATCCTGATAGTGGTAAACACCCCTGGGGGCGAATGCCGAACCTCTGTGGTTTACCCCCATGTTCCAATTTAAATTGAAGGATTAGAATTCCTTGCCAACCCCATCCTACTAAAGTCATCCAACATTGATCTCATATTGGGGATGGACTGGTTGAAAGCTCATACGACATCGATCGTTTGTGCCACCAAGACCATCCACCTCCTGCACCCTTCAGATGAAGTAATAAGCTACCATGCGCATCTCGTCCGTAATGCTGAGGCACAACTGTATGCTTTGAATGCATTAAATGTGTCGCCTCTGGAAGGGATTGAAAACATACCAGTGGTCCGAGAATTTCAAGATGTCTTTCCAGAAGAACTTCCGGGGATCCCCCCTGCTTGAGCTGTCGAGTTTGTCATTGACTTGGTACCCGGTACCACTCCTATTGCCAAGCGTCCTTATAAAATGCCACCACATGAACTCCTTGAACTTAAGCAAGAAATTGACAACTCGCTCCGTCTGGGTTTCATCCGTCCGAGTTCCTCTGCTTGGGGAGCACATTCTCTCTTTGTTAAGAAGAAGGATGGGACAAATCGATTGGTTCAAGACTATCGTCCTATCAACCAGACCACTATTCAGAACAAATATCCTCTCCCTCGGATAAATGATTTTACGATCAACTTGCTGGTTCCACCGTTTTCTCTAAGCTCGACTTGAGATTGGGATACCACCAAATCCGTGTTCGCAAGGAGGATATTCCAAAGACCGCCTTTGTTACTCGATATGGATCATACGAGTACACCGTCATGTCCTTCGGCTTAACCAATGCACCGACAACCTTCTCTCAATTGATGAATTATATATTCATGGACTACCTCGACAAATTTGTCGTGGTATACCTGGATGATATTCTGGTGTTTTCTAAGAACAAAGAAGAGCATGTTGAACATCTTCGTCTTGTACTGGATAAGCTTCGGGAGCATAAACTCTATGCGAAGTATTCCAAATGTGAGTTCTGGCTAGATGAAGTGACTTACCTTGGTCATGTGATTTCCAAGGATGGTATTGCGGTCAACCACGAACGAATTCAAGCTATTCTTGACTGGACTCCCCCGAAGAATGTCAAGCAAGTCAGAAGTTTTCTCGGACTCGCCAGCTATTGCCGTCGATTCGTCGAGAACTTCTCCAAGATTGCGAAGCCCTTAACCAACCTTCTTCACAAAGGTGTTAAGTATGAATGGACTGATAAATGTCAGGAAAGTTTCCAGGCGCTCAAGGACAAACTGACGTCCGCTCCAGTACTTGCTCCTCCAGATACGAAAAGGGATTTCGTCATATACTGTGATGCTTCTCGTCAAAGAATAGGTTGTGTCCTAATGCAGGATCGCAAAGTGATCGATTATGCTTCACGTCAACTGCGTGCTCATGAAGAGAACTACCCAGTTCATGATCTCAAGCTTGCCGCAGTCATTCATGCATTGAAGGAGTGGCGACAATACCTTGTCGGTAATCGCTGTGAAATCTACACTGACCATCAAAGTCTGAAGTACTTATTCACTCAACCGGAGCTGAATCTGCGTCAACAAAGATGGATGGAGCGTATAGCAGATTTTGACTGTAGTATATCATATACCCCTGGCAAAGCTAACATAATGGTTGATGCCTTAAGTCGCAAGTCATACTGCAACCACCTCCAGGTTCATCAGGTTCACGATCGTCTGCAAGAGGAATTCCGTAAGCTGAACCTCCACATTGTTCCTCAGGGTTACCTTGTCCCCCCTCCTCAAGAGTGTCAAAAGATGAACCTTCATGTTGTTAATCAGGGTTCCCTCAGTAACCTAGTGGTTGAACCAGATCTTGTGAGCTCCATAAAGAATCTGCAAGACTTTGACGATGATGTCGACAGGAATAAGAGCTATATTGCGAAGGGTAAACCCTCCTTTTTCACTATTGATGAAGGTGGTGCCTTGTATTTCAAGGGTCGCCTATTCGTCCCAAATAAGAAGGAAAATCTCAGGATGAATGGAAAGGTGATGGAAGAAGCTCATGACACACCATTGTCTATTCACCCGGGTAGTACCAAGATGTACCAAGACATCCGGCAAAGATTCTGGTGGCCCAATATGAAACAAGACATTGCACGCTATGTGGCAGAATGTGATATATGCCGGCGTATCAAAGCAGAACACCAAAAGCCTGCTGGAACTCTGCAACCTATCTCTATTCCCGAGTGGAAATGGGACCACGTTGAAATGGACTTCGTCACTGGTTTTCCCAGATCTCAGAGAGGTAATCATGCTATTCTTGTCGTCATTGATCGACTGTCCAAAGTTGCGCATTTCCTGGCCGTCAAGGAAACGATTAATGCTAGTCAGCTGGCAGATCTTTATATGTCAAGAGTTGTTTCACTTCACGGTATTCCGTTGGTAATCAGTTCGGACCGTGGCAGCTTGTTCACTTCAAAATTCTGGGAAAGTTTTCAGAAGGCTATGGGGACTCATCTGTCCTTCAGCACTGCATTTCATCCTCAATCCCAGGGACAAGTTGAACGAGTCAACAAAATTCTCGAGGACATGCTTCGAGCTTGTGTCATTTCTTTCGGTAAGAAATGGGAGGAATCTCTCCCGTATGCCGAGTTCTCTTACAACAATAGCTATCAAGCTAGTCTGAAGATGGCCCCTTTCGAAGTATTGTATGGGCAAAGGTGTCGAACTCCTCTGAATTGGTCAGAAACCGGGGAACGATCACTCTTCGGTCCGGATATTATTCGACATGCCGAAGATCAAGTCCGCATTATTCATAAGAATCTGAAGGCTGCTTAGTCTCGTCAGAAGAGTCAGTATGACCGTCATCATCAAGATATGGTCTATCAACCTGGCGAAAAGGCTTATCTTCGTGTCACACCAATGAGAGGTGCACACCGTTTCGGAATCAAGGGCAAATTAGCTCCTCGTTATATTGGTCCTTTCTCTGTTCTCGAAAGGCGTGGAAGAGTGGCTTATCAATTGGAACTGCCGGCGAACCTTTCTCAGGTTCACGATGTCTTCCATGTTTCTCAGCTCCGTCGCTGCTTCAAGGACCCTATTCGAGCAGTGGATCACGATATGCTTGAACTACAACAAGACCTCTCTTATAAAGAGCATCCCGTCCGCATTCTCGACCAAGCTGAACGTAAGACTCGTCGCAAGGTCACCAAGTTCCTTAAGGTGCAGTGGTCAAATCACTCTGAAGATGAAGCCACTTGGGAACGCGAGGATCATCTTCGTGATGAATACCCCGGGCTCTTTCCCTCTACCTCTTAATTCTCGGGACGAGAATTCTTGTTAGTAGGGGAGAATTGTGACATCCTCGACTTTTGCAACAGTAATTATTGTAATTAAGCTAGAGTGATCACCCGCTAATGATGCCACGTCATCGACTTCCCATCTCAGACCCGCGTTGATTCGAGTCTGTCCGGATCCAAAATTTGAAAACAAAAGAAAACTATTTTATAAATTCATGTTAAATATCAAAAGAATATATATATAAAAAGAAAGTATTAAAAAAATCATAGTGACAAAAGGAAGTATAAAAAAAGGTATTTAAAAAGAAAAATCAAATAGTAAAATAAATAATGAAAGAAAGAAAAGAAAAGAAATTAAAAAAAAGAAAAAAAAAGAAATTAAACCCCCCCCTTGGCCCAACTGGGCCTCAAGGCCCAGCCAGCCTCCCCAACCCCTCTCAAACCCTAGGACGAGGCCCCCCCTCCCCTGCCTCGTTCCCTCCCTCCCCTGGCAGCGCCGCCACCCCCCCCCCCCCCCCCCCATGCTACCCCTCTCGGGTCCCACCCCCCTCCCACCGACAGCTCCCGACGAGGGGCTCTCTCTCTCTCGTGATTCTCTCCCACCGAGACCCCCACGACACCAAAGCCCCTCGCCTCCCCACCCGAAGCCTCTCCCTTCCCTCGCTCTCGGTCCCAACCGAGACCGAGCCCCCCAGATCCCCTCTCTCTCCTCCCACCGGCGAGCCCCTCCCCACTCCACCGGCCTCCCTCCTCGCCAGCCTCCCATCCCCACCCCGACCGGCCACCTCGCCTCCACCGCCGGCCTCCCTCTCCTCTCCCCACTCGCCCCCACCAGATCTGGCCGGACCACCTCGCCGGCCTACACCCCCATCCCGGCGACCACCACCCTCGGCCAGCCCCAAGCCCCCTCGGCCCCTTCTTCACCCGGAGGGCCTCACCGCGCTGGCCGTCCACCCGGCCCCGACCTCCGGGAGGCTTCTCCGGCGACCGTCCTCACCGGCATCACCACCACCGCGTCATCACCGCCGTCAACCCCTCCTTTCCCGCGAACTCCGGCTTCCTCGGGCCGTCTCGTCAACGTTGGTGAGCCCCTCCTCGGGCTCCTCCCACTGTCGCGTTCCCCTCACCGTCCCGGTTCCGTTCCGGCAAACGGGACCCCGATCCGTCGACGGTAGTGACCGGTAGGAGGGAATTGAAGTTTACGTTCTTCTATGTTGAAGGAGTTAGCAAAGAGACTCTCTGTTATATTTGTTAACAGAGAGAGGGAGATGAGAGTTTTGAGAGGAATAAAAACAAATGTTGTATTCTGTATGTATGTATGTATGTATTTGGTACCCATATTTATGTAAGTATTTGCGTATATAGGTATGTGGAGAAATACGACATTTGTATATATAGCCTTAGGTCACTCACCGGTGGGGCCAACGCACCCGCTATCTATGACAGGGAGGCCCCACGCGATAGTTAAAACAAAAATAAAAATAATGTTTTTATTAAATAAATAAATAGATATATTAGTTAAATTAATTAATTAAAATAATTAGGGTATGTCACGTGGGTCCCCCACTAAATTAATCTGATTAATTAATATTTAATCTTAATTAAAACTTGTGCCTATGACGTTCGGGACCCGCTGGTCAGTTGACCAGTTAACTGTTGATGTCAGCATGATATCATGCTGATGTCATAATAGCCTTTTATTAAATCATTTAAATCTGTTTTTAATTCCTAATTATTGAATAAAACTTTAAAAATTAATATTAAATAATCCGTGAGTCAGATCAAAATATTTTCAACACGAAAGTTGATCAGTAGAACGAGACGAACCCGGATACACGGTCCATTCGTCTGTCACGCGTCCCTAGCATAGCAAACTTGGAACATTTCCATCGTTTCCAGTATAACCGGTAGTAGCCCGAGACCCGGAAAATATCGTCAGATATTCTTCCGACCCGTCTATGACGGATGTTGTTGCGTTAGCTCATGTCTAGCCTGCATCTTGCCATGTCATGCTTTGTGTTGCATCGGTGCTATTATTTATTGTTTCTTCCCCCTCTTCTTACGGTAGACCCCGAGACTGACGCTGCTGCCGGGTACATCTACGACCCTGCCGATTAGTCCTTTGCCGCAGAGCAGCAAGACAAGCAACCCCGCCCCCCCTTGATCATTCCTATATCGCCTATGTCTTTCTTCCTACTACTTGCATTAGTATTTTGCTTCTGTTGTAGTTAGCTCCTATATCTGATGCATAGCCTGTTTTTGATGAACTGCTACTTTGAGTCATGTACCTTTAATATGCTTAGTATAGGTGGAGCAGTCATCCCCTCTGACCCCGTAGTTCAGTTGCCCCTCTTGTTTTCAAATCTCGATCTCTGATCGACGAGCCAGACCCGACACAGCACATACACCCCCTTCGTTGTACGACGCTATAGGGATACTATCGGGTACCGAGGGTGACACCTCGCTAAGTACTCCTGATGATATCTCTGTAGTATAGCTAGTCGGTCATGGTTATCGAGGGTGATTCCTCTTTCACCATTCCCGAAGACGCCTCTGTCGTGCAACCCTTCAAGTGTGGGACCCGGAGGGTGATTCCTCTCAGCCCACCTTGACGGGTACATCGTTCGGAATCCAACGAGGGTGATACCTCGGATTCCCGCCCCCGATGTTACAACCACACAGTTACTCGGCCATGTTACTGGGATCATTGGTGATTAGTTGTAAGACGGGTGGATTCCCGTGAGACTGTGTTGATGGCCTAATTAAAATGCTAATGGATTTGGGTATTTGATCTAGGTTGGTCGGAGACTTTTTCGCACTAACCGGCTACGCGGGAAGAATTATGGGTACTCGGCGTCGCGGTATCAGCCGAAGGTTTTCAGATGCTAGCAATGTAGCGGCGCGCGCCCGAGTGGTCCCGAGATGCATTGCGCTTGTGATTAAGGGATGCTAGGACTGACGTCGGCCGCCCACGCCACGTGAAGGAGCGTGAAGGGGAACTGGGCCCACGAACCCTTTGTGCTTAGGATTTAGACCGGCGGGCTGGCCTCTCTGATTAGTCTTAGGTGGGGCTGCGACGTGTCGATATTTCGAGGCCGGGCAGGACCGAGAAAAGTATGTCTGGCCAGAGTGTTATCGGGCGTGACGGGACATGTGGTGCACCCCTGCAGGGATGAAAATTAACTATTCGGATAGCCGTGTCCACGGTTACAGGACGACTTGGAGTTGTGCCCCGGTCTTTTACAACTACAAATGTTACTTAACTGGAATTAGTTTGCCTCGGGATTGCTTCCTCGCAGGGAGTCGAGGGAGGATCTTTAGGCGTGACCTCACTTTAATATTGCTGCAACAATATGACTATTAATGTGTTACCCCTGTTCCACTCTCGTCTATTGTTGCAAGACCCTGAAGATGCTAGTCTTCGATAGGACTAGGCCTTCTCTCTCTATTCTCGCACTATTGCTATCAGTCCACATATAACCCCCCCTCTTTGATACCGATGCATAATTAGAATAGTTCTGATGTAAGACTTGCGAGTACTTTGGATGAGTACTCACCGCTGCTTTGCTCCCCCCTTGTCCTCTTGATCCGTTTTGCTGCGACCAGATGATGGAGCCCAGGAGATGGAGGTCCCCGCCACCGACGACTGCTACCCCGACGGTGCCTACTACTACGTGGAGGCCGCTGATGATCAGGAGTAGTTAGGAGGTTCCCAGGCAGGAGGCCTCGCCTCGTTCGATCGTTGTATCTTTTGTGCTAGCCTTCTCTAAGGCACCCCCATGTTTATGTCTGTACTCAGATATTTGTTGCTTCCGCTGACTTGTGTGTTTATCGAGATTTCGTATTCTAGCCCTCGAGGCCCCTGGCTTGTAATATGAAGCTGATGTTATTTTTTTATTTGTGTCTAGAGTTGTGTTGTGATATCCTCCCGTGAGTCCTTGGGTTTGATCGTACGCATTTGCGTGTATGGTTAGCGTACGATTAAACCGAGGGCGTCACATAGATGCATGCTGGATAGCGGTCGACGTGTGGAGTAATAGTAGTAGATGCAGAAAGTATCGGTCTACTTGTTTTGGACGTGATGCCTATAGATATGATCATTGTCATAGATAACGGCATGACTTTGCGCGGTTCTATCAATTGCTCGACAGTAATTCGTTCACCCACCGTCTGCTTGCTTTCATGAGAGAAGCCACTAGTGAACACTATGGACCCCCGGGTCTATTCACAACTATCGTCTCCACTTTCACTTTTACTTTGCTTTGTTTACTTTTTGCTTTCAGTTCTCACTTTCCAAACAATATATAAGGGATTGACAACCCCTTCATAGTGTTGGGTGCAAGATCTTTGTGTTTGTGCAGGTACTTGTGACTTGACGCAATCCTCCTACTGGATTGATACCTTGGTTCTCAAACTGAGGGAAATACTTACCGCCGCTGTGCTACATCACCCTTTCCGCTTCAAGGGAACACCAACGCAAGGCTCCAAGGCCGCGGGGGAATCCTTTGCATATTTGGCAAGGAAGTCCCGATAGGTGTAGCCCGTAGCAGAACGATTCCTGGCGCCGTTGCCATGGAAGGTCTTTTGTTGCCATAGCAGCCCCCCCTTGACAGTACGGCAATCTATCCTAAAATAGAAAACCTATCAAGGACAAACCTATACCTTGCACATAGCCCACTTGAGCTAGATGATGATGATCTTGACTTACTCAAGATGGACCACCTTTCTTGATTGTTCTGGCTCGATGAAGACTTGTAAATTGCTCCCCCATACTCCACTATGGGTGAGCCACTCTTCAGCACATCTTCACAAGTCCATTGCCACCACAATGGACGACAAGCTTCAAGCATGATATGTTCATGATGCTCCACCTTAACTTGCACACCGCAATCTTGATGATGAGCACCATTTGACGTCATCCTCCATGGGTTGTATGAGATCTTCCTGTTGATGCAAGCCCATGGAAACACAACTAAACCCACATAGAACTCTCACGAAGACATGGGTTAGTACACAAAAAGCGTAATCGACAATGCTTACCATACCATGGGATCAATTGATCCCTCTCGGTACATCTTGTACGCTTTGTGTGTTGATCAACTTGAATTACTATCTCTCTCAGTCTCGATCAACCTTGTGTCTTTATGACCATTCTTTGGATAATACCTTGAATACCACCTTGGTCATCATATAAAATCCTTGAAACCAACAGATGGACTTCAAGAAGTGTCTATGGACAAATCCTTCGAATATAGCTTAAGGAATCCATTAGTCCATAGGGATTGCCATCAATTACCAAAACCACATACGGAGAAATATGCTCTAACAAAAGGTCGTGATAGACTTACACAATGGTTGATCAAGCGCATTGGAAATGGCGAGAACACCAACATATGGGAACATAACTAGCTACCCCGAGAGGAGATGATGAGGTCGTATGGATGTATCATTGCAAATACCCCTACTTTGGTCTCGGAACTGATGGATGATGTTGCGAATTAGCACACAAATGCACTTGTGGTTAACTAAAAACTGCAGAGAAAACAGAGTAATCTAAACACCACATCATGTACTAACTCAAGGATCATTGCTTAGCATGGAAGGAAACATATCCAGCAACATATATGGAGGAGAAAATGTTACTCAACACAAAAGACGCTCCTCACACAAGTGTCTTGCGAAAGGAGTAACTTTATGGACAGGAACAATCGTCAACAAAAGAGACACCCGATTTTTTCGTGGAAAACCCCTCAACTTGAGGGGGAAAACCACGGGCCGAAGCCGCCCAAATCCTCTTCCACTATTATCAAATGTGGGATACAACAAGTTTCTTCTCTAGATAGCACTAGAGGATCAGATACATTAAGAATTTTCAATCTTGGTTGAACACAACAAGATTTGGGGCTCAAGAGCTAGGTATTGGAACAATCTCACCAAATATGGTGGAATTACAACTTGAAGGAGACAAGGTAGTGGATCTGGATCATCACAACCTTGGGGAGGAGCTCCCTTTGCTTGTTCCTTCAATCTTTCTCTTCTTCCCTTTCTCACTTGGTTTTCTCTCTTCTTCTCCAATGGAGGCTGAAATATTTTTTGTCACACTAGGTGGTGGCTGCTGGATGGTGGGTAAAGTATCCCATCCACTCACGTGCAAAGATCAAAATGACCCTAGGTCATAACCCTAATAGGTAGTGGGCTTCTGCACCTCTTTTCGGTTGCCTAAAGGCCTCAAATGGTCATCTCCTCACAGACCACATGAGGAGGATATCCCAACAAATCTCCCCCTTCGACTCATGAGGGGGCACCACCATGCCCGCTACCTTGCAACATGCTTGTAGCTTCTCATTTGGCAATATCTTGGTCATCATATCTGAACGATTGTCGTTGGTATGGATCTTCTCAAGTTTCAGCAACTTGGAACTCACAACATCTTGAATCCAATGATAACTCACATCAATGTGCTTGGTTCGAGAGTGATAGCTTGAATTTTTGGCAAGGTGGGTAGCACTTTGACTGTCACAAAACATAACATACTTCTCTTGCTTCATGTCGAGCTCTTGCGAGAAGTTCTTCATCCACAAAAATTCCTTGCCAGCATCAATTGTTGCTATGTACTCAGCTTCTGTAGTTGATGTAGAAACACATTTCTGCAGTCTTGATTGCCATGACACTGCTCCCCCTGCATAGGTCATCAGGTATCCAGATGTGTACTTCCTACGATCCTTGTAACCTGCATAATCTGCATCTGTATAGACTTGCAATACAGGATCGCCACTTCCAAAGCATAAACAAGATGTAGAAGTTCCCTTGAGATACCTGAGAATCCACTTCACTGCTTCCCAATGAGATTTACCTGGATTTGTCATGAACCATCTAACAACTCCAGCTGCATAGGCAATATCAGGCCTAGTGCATACCATGGCATACATCAAAATGCCCACAACAGATTGGCAAGGCACTTTCCTCATTTCTTCTTTCTCCTTCTTACTTGTAGGACACTGCTTTGAATTCAGTTTGTGACGGCCTGCAAGCGGAGAGATAACATATTTTGCATCTTTCATATTGAACCTTTCAAGTACCTTTTCAGTGTATCTTTCGTGTGAGAGCCAAAGCACCTTCTTTTATCTATCACGGGAGACCTTCATGCCAAGTATTTGCTTAGCTAGTCCTAAATCCTTCATGGCAAATGATTTACTCAATGCCTTCTTGAGGAGAGCAATCCTATTTGTGCCATTTCCAACAATCAGCATATCATCAACATACAACAAAATAATAATGAAGTCACCCTCGGCGTACCTCTTCATACATACACAGTGATCAGGTTGTGCTTTATGGTAACCAAGCCCACTCATAAAAGACTCGAACTTCTTGTACCACTGCCAAGGAGCTTGCTTCAAGCCATACAAGCTCTTCTTCAATTTTCAAACTAAGTGATCCTTTCCTGCAACCATGAATCCTTCTGGCTGCTCCATGTATATCTCCTCCTCTAGGTCACCATGCAAGAATGCAGTCTTCACATCAAGTTTTTCAATTTCCAAGTCCATGGTGGCTGCCATGACAAGCACAACTCAGATTGAAGACATCTTGACCACCAGAGAGAATATGTCATCTTGAGAAATGTCCTTTTTCTAAACGAAACCTTTCATAGCCAACCTAGCCTTGTACCTTGGGTGTGAGGTGTTTTCTCTAGTCTTCACTCTGTACACTCACTTGTTCTTGAGTGTTTTCTTTCCCTTTGGCAGATTCACCAACTCAAAAGTATCATTCTCATACAAGGATTTCATCTCATCCTGCATGGCTTCTGACCATTCTTCCTTATTCTCATCACACATTGCCTCCTCATAGCATGAGGGCGCACCTGCATCAGTCATCAACACATATTGATGTGTTGGATACTTAGAAGAAGGAATGTGACATGTATCACTTGTTCCTTATTGATGCACTAGTGGTGAATGAAGTGGGTTTTTGTTGGCATCATTATTACCAATTTCTTCATCATCCTCACTTGATGGTTGCTCATTACTTTGACTTGTACTGTCTTGGTCAGTTCCATGTCCACTGTCTTCAGTGTCATCATCTCCCCCATGATTGTCGTGCACGAGAGGAGGACGGATTGGATCCATGTCAACTTGAGCTGTGTTGGTCATTAGCTTCTCTGGTTTCCCAAAATCTTTTATTGTCTCATCTTCAATGAACACCACATCCCAGCTTCTCACAATTTTTCTGTTGGCTGGATCCCATAACCTGTACTCGAACTCTTCACTTGGTGGGGTGAGGTAGATGCACTTCTTTGTCTTGCTATCAAGCTTGGATCTCTCGTCCCATAGGACATGTACAAATGCCCTGCAACCAAAGAACTTCAGGTGCTTGTATGATACCTCCTTCCCTGACCAAACTCTCTCAGGAATATCACCTGCAATAGGAACTAAGGGACATAGGTTTAGCACATACATAGCATTCATCAATGCTTCATCCCAAAAAGAATTAGGTAAATGAGCATCAGAGAGCATAATTGTGACCCTCTGTGTGAGTGTCCTATTCATTCTCTCTAAAAATTGAGCTGAGGTGTCTTTGGTGGACTCTTCTCAAGCCTGATGCCAAACTTGCTGCAATACCTTTCAAAAGAACCTCAGTATTCACCACCATTGTTTGATATCACACACTTCAATTTCCTGCCAGTTTCTCTCTCAACTTTGGCATGGAACTCCTTGAAGGCTTCAAGTGTCTGGTGTTTGTGTTTCCGCACATACACAAAAACCTTTATGTAATGGTCATCAATAAAAGCCACGAAATATAATGCTCCAACATGAAATTTTTCAATAATGGAGCAAACATCAGTGTGCACGATATCAAGAACATTTTATGCACGGTGTGGAGGGATTTTAGGAATTCCAACCCTATGTTGTTTGCGAGCAAAACAATGTGCACAGGGTTTCAAGGATATACCTTTCAACTCAGGGAGGTACTCCATGCGAGCATGAGCATGCACGCCCTTCTCACTCATATGCCCAAGCCTCTTGTGCCATAATTCCACTGAAGTGTCTTTTTCACCAATGTTCAACACCTCATTCGACAACTTGGTTTTAGTCACATAGAGATTACCTTGCCTACTTCCTCGAGCAGCAATCAAAGAGCCTTTGGTGCGCTTCCACTTTCCTTCATCAAACTAACTAGGATGTTTGATATCATCATGAGTGCCTAGTGACAATAAATTCAGCCTTATGTCGGAAACATGCCTCACATCATCGAGCACCAACCTGCAACCTGTATTTGTTTCAATGGATATAGAGCCCTTGCCAATAATTGTTGATGAACCACTATTTCCCATCCTTTCTTGGCAAGTGACACCACTACTGTAAGATGTGAAATACTCTTTGTGTGAGGTGATATGGAAGGATGCATCTGAATCCATAACCAAACTCATGGCATCATCATGAAAAACACTATAGCATTCATCATCTACAATGACTGGATAATCCTCATGTGTTGCAGTCATAGCTTACGTGCTCTTAGCCTTTTGCTTAGTTTTCTTTGCAAGTTTCCTCTCCGCAAGCTCTCTTTTGTACTTCCTACACTCACTCTTTATGTGTCCCGGATTTCCACAATGAAAGCAAGTAATATCTTTTATCTGTTCTCACTTTGATCTTCCCCTAGATTTATTTATGTCTTACCAAAATCTAGTGTGACCACGTCCACGGTTCTCATTCTTCCCATGGGTTTCAGGCACATAGGCATGAGAAGAAGAGGCATCACCCTTTTCCTTCTTTATGGCTTCTTCATTCAGCATGTTGTCCTTCACCATCTCCAAAGTTAGCTTCCCATCCGGAGTTGAATTGATAAGTGACACAACAAGCATGTTCCAACCATCAGGCATGGAACTCAGCAGTAAAAATGCTTGCACCTCATCCTCAAAGTTGATCTTCATGGCTAAAAGTTGATTTATATGGCATTGGAAGAGATTCAAGTGCTCAATCCCACTTGTGCCATCTCGGTACTCAAGCTTTGCAAGTCTTTTGATCACCGAGGTGTTGTTCATTGATGTCTTCCTCTCATACATAGACTCCAACTTCTACCACATCTCATATGCATTTGTGTCATTTGAAACTTGGTGAAATATATTGTGGTTGATGTACAACCGAATTATACCTATTGTCTTGTTGGAAATATGCCCTAGAGGCAATATAAGATAGTTATTGTTATATTTCCTGTTTCAAGATAATGTTTATTAGCCATGCTATAATTGTATTGAATGGAAACATAAGTGCATGTGTGGATATATAGACAAAACAATGTCCCTAGTGAGCCTCTAGTTGACTAGCTTGTTGATCAAGGATGGTTAAGGTTTCCTAGCCATAGACAAGTGGTGTCACTTGATGACGGGATCACATCATTGGGAGAATGATGTGATGGACGAGATCCAAACTATGAACATAGCATATGATCGTGTCAGTTTGTTGCTACTGTTTTCTGCATGTCAATGTATCTATTCCTATGACCATGAGATCATGCAACTCCCGGACACCGAAGGAATACATTGTGTGTATCGAACGTCGCAACATTACCGGGTGACTATAAAGGTGCTCTACAGGTATCTCCGAAGGTGTCTGTTGGGTTGGCAAGGATCAAGACTGGGATTTGTCACTCCGTGTGACAGTGAGGTATCTCGGGGCCCACTCGGTAATACAACATCACAATAAGCCTTGCAAGCAATGTCACTAAGGAGTTGGTCACGTGATCTTGTATTACAGAACGAGTAAAGAGCCTTGCCGGTAACGAGATTGAACTAGGTATAGAGATACCGACGGTCGAATCTCGGGCAAGTAACATGGCGAAGGACAAAGGGAACTGCATACGGGATTAACTGAATCCTTGACATAGAGGTGCCGCTACTGGATATGTCTCGGTCATGTTTGCATAGTTCTCGAACCCGCAAGGTCTCCACACTTAAGGTTTGATGATGTTTCAGTATAGTTGAGTAATAGGTGTTGGTGACCATAAGTTGTTCGGAGTCCCGGATGAGATCCTGGATTTCACGAGGACCTCTAAAATGGTCTGGAGGTAAAAATTGATATATAGGAAGTCCTGTTTTGGTCACCGGAAAGGTTTCGGGCTCATCGGTAGTGTACCGCGAGTGACGGGAGGGTGCCGGGGGACCACCGGGAGGGGTGTGACGACCCTAAGGCTTCATGGGCCAAGAGAGGAGGCAAACCAGCCCCTGGTGGGCTGGCCAAAGCCACCTCTAAGGGCCCATGTGTCTGGAGTGGAAAATAAGGGGAAAATTCAAAAGGTGGAAAAGGTTTCCAAGTGGAAGGGGAATCGTGCTAGGAGTAGGATTGGAGGAGGACTCCTCCTCTCCTCCCACTTCAGCCGACCCAAAGGGGAAGCCCTAGGACCGGCGGCCTCCCTCCTCTCCTCCGATATATACTAGAGATTTTGAGGGTTTGGATACACAACAATAATCAGCCACGTGCTGCCCTCTCTCTAGATTCGATTCTCCTATAGTCTAGTTTTCAGCGGTGCTTAGGCGAAGCCCTTCTAGACTAGCTTCACCACCATCATCGTCATGTCTTCATGCTGCCAGAGAACTCATCTACCTCTCCTCCCCCTCTTGCTGGATCAAGAAGGCGGAGATCATCGTCGAGCTGTACGTGTGCTGAACGCGGAGGTGTCGTCCGTTCAGCGCTAGATCGGGACGGATCGTGGGACGACAGTGATTTGGATCGTGCGAAAGTTCCACTACATCAACCTCGTTTCTTAACGCTTCCTGCTTTGTGGGGACCCCGACTTAGAAGTTGAGATCGCCGAATGATTGTGCTTAGTGATCCCAGAGATCAATGCTCACCGAGCACACAGATACTGAAATAATAAGAGTCTTACATCCGAGTACCGAATTGTTACATCATATGACCGAATGGTCAAGTTCACAAGGTTGGGCCTAAGGCCAAATCATACTGATAAAACTAATAGTGGAAATCATAGGGGCTAAGCGGGTGCCCATGCCATCAAGCCTACACCGACAAGCATTCTGACTCGGAAGCGTCCTAGTTCGCAGGGGCATCTCCGTAGACGTACTCATCTCCAAACTCTGGTCCTTCCATGTCTGGTCAATAATATAACCAGTGGCAAGCCAATGAGTACTTTTGAATGTACTCGCAAACAGCCCATGATATGAACATTGAAAGTGAAGGATAACAATAACATGCATCTTCGGTGTAATTCATCTTGATGGAATAATCATGAATATGCTTTAAGTTAAAGAATTACTTTTGAAGAACAGGTTACAAATATCATTATATCTATCGAGGGATGAACCATCTGGGTTCACCCTATATGCCAAGTCACCGAACTTGGTCATATCATTACTTCCACAGAAACACCTTTTTATCACCACTCACACACACTTGGTTTATGCGAAAACGACTTGACGTAGTTTAAGCAGGATTACCCAACTGTCCTTGACCGTGGACATGACTATTCGAATAGTTTTACACTCTGCAGAGGTAGTACGCTGGACCAACGAGATCCGTGAAACTTCCGTGTCATCCACGACTCGCGGTATATAACATACCCGAGGTAAGTACCCAATCAATGCCTTTCCCCTGACGATACTAGACAAAGAGGTCCACTCGATTGGTGCCCAGTCCACATATTGTACGTCTTACGAGCACCGAATCTACACAGTATCAACCATGCGGGGACCAACGGTGTGCCTGGAACTCATAAAAATGGCATAGTCGTCCTACCTGCCACGACCCCATCACGAGAGTGACCACACATCACTCCCGCCACTAGTAATGTGGCTCTTTGCTAGCACCGACCAGAGTAATTAACATAGCCCCGTCCCATAAGGGGTAACGTGGTCGTACTGGTAAGGTTGGGACGATCGACACATCATAAAGCTAATCCCATTTCCGAAACCATACTCACTCAAAATACCCGGTGCACCACTTCAGCAAAAGTGGCCACCTAACTCATCATCACCCTCACGCATTAGTGGCACCCGACGGGGTTTTCATAAACTTTTGATCAACAACATGCTCATGCTATTATTCTAGTATTACTTGTCAACATGATTCTAGCATGATCCTCAAAGGGGTAGGATCAAGCTCAATGCATGTGCTCCGAAGGAGCCATCGGTAACATCACATCAAATGATTTACCGGCACTTATGAACGTATGCAATGGAAATACTGCTATTTTAACATGCAATATAACATATGCCCAGTCATGGTCAAAGGGTTGCTTGCCCGTGTCAGCTAGGTATCCGTGGTCTTCGAGGTCTTCCGCTCCGATTCCCTCGTCACACGGATTTTCTATCATCGTCAAAAGAATAAATAAGAAATAGCTCACTCAAAAACAGATCACAAAGTCATTTTAAATTTTTTCTGTATTACTGATAAATCTAAGTTGTTATTTTTAAAAATATTTGCCTCTGTTTCCAATGAAGGAACATTTTTAAAATCAACCAAACAGAAGCAAAACTATTTCAATTTAGTCCTTTTTATTATTGCAAAACAAAATAGTTGTTTGAAAATTCATCTCAAGGTCTTATTAAATACTACATATTTTTAGAAGAATAACAGTGGAAAAAATAAATGTTTACACTGGTTAAATGTTTTTATGAAAATCTTAGAAATCAGATTTTAAAAATAAAAGAAAAAATGGGCTAAGTCCCTGGCCTAACTCAGCCTGGAACTGGGCCGGCCTAATGCGAGCCGACATGCTTCCTAGGCGCGCGCGCCGTCATGTTTGAACCTGACGTGCGGGGCCTTGCGGTCAGCGGCTGCGGGCAGCGCGGGGGGAGACTGGGCCACCAACAGGTGGGGCACACGTGTCGGGGTTGCCTCCTACCTCTCGCCAGAGAGGAGGAGGAGCACGCCGGCGATGCTGCCGACGTTCTCAAGCCCCAACAAGGACAAAAATGGGCTTGACGCCGCCTACATGTTGGTGGTCGGAACAATGACGGAGAGGCAAGGGTTCGCCGGGGACGAGGAGGCCACGGCGGAGGAGTTTTAGGAGGTGGTCGAGGAGGCAGCTAGGGGCACGGAAATGCACGGGGAAGTTGGGGGAAAGCTTCCTGGGGTTGAGGGGATCAGTTTGGTGGATCAAGGGGCGCAGGAGCCGTCGTGTAGCCGGAGATCGGCCGGAGCTCCGAGGCGGAGGGGCCTCGGTCGATCTCGAGCACCGGGGTTCTGTTGGCTTGCTGGGGTGGCTAGGGAGGTGCTAGTGGTCGTGGTGAAGCTATTTGAGGGGTGCAGGAGCGAGGGGGAGGGCTATAAATAGGCCCGCGACGGTGAGCCGATTCGGGTGCGCCGGTGACTCACCGTGGCGTGCATGGGGGTGCAGGGAGGAGTTGGGGTCGAAACCACGGTCTCAGGACGTGGTTTTGGACTGCCAGAACTATCTGCAACAGAGGGAGAGAGAGGAGTCCAGCCTCCGTGGCCGCGCAACCTTGGCTAGTTCTGGTGCACGCGGGCACGCGCCGCACGAGCTCTAGCGCGGGAGAGAAGGGGCCCTGAGGGTTGCTCGACGCAGAGGGGTTGTCGGGGAAGAGGTTGGACACCTTGGGGGAGGCTGGAACTAGCCGAGAGCGTCGCCCCCACCTTGGTGGCTTCCTGTAGCGCCCCCAGAGCGCAGTTTTGGCATGCCACGGCATGCTGATGCACTCTAAGGCACTTTGGACGTGTCTAGCATGCCCTGGCACTGGCTGGAAGTGAGGCTAGCCGTTTGGGTCTCGTGGGAGCTTCGGCTGGACAAGGGAGGCAAGAAATACTAGTGTTGTCAGCCTTGAACTGAAGCTTAGATTGGGGTTTTTGGCATTTCCACTTTGAACCAGTGAGGGGCCAATTGACTGGGTTGGGCATTGATACTGGCCACCTAATATATGAGTTTGGAGCAAAGGGGTTGGGTTTAGCTGTCGCTAAGAGGACTTTTTCCCATCTGTCAGAAGGTGCTCGACACTGGTTTGAGGGGTTTGCACCCCACCACCAGTGCTGCAACTTAACAGGTTTGGGTTTGGTGCTAAAACATGGGGTTTCACCAAGTTTGAGCTCCATTGGACAAGTTTAGCTTTGTAAACTTGAAAACACCACTATTTCACCAGATTTGTCCCTTCTAAAGAGAGTGTGGGCAAACTAAGTCCCACAAATCCCATTTTGGGTGTGGAACCCTCATTGGAGGTATTAGGCACTCCTGCAAAGTTTCAGCATCATAGGAGAAACTTTGCTATGTAGAGTTTCTCTAACTCCAATCTAGACAAAAGGGGTTTTAGGGTTATTTGGGGTCCTTAATCACCTTGGATCAAGGTGATACTTTATGTGGACACCAAATATGGCTTAGGGATACCAGTGGAATTTTCTAGGATTTTATTGAGAATATTTCCTTTGGAAATATTTCAAAAGGTCAAAACAGGAAGAAATGGTTTTCAGGGTTTTACTCAAATAATTATAATAAAAATATGGGTTTAAAATCCTTTGTATGGAAAATAGATGTCCTTCTGATCATCTCCAAATTTAATTAGATTTTTCTAAGGGAGAAAAGTATTTTTCCATGTAGGAATACCATTTCTGGCCTTAGAAATGGACTTGTAAATAAATTAAGAAAACAATTCAAAAAATAAGTATTTTTGTGGTTTTGAAATACTAAAATAAATTAGAATCAGATTACCAACTTTGGGTAGAGACCAACCATGCCATCAAGGGCAAGTAGTGCAACTCAAAGTAGGGTTTTACCATGATCAGAAACAAGAAGAAGGTTTTGAAAATAATTCAGTATTGTGAAATGGGGTTTTATCATCACATGATCATCACACAAATCATTCAATGACAAACATGGCACTCACATCATTAGTTTTGAAAAAGTTTTAACAAGCTCAGATTTTTGCATTACAAAGAAAGTTGTAGCAAAAACAGGATGTGACAGACCTATCCCCCTTACAAGAATCTCGTGCCCGAGATTCCTAAGCTAGGTGCTAAAAAGTTCGAGAAACTCGGATCGGAGATATTCTTCATGCTCCCATATTGCTTCAGCTTCGGTGTGGTTGCTCCACTGAACCTTGAAATACTTGATGGTGCGGCTTCTGATGCAACGCTCAGCTTCATCCAGAATGCGGATCGGCTTCTCGCGGTAGGTGAGATCTCGCTGAAGGTCGATGGCCTAGTGGTCAATGTCCTTGTAAATATTAGAACGGTTTGGCGCTTGGAGACACTTCTGGAGTTGTGACATGTGGAATACATTGTGCACACCCGAAAGTTCCGGGGGTAGCTCCAACTGATAAGAAACTTCTCCACGCCTTGCCGTGATCTTAAAAGGTCCAATGAACCTTGGATAGAGTTTCCCTTTAACATGGAAACGCTTGGTTCCCTTGAGAGGTGTGACACGGAGGTACACCTGGTCTCCGGGAATGAACTCCACATCCCTATGGCGAGAATCCGCATAGCTCTTTTGTCGCGACTTGGCTGCCTTTAGATTTTCTCGGACAAGTTGCACCTTCTCTTCTGCCTTGTGCAAAACTTCTGGCCCAAAAATCAGCCCTTCACCGGTTTCGGACCAGTTGTGCGGGGTGCGACGCTTCCGTCCGTACAGCACTTCAAATGGAGCCATTTGGAGACTGGGTTGATAGGTGTTGTTGTATGAAAACTCAGCGAACGGCAGACAGTCTTCCCATTTGGCATCATTTGCCAAGACACAAACGCGGAGCATATCTTCGAGTATCTGATTCACTCTTTCCGTTTGTCCGCCCGTTTGCGGGTGGAAAGCGATGTTGAAAGAGAGCTTGGTTCCGAGGGCTTCTTGGAACTTCTTCCATAATCTTGAGGTGAACTGCGTGCCTCGGACAGATACAATCTCCTTGGGAATTCCGTGAAGGCTTAAAATACGCTCAATATAGAGACTAGCCAACTTGTTCCCATCATAAGTGGTGTTGACTGGAATGAAATGGGCCACCTTGGTCAGATGGTCGACAATGACCCATGTAGAGTCATGGCCTCTTCTAGACCTCGGTAACCCGGTAACAAAATCCATTCCTATCTTGTCCCACTTCCATTCTGGCAGCTGTAGAGGTTGTAGAAATCCAGCAAGTCGCTGATGCTCAGCCTTGACTCGCTGGCATACGTCGCACTTGGCAACATAAGATGCTATTTCCCTCTTCATGCCATGCCACCAGAATATTTCTTAGAGATCTTGATACATCTTGGTACCACCGGGGTGAATAGAGTAGGGTGTATCATGTGCTTCCTGTAGGATCAAGTCCTTGAGTTCAGCCTTGTTGGGTACGCATAAACGTTTCCCAAACCACACTACTCCTTGTTCATCCACCGAGAATCCTGGGGCCTTGCCTTCTAGAATCTTCTTCTTGATGCCTTCTATGCTCTTATGACCCTTCTGGACCTCCTTGATATCATCAACCAACGTCGGTTTGACTTCGAGGTTGGATAGGAATCCTAATTCTACTAGCTCCAAACTGAAGTATTTTCAATTCCTCGTACAAGGCAGGTTGCCTTTCCTTAAGCATGACGTTCAAGGGGTTGGTCTTCCGGCTTAAGGCATCATCCACCACATTGGCCTTACCGGGGTGATATTGAATGCTGAGGTCATAGTCTTTGATTAACTCCAACCATCTTCGTTGCCTCATATTCAATTCACTTTGGGTGAATATATACTTCAAACTTTTGTGGTCAGTGTATATTTCACATCGCTTCCCCAGAAGGTAATGTCGCCATGTCTTCAGGGCATGCACTACTGCTACCAATTCGAGATCATGGGTGGCATAGTTCTCCTAATGCGGGCGCATTTGTCGTGACAGATACGCCACAACTCTGCCATCTTGCATTAGAACCCCGCCGAGCCCGGTCCTGGAGGCATCACAATATATCACAAACTCCTTGCTGATATCTGGAGTGGCCAATACCGGGGCGGTAGTTAATCTATTCTTCAATTCTTAGAAGCTTGCTTCACACTCCGGCGTCCATTCGAACTTCTTGCCTTTATTCAAGAGTTGAGTCATAGGTCAAGCTATGCGGGAGAATCCTTCAACAAACTTGCGGTAATATCCCGCGAGTCCGAGAAAACTCTTGACTTCCTTCACATCAATTGGCGATTCCTAGTTGGTTACCGTAGTAATCTTGGAGGGATCAACTGCCAAACCACTTGCTGTCATGGTATGACCCAAGAATCCAACTTCGTTCAGCCAAAATTGGCACTTGCTGAACTTGGCATAAAGTTGGTGCTCTCGAAGCTTTTGCAACACTAACCTCAAGTGTTGTTCATGCTCTTCTTCGGACTTGGAAAACTGTCGGGGGGGGGGGGGGGTAACCCCGGGGTAGGCTCATCGAGCCTGCTCCTTCATATCCTACCCAAAAGGAATGTCCAAGTATAATTCCCCAAGGCCCAAGTCCTCTGGCCGGCTAGACTGCACCTACCGGCTGGAGGACAAGACGACCAACTCTCTGGCCGGCCAGGAAACCCCTGCCGGCTAGAGGCGAGACGGCTACCTCTTCTTGACCGCCTTGGCCAAGCCAGCCGGCTAGGAACAAGGCGGGTGTGCCCAAGCCGGCTAGCCAAGCAGGCTAGCTGGCCGGGAACCTAAAGTCACATCAGGTCGTAGGTCATGACGAGACTCTATGATTAAAGGTGGTTGCGCGTCAGCAAAGGTACTGGATCGGAGTGCCTCGCAGGTACGAGCGTTGGCGGCCACTCCGCTGACCTACCCCGGCTCTGATCCATCACCCAGCATAGTGTCGGACTGTCAAACTCCCACTCCATTACTGCACTCGGCGTGGGAACAGTGGAGGCGGCCGTACTATTTGTCCATGACGAATCTCCCTGGACGACGCCGGACGTACCGCGCGTGCTCGGCGTCAACCTTACGCGAGAGCTTCATTGGCTAGCTGGGGGGTCCCACAGCCAGATGGGACCTCGCAGCCGGTGGGCCCCTCAAGAGACAAGACAAGACCCTCGTGGGCCCCCTGGCCGGCCGGCGAGGCTGCTAGCCGGGTCCAACTCTTGTACCCTTTATCCATATTGTAGGCCGGTGGGTTCGTCTGTAAACCCCCCGGTCACCCTCCATGCAGAGGGTCGGTCGAACAACATATCACACTCACCAACCACATAGAGAGAGGCGGAGACGAGCCGGCTGCTCCCATCTTCCTCCTCCTCAACACAGCTCCAGGAGCAACCTTGTAATCCATCCATATACATCATACACTTCGGCAGGACTAGGGGTATTATCTCTACGAAGAGCCCTGAACCTGGATACATCATGCGTTCCATGCTTGTACCAACCTCGTCCCCAGCGCCCTCCGTTGCCACTTCGGTTCTCACCGACTTTAGCCTACCTATGGCATATGTTGTGAGTATTCAGCGACATTTGGCGCCCGCCGTGGGGCCGATCGCGGCATCGGCAGGCTTTACGCGTTGGGCGGGGCCCCGCACCTACACCACCGGATGCATCGCATCCGGATCGATCTGCATGCTCGTGCAGCCCGCTTTCGATGAGGCAACACCGATGATGATCGATGTCCCCGTCCGCCATGCGGATTCGGACGAAGATTCCGATGACGAGGCGCCTCCTTGCATCGTCATCGCTGCTATGGAGAACCTCAGCATTCTCTTCAGCGACCTGCGTCTCAACGATGGTCCTTGCTACTTCGGCGAGGACTTCGATGTTGAGGCGCTGTGCGCAAGCTTCAGTAGGCTCTCTATCACGGAGATGCCTGCACATGACGTGTACCCCAGCAACGTACTCGTCTTTGACGGCTCTCCGCCGTCGGTGGGGTTCTTCACCCCATACCATATCACCGTCGTCTCCAATGTCGTGGAGGTGATGGTCATCGGCGGTGGCACCATCATGGCTCATGGCAAGGCGTCAGCGGACGCTGGTGAGCGTGCTCCGGTCACCGCTGACACTCTTCAGGATGCACTCGCTGCCCTAAAGACGCCTATCGCCGCTTCCACAAACCCTAACGACGCCTGAGCCTCGATGGAGGAGGCTCTCAAGAAGATCTTGGAGGAGGGCATTGCCCTCGCCTCGGCAAAGCGTCGGATGGAGGCCACGCAACGCAACTATAACTCCGCATACGGCCTCACTCCGATTTCCGAGGCCCCTAGCCGGCTTGGATCGGTCCGTGGCCGCGGACAGTTCATTGCCGGGATCCTAGGCGGCAACCAGCCCGTCTAGGAGACCCCCACAGCTAACTTGCGGGCGGCACAGGCGGCCATGGAAGAAATGCCAAGCTTGGAGGGCGAGGAGCGCACCTTCTAGGAGAAGCCGGTCAAGGATCTCCTTGAGGCCGCCAACGAGCAGCAGACGCGGCTTGACCCCGGTCATGCCCAGTCAGAGTCTCCGGGACCCAACCCCGTAGCGCGCCGCAACCCTAGCGGTCATCACCATGCAAAGGGATCTTCCTCGCATCGCACCTCCAGACGGAAGGGCGAGGCAAGTCAATACTGGCGCTCCCAGCGCCAGAGCAAGCATACTTCGAGCAGGCGTCGCGGAGGCGACAAGAGCGACTCGGTGTATGAGGTTCCTCGTCCGGGGAGGACCCATGCCACCGGTACGCAAGGTGCCATTCCGATCGCAGCTCAGATCGGCGCTCGCGTTCCCCAGGGCCACCAGGACGCCCGCAGGTGTCTCAACGCCCTGGCCCAGTAAGCTCTCCTGTAGGAGGACGGTCCCATCGGTCCGGCCTGCTTTGGCCCCCGGATCCGAGGGGAGCCATTTCCCCGAGGCTTCACCTTGCCTCGGGATGCTCCCAAGTACAATGGCACCGCCAAGCCAGAGGACTGGATGATCGACTACACCACTGCCGTTGGCATTGCCAGGGGAAACAAGCGCGTAGCAGTCCGCTACATGCCACTCATGTTGGCCGGCTCGGCTCGGACTTGGCTTAACAGCCTTCCAGCCGGCAGCGTCAACTCATGGGTGGACTTCAAGGAGGCGTTCGTCCGCAACTTCACTGGCACCTACAAGCACCCTGGCCGGCCTCGCTAGTTGGCCATGTGCGTCCAGAGGCCCAACGAACCCCTTCGCGACTACGTCACTCGCTGGATGGAGCTTCGCAACTCCTGCGAGGGGGTGCACGAGGTACAAGCCATCCAGTACGTCATCGACGGTTGCCAAGACGGCACCCTCCTCAAGCACAAGATCATGTGCTCCGAGCCCACCTCTCTGGCGGTGCTCATGGCCAAGGCGGACAAGCAAGCCATGGCCGACTCGGCGATGCGGGTCAAGGTGACCGCCTCGGACAAGGGTGTCCCCACGCCGGCTACTCCCAAGCCGGCTGGAGACAGTCGAGGCGGCCAGAACAACAACAAGCGCAAGGCGGATCAGCTAGATTCGCGCTCCAACAACAAGTTGGTAGCCAGCATGGAGGGTAAGGCGTCGGCTTCGCAAGCAGGCCCTCAACGGAAGCGGCCCAGCAGGGGCAACACGAACTGGTTGCCTAAACAGACCTTCGAGAAGCTGCTTGACGCCTCCTGCAAGATACATTCTGGGGCACAACCTTCTACCCACACCCTTCGGCACTGCAGCTTTGTACGACGGATGTCGCAAGGGGAGGGCCTGCCGACTGCCCCAGGTGCACATGTTGTGCCTCAAGCCCCGGCTCCGGATCCTGCTCCAGCTCCACCGCCGCCGCCTCGCGACGACGGTCGTCTCCACAACAACTACCCCCAATAAGACGGAGCATTCGTCGTCTTCACCAGTGAAGGCGACTACAAGCATAGCCTGCGCCAGCGACGGCGTGAGGTGAATGCCACGGTTCCCCTGGTTCCCCAATACATGCATTGGTTTGACAGACCAATCACATGGAGCCAGGTAGACCATCCTGCGGTGATGCCCAACCCGGGCTCATACGCGCTCGTCCTCGGCCCCACCTTCGCCTCCAAGAGGCTCATCTGCCGGTTCTCCCGGGTGTTGGTCGATGGTGGCAGCAGTATAAACATCCTCTACCTCGACACTCTCCGCAAGCTCGGGCTCAAGGAGACGGACGTCCTGTCGACCAGCACTATCTTCCACGGCATCGTGCCTGGGCAGTCCTGTTCGCCTATCGGCAAAATCCAGCTGGACGTCCTCTTCAGCGACAAGGCTCACTTTTGCCGCGAGTCCATATGGTTCGAGGTAGTGACCTCAGCAGCCCGTATCATGCGCTGCTGGGCAGGCCGACTCTGGCCAAGTTCATGGCTATCCCGCACTACGCCTACCTAAAGATGAAGATGCCAGGTCCGAAGGGCATCATCACTATTGCTGGCGACTACAAGAAGTCGCTCGAGTGCGCCCAAGACAGCAGCCGCCTGGCCGACGCCCTGGTGATTGCTCAGGAGAAGAGAGAGATCGATTGGCTTGTGGCCCAGGCTACCGAGCAGTCGGCGATCCCTTCTCCTCCGTCCCAGTCGGTCGGCGAAGGCTCCTTCAAGCCGGCCAAAGAGACCAAGCAAGTGGCAATGGACGCTGCAAACCCCAAGCAGTGCGTCACCATCGGGGCTGGCCTCGGCCCCAAAGAGGAAGGCGAGCTCGTCGACTTCCTTCGTGAGAATCGAGACATCTTCGCATGGTCCCCCAAAGACATGTCGGGTGTTCCGAGGAAGTACGCCGAGCACAAAATTCACGTGCAACCGGATGCAAAGCCAGTAAAACAACCTTTGCGCCGCTTCGCCGAGGGGAAGTGGCGCACAATTGGAGAAGAGATTACCCGGCTCCTTGCAGCCGGCTTCATCATGGAGGTTTTCCACCCGGACTGGTTGGCCAATCCAGTCCTGGTGCTGAAAAAGAACAACACCTGGCAAATGTGTATCGACCACACTAGCTTGAATAAGGCCTGTCCGAAAGACCCTTTCGCCTTGCCTAGGACAGATCAAGTGATCGACTCCACTGCAGGCTGCGAAATGTTGTCGTTTCTGGATGCTTATTCAGGCTACCATCAAATCAAGCTGGATCCAGCTGATCGCCTGAAGAACTCCTTCATCACGCCCTTTGGGGCCTACTGCTACACCACCATGACGTTCGGTCTGAAGAACGCTGGTGCGACGTTCCAACGCTGCAGGCAGCAGTGCCTACTGCCATAGATCGGCAGAAACATCCACGTCTATGTGGATGACATCGTCATCAAGACGAAGCCACACTTCAGCCTCCTCGACGACATGCGGGAGACGTTCGCCAACCTGCGCGAATACAAGATCCGGCTCAACCCAGAGAAGTGCGTCTTTGGGGTTCCAGGCGGCAAGCTCTTGGGGTTCTTCGTGTCCGCTCGTGGCATCGAGGCAAACCCCGACAAGAACGGCACCATCGAGCGGATGGTGCGGCCGGCTCGGATCCTACATGTCCAGAAGTTTGTCGGCTGCCTGGCGTCCCTTAGCCGGTTCATCAGCCGGCTCGGCGAGAAGGCCCTTCCACTCTACCAGCTCATGAAGAAGACGACGAAGTTCGAGTGGAACGACCAGGCGGGCGAAGCCTTCCGCAACCTCAAGCGGGTCATCTCGAGCCTGCCAATCTTGGCAGCGCCGGCTGAAAGGGAACACATACTCATATACATTGCAGCGACCACTCGCGTGGTTAGTGTAGTGATGGTAGTTCAACGCAAGGAGGAGGGAAAGGTATTGTTAGTGCAGTGCCCTATCTCCTACCTCAGCGAGGTCTTGTCCGCCTCCAAGCAGAACTATCCTCACTACCAAAAAATGTGTTATGGTGTTTACCTTGCTGCAAAGAAGTTAAAGCAATACTTCCAAGAGCATGCTATCACCGTGGTGAGCACTGCTCCACTTTCAGAAATCATGGGCAACCGTGATGCAACGGGCAGGATCGCCAATTGGTCCATCGCCATGGCGGACCACGATATCCGCTACGAGCCTCGCACCGCCATCAAATCTCAGGTGGTGGCCGACTTCTTGGTCGACTGGGCCGAAACCCAGTTCGAGCCACCACCTCCAGACTCTACGCATTAGCGGGTGCACTTCGACGGCGCAAAGATGTGGACTGGTCTAGGAGCCGGCATCGTCTTGACATCCCTGAAAGGAGACCAGATCAAGTATGCTCTCCAGATCCACTTCGCCGCCTCCAACAACGTCGCCGAGTACGAAGCACTTGCTCATGGCCTCCGGCTTGCCAAGGAGATTGGCATCTGGAGGCTCATCTGTTTCGGCGACTCAGACCTGGTGGTGCAACAAGTTTTTGGCGAATGGGATGCCAGGGACGCCAACATGGCAAGCTACCGCTTCCTCATCCAGCAGCTCAGTGGCCCCTTCGAGGGTTGCGAGTTCCACCATGTTCCCAGAGCAGATAACTAGGTGGCTGATACACTGGCCAAGATTGGCTCCACGAGACACGCTATACCAGCCGACGTCTCCCTCGAGCAGCTCCACAAGCCGTCTATCAGGCCGTCTCCAGAGTCGGCATCGATATTCGTGCCGGCTGATTCTTCAGTGCGAGAACCGTCGGCTCCACCAGCTACACCGGCTACAGCTCCTGTGTCGGCTACGCTGGCTATGCCGACTCCAATTGCGGCACCGGCTGAATCAACGGCGCAAGCGTCGTCAGCTCCACCAGCTACACCGGCTAAGCTCATGTGCCGGCTACGCTGGCTATGCCGACTCCAATTGCGGCACCGGCTACAACAGCAACTCCGGCTCCGCCCTGCCTCGAATCATGTCTTGTCGACACCCAGTGGGTGGATGTCATGGAAGTAGACGGTGAGCCAGCTACCACGACGACATCAGAGACACCTTGTCTTGAGCCCACAACTACTACTTCATCAAGCACGGGGGCTGCGGAAGCCCTTGACAGTCAGGTCGAGTCGGAGCCAGCCCTTGTGTCGGCTCCATCATGGGCTCAACCCATCATGGCCTTCCTCCTTTCTGGTGAGCTTCCTCAAGACGAGGCGGAGGCGAGGCAGATCCAGCGCAGATCTGCAGCCTTCGCCATCATCAAACGTGAGCTGGTTCGGCGTAGCGTGACTGGCGTGTTCCAGCGCTGCGTCGAATCAGAAAAGCGACAGGAGATCCTCAGAGATATTCACCAGGGGGAGTGCGGGCATCATGCCGCCTCTAGAACCCTGGTAGCCAAGGCGTTCCGCCACGGATTCTACTAGCCCACGGCCCTCGAGGAGGCCGTGGATCTGGTCAACAAATGTGAGGGCTGCCAATTCTTTGGCACACAAAGCCACATGCCGCCTTCGGCCCTCAAAACCATCGCCTTGTCACGGCCTTTCACCGTCTGGGGGCTGGACATGGTGGGGCCTTTCAAGACGGCTCGTGGTGGCATGACTCACCTCTTGGTAGCCGTCGACAAATTCACCAAGTGGATCGAGGCTAGACCCATCAAGAAGCTTGATGGCCCCACGGCTGTCAAGTTCATCACGGACATCTCTGTTGGATATGGCGTCCCCCACAACATCATCACCGACAACGACACTAACTTCGCCAAGGGCGCTCTGGCGCTCTACTGTTCCAAGGTAGGCATCCGGCTCGACTTGGCCTCAGTGGCACATCCCCTATCCAATGGCCAGTTGGAGAGGGCCAACAGCGTGATCCTGGCCGACATCAAGCCAAGACTGGTGGCACCACTTGTCAGGTCAGTCGGCTGCTGGATTGAAGAACTGCCGACTATACTGTGGAGCCTCCGCACCACGCCCAACCGGTCGACAGGCTTCACTACGTTCTTCCTTGTATACGGGTCCGAGGCCATTATCCCTACGAATATCGAGTTTGACTCGCCTCGGGTCACCCTGTACACGGAAACGGAGGCGAAGGAGGCAAAAGAAGAAGGTGTGGATCTCCTCGAGGAAGCAAGGGACTTGGCCTTGCGTCGGACGGCCATCTATCAACATAAGCTGAGATACTACCACAGCAAGAAGATCAAGCCTCTTTCTTTCAGAGAAGGAGACTTGGTGCTCAGAAGAATCCAGCGCACCGCAGGCCAGCACAAGCTCTCCTCCCCATGGGAGGGACCCTTCATCATCAGTAGGGCATTGCATAACAACGCATACTACTTGATCGATGCCCAGAAGCCAAGGAAGCGCAAGAGGGACGACTCCGGCCAGGAGACGGAACGTCCATGGAACGCGGCGTTGCTTCGCCCGTTCTATTGCTAGAAGGCAAGTATCAAACATGGAAAGAGCATGCACATATGTATCTTTCCCCCTCTTCGGGGATTTCCAATGAATGCAATGAAAATAGCATGCCTTATGCTTCTTTTTAAGTTCACATCTAGAGTGCTCACTCTGTGAAGCCCCTTGCTGGCTCTAGTAAGCTCGGGGGCTCCCTAGCCGCCCGGACGCCTTCCTTATGTTTTAGAAAAACACATAGTGTACGCCGGACCGATCCCTGGTCACCTCATAACAGCTACAGACTGGCTCCCGGCTGTCCAGCTAGCGAGGCGACGCGAGGTAATGTCGGATGCATGCAAAGTTTGACTACAAAAAGGTTGCTGGCTCGGGTTGGCTTGATCTATTTTACGATCTCATTCTAGTCGGCCTTTGCTGGTTTATGCCTGAGTCTTTAAGTCTTGATGGCTTCGAAAAATCTAAGTCTTGTATTCTCAAAGTCAGAAACCTCGACCCAGTCACAGACCGGCTCCCGGCTGCCTGGCTGGCGGGGTGGAAACTTGGGGGTACAGGAATTGGAGAAAAAGAAGTCAAACAGGAATCAAAAGATAAAGATATAAAACAACATGCATGGCAATACGAATATAATGCTGAATTCATACATTCAAAATGCATTGGCCCACGGTCGAAGTTCATTACACCCCCGAGTGGGTGGAACTGTTGGACTGACAAGACAATTTCAGACAACAAAAAGAAAAAACAGGACCGGCTAAGGGGTTGTGGCCTCATCGGTCGCCTCGGCTGCTGCTCCTGAAGTGGTGGCTTCACCATCGCCAGTTGCTGCCGATGCGGTGGCGCCGTCTCCTCCGCGAGGGCTTCCGGCTCCGTCCACACCGGAGTCGGCGTACCCCGCGCCGCTGGAAGCGGCAGCACTCTCCAACTCGTGGGCTGCCTCGTCGAAGCTGCCATCGGCGTCATAGGGCTGAAGGCCATGCAGATCTTCGGGGATCACATTGCCGCCTTCGCCCTGCTCCAAGTTGAGCTCATCCCAGGCAGCGTACGAGGCGATGTCGCTGGCCCTCACGCGCAGCGCCTCCTCCACGGCCTGCAGCTCCACCTCTGAGTCGTCGTGCTGAGCGACGAGCTTGCCCAAGTCCAGGTTTTGGTACCAGGACTTGGCCAAGCGCAGAGCCATGTAGGCTCCAGCGCACGCAGCCGAAGCACGCCAGGCGTCAAGACGGTCCTCGCCAGCCGCAAGCTAGCGGGAGAGCCGGCTCATCGACGCCGGCTCCACGCCATCAGGCCAGAGGGCCACCACCATCGATGAGCCTGCGATCTGGAGCTGAGCCACGGACTCGCCCATGACGCGCAGGCGGGCCCTGAGGCCAACTCCGATCTCCTCCACGCTCCAGCCGGAGGTAGCATCTACCTCCTGCCCGGCCGCACGGAGCTCCTCGCGGCTCACCTCGACGGCCGTGTCAGCTGCGCCCTGTGTCTCAGGGAAGAGGCCTGAGACAGGGAAAGGGGCGCAAAGATGAGTAAGAGGAGGAGACGGCAAAGAAAGTTCAAGACGAAACAAAAGAAGACTCACAGTTGAAGTTGCCATCCGTCTCATGGGCGCTCTATAGGGCCTCGAGCTCCCGCACTTTGATTGCTTGAGTAAGGCGGGCGACTTCATCCTGGAGGGCCGCCGCCGAGTCCAGGGCCTTGGCTAGCTACGTCTGCTTCTGGACCAAGGCGTCCTCCTTCTCCTTCAAAGCAGCGTCCTTGAGCTTCATCTCCCCGAGATGAAGCGACTCAAGACATTCCACGTCGGCAGTATGGGAGGCGTCCTTCTCCTGCAGAGAGGTGCGCAGCTGCTCCAGCTCGGCCCGGCTGGCCGCCTCGAGCTCCTTCTTCTCCGTTTGGAGAAGAGTCAGGTGCTCCTGGAGCCAGACGTCCGCGTAACACAGGGCGTCCCGGCCCATGACAACGTCGCCCAGCCGGGCTTGAAGCTCGGCAATCTGTCCATCAGCCGCCTGGTTCTGAGCCCGCAGCATGTTGTAGGCCTGCACCTTGGCATCATAAAGATCCTACAAAGCAAGGAAAAGGCAGAAGTAAGATTCGGCCTGGTTAAGTCATAACCAGCCCGACTCTCGGGGGCTACACCCAGTGGGTGCGCTAGCGCGCCCCCAGTGATTCAAGAAGAAGAAAATAAAAAACCTAAGACAAAGATGAGGCACTTACCTTGGTGAGCTCCTCCAAGCGCTCCAGAACACCGCCCACCACGCGGGCCGCCTGGTCCACCTTGAACGGGTTGCTGGCAAACATCGACACCAGCTCCGGGACACCGTGGAGCGCGGTGCCTGTGGGCAGCTTCGAGCGCGCTAGGTTGGCCGCTCGCCAAGTCTTCATGGGCCGGCTCCCGACCCTGGCACCGGCTCCTGGAGCAGCCGGACCATGGTGGGAGACGACGATGGTCCGTCTCCAGGTGCCGGCATGGCGGCCGGCTCCGCTGACGTCCCAGTCGGTGTCGTCTCCTCGGCACGAGGTGGATGGGCCGTGTCCGGCGCATCCATGTTCACTCCTGGCGCATCCAGGGCCTTGTCTGGCGCGTCCAAGGCCCACCTCAAGACCCACCGGTGTAGAGGCGTCCGGCTCGGAGGGCTGGGCCTCCTCACTCCTCGGGGCGCGCCTCGGGGCCGCCTCGCTAGCTGGCTCCTCCACGCGAGCACGCGTGGAGGGGTCATGTCTAGCCTTGGTACGCTTCTCCGCCGGCTTCTCGGCCCGGCTGGGGCGAGACTCGCCCCCGACCGTCTTCCCCGCGGCCGCATCCCACCGGCGCTTGGACTGCACCTCGAGCTCCCTCTGGACAGCGTCAGCCGCTCTCCAGCCGGCCTATTCGGCTGCAGAGGTGGTGTCTTCCTCCACATCTTCTGCCTCCCTGTGGGGCGACATTTCTTGAGAAACGAAGCTTCACACAATACAAAATGAAAGAAGGGAGAGGAACCCTTACCCTGGGACGATGGGCACTTGCCTCCTGCCGCCACCGGCACAGCGCTTCTTAGCGCCGCCTGCCCGTGCTCTGGCTGGAGGACTCGTCGCTGGGCGCTTAGGAGCCGGCCTGGAAGCTGTGGCACCCTTGCCCTTCTACAGGCCGCCTCATCAGATCCGGTCTCCTCGGCCCTATGACGTCGCCCGCGCGACAGAGGCGGGCTGGTGACCTCCTCCACCCCGTCGGAGTCTTCCTCGAAGGTTGCATCAGATAGGGAGGAAGGAGTCTCGTCATCGCCCGTCCAATCTACGATGGAGGGCCGCAGATGCTCACCAGACGGCTCCGTCCCTTCCGACTCCAGCGCATTCTCCGAGCCTTCGAAGGAGGCAGAGCGGGACTCGATTATGCCCTCGTCCTCGATCTCCGAGGCGTCGGACGTCGCCACGTCAGGGGCAGGCGGGTTGAGTGTTGCATGCAGCTTCTCGAACAGCTGCGCGAAGGAGTTGACAGCCGGCTCAGCGAGACGGCCGGTCGCAAGACAAACAGCAAAAACAGAACAACAAAGAGTTCTTACCACCGGAGGCGGACGGGACCTGTAGTAAGGGCTCATCCCCCACGTCTAGTTCCCACTGTCGTCCATGCGGGCGGTGGAAATCTGGTTCACCCCTCGCGCCACCGCGCTAGGGGTGAATCTCTTGGTGGATGTCCGGCAGGGGTCGTGCCGGCCGCTCATCTGGCAGACCAGATGAGGCCGCCTCTACAGCGGCAGAATCCTGCGGGTAACCATGGTGGTCAGCAGGTCGCGGCCAAGGAAGCCGCTTTTCTCCAAAATGTCGAGGTGGGCGCCGATCTGCGCCACCTCGGGAATCGGCTTCCGGAACTTCGCCCCCCACTTCAACTTCGTCGGAGGGTTAATGTTGAATGGGGGCATGTTGAGGGCGTCGCGGGCAGGGTCGACATTCTTCACGTAGAATAAGCCCTTCTGCCACTGCTTGATAGACTCCTGCAGCGGCAGCAGGGGGAAGCCGGACTTCGAACGATGATGCACCAGTGCGGCTCCACACGGCGTCATCGGGCGTGGCCCAACGTGCTTCTCCAGCGCGGCCTTGTCCATCACAATGGACTGCTTCTTGAAGAAAAACAACCTTCACCAGAGATCGAGGCGGGGCTTGATCCCCAGGAAGCCCTCGCACAAGACCACGAAGACCGACAGCTGCAAGATGGCATTCGGCGCCAAGTGGTGTGGCTGCAGGGCGAAGAAGTGGAGCCGTTCGGAGAAGAGGCGCTCGTCGGGAGCCCAAAGCCCGTGTGGAAGTGCTCGTCGAAAACGACAATCTCTCCCCCAGCCGGTGTTGGGGCGGTCTCGACGCCAGGGATCTGCACCAGCACCTGGGAGGCCGGGGGCAACAGCCGGTGATGGGGAGCGCTGTCGCCTTCGCAGACCTTGCTGCCAAGCCAAGCTCCCTGCGACGAGGCCTTCTTCGAGGAGGAGCCACCGACCATGACTACTGGCGGCAGAAGCTCGGGAAGGCTGGTGGCTCGATGGCGACGAAGAAGAAGAAGACGAAGAGGACAGGCTCTTTCTCTCTCGGCTCAGGAAGGAAGAGGGCTTCGATGTGGGGCGAGTGGCCTCCTCGGAACCTCCGCATCTCATTTCAACCCCACGAAGCGTCGTCGGGAGGGGATCCGGTGCGCACGAAACCCCACTAACCCCGTGTATTACGGGCGGTAACGCTTCCCGAAGCCCAACCATCGTGGAGTAAATCCACAGAGGATCTTCCGCGTGGAGGCCGAGGGGGCGTCGTGGCGGGACCCAAGGCCCAGGCCCGGTCTCGTCACCTGTAATAACCATCATTACGTCAGGTTGGGCCTGGCACATGGCGCGATCTGCGCGGCCTACAACGAAGCCGAGGCGTCGCTTGATACGTCTCCGTCGTATCTACTTTTCCAAACTCTTTTGCCCTTGTTTGGACTCTAATTTGCATGATTTGAATGGAACTAACCCGGACTGACGCTGTTTTCAGCAGAATTGCCATGGTGTTGTTTTTGCGCAGAAATAAAAGTTCTCGGAATGACGTGGAAATCTACGAGGAATTTTTCTGGAATATATAAAAAATACTGGCGCAAGAATCAACTGGAGGGACGGAGCGAGGAACTCACAAGCCCACCAGCCCCCCCCCCCTCGGCCGGGGCTGGCAGGCTTGTGAGCCCCTTGGAACTCCACCGCCCCTAATTCCAGCTCTATATAATCTCCTTCGTCCGAAAAAAATCAAGGAGAAGTGTTCATCGCGTTTTACGATACGGAGGCGCCGCCACCTCCTGTTCTTCCTCTGGAGGGCAAATCTGGAGTCCATTCTGGGCTCCTGAGAGGGGAGATCGTCGTCATCGTCATCATCAACCTTCCTTCATCGCCAATCCCATGATTCTCTTCACCGTTCGTGAGTAATCTCATCGTAGGCTTGCTGGACGGTGATGAGTTGGATGAGATCTATCATGTAATCGAGTTAGTTTTGACGGGGATTGATCCCTAGTATCCACTATGTTCTGAGATTGATGTTGCTACTACTTTGCCATGCTTAATGCTTGTCACTAGGGCCCGAGTGCCATGATTTTAGATCTGAACCTATTATGTTGTCGTCAATATATGTGTGTTTTAGATCCTATCTTGCAAGTTGTAGTCACCTACTATGTGTTATGACCCGGCAACCCCGGAGTGACAATAGCCGGAACCACTCCCGGAGATGACCATAGTATGAGGAGTTCATGTATTCACCAAGTGTTAATGCGTTGGTCCGGTTCTTTATTAAAAGGAGAACCTTAATATCCCGTAGTTTCCATTAGGACCCCGCTGCCACGGGAGGGATGGACAATAGATGTCATGCAAGTTCTTTTCCCTAAGCACGTATGACTACATACGGAATACATGCCTACATTAGATTGACGAACGAGAGCTAGTTACTTACCTCTCTGTGTTATAACGGTTACATGATGAATAGCATCCGGCATAATCATCCATCACCGATCCAATGCCTATGAGTTTTTCCTACCGTTCCTTGCTACGTTACTTTGCAGCTACTACTGTCACTGCTGCTACTGTTATTCTGTTGCTACTGCTGCTATCATACTACCTTGCTACTGAAACTTTGCTGCAGATACTAAATCTTTCAGGTGTGGTTGAATTGACAACTCAACTGCTAATACTTGAGAATATTCTTTCGCTTCCCCTTGAGTCGAATCAATAAATTTGAGTTGAATAGTCTACCCTCGAAAACTGTTGCGATCCCCTATACTTGTGGGTTATCAAGACCTTTTTCTGGCGCCGTTGCCGGGGAAGCACAGCTATATTCTCTGAGTCACTTGGGATTTACGTCTGTTGATCACTATGAGGAATCCGATAGATCCAAGAACTAAAGTCTTGCCCTCCACTACGAGGACAGGTAAGGAACTACCATCTAGCTCTGCACTTGATTCATCTTCAGTTATGAGTAAGTTTGCGACATCACCTCCTGCTAGAAATCTTGATATGTCGCCTGTGCTTGATGATGCTACTTCTGCTGCCCATTAAGCTTATGATGATGCTATGCGTGATACTGCTTTGCCTGATGATTCTATGCTTGATACTGCTTTGCCACTAGGTGCATTCCTTGATGCAAAAATTGCTAGAGTTGCTGCTAGATGTGATGATACTTCTGAAACTGTTGATACTATTGAAGTAGAACCTGCTATTTTGCCTGCTAGAACTAGCTCTCCTATGCCTGAATTGCCTGATACGCCTGAGTGTTATTTTATGGAGGGAGAGATAGCTGAGGATTTTCTTGCGTGTAAGGATAGATATGGTGTTGAGAAATTACTGCTCAAGTGGAAAGAAAAATCTCTAAACGTTAGGATGAAATACGACCCGATGTTTGCTACTTCGCCTATCTTTGTGACCGATAAGGATTATGAATTCTCTGTTGACTGCGAGTTAATCACTTTGGTCGAATCTGATCCTTTTCACGGTTATGAGTCTGAAACGGTTGTATCCCATCTTACCAAACTGCACAATATAGCCACCCTATTCACTAGTGAGGAAAAGATCCGCCACTACTATATCCTCAAGCTGTTTCCTTTCTCGCTAAAGGATGATGCTAAGACTTGGTTCACTTCTCTTGCTCCTGGTTGTGTGCGTAGCCCCCAGGATATGGTCTATTAATTCTATGAAAAACATTTCCCTGCCCATAAGAAGCAAGCTGCCTTGCAGGAAATATACAACTTTGCTCAAGCTGAAGAAGAGAGTCTCCCACAAGCTTGGGGGAGGCTCATCCAGCTACTGAATGCTTAGCCTAATCACCCTCTTGAGAAGAATGAAATACTTGATATCTTCTATAATGGACTTACCGATGCTTCTAAATACCACCTAGATAGTTGCGCCGGTTGTATTTTTAGGGAACGGATCATACAACAAGCTGAGATCCTATTGAATAACATCTTGTGAAGTGAGAATGCTCGGACTCTTACCGAACCACCTCCTAAGCCAACTCCGAAGAAAAGAGGTATTCTATTCCTCAGTCCCGAAGATATGCAAGAAGCTAGGAAATCTATGAAAGAGAAAGGCATTAAATCTGAAGATGTCAAAAATCTACCACCTATCGAAGAGATCCATGGTCTCGATAACCCCATACAGGTAGTAGAAGTAAATTCTCTGTGTAGGTTTGATGAGAGTGATATTCCTTTTGATAAACCTGCTAGCCTATGCATGGATGAATTTGATAACTTTGTTGCCAAACAACAGAGTTTCAACGATTATGTTAGCAGAAAATTGGAACAGAATGCTCGTATGCTTAGTCATTTAAGTGCTTGTGTGGACAGAAACGTCAATGATCTTAAGCTTCTGAGTAAACATGCCTTTATGGTTACTACTCAAGTAGAACAAGTACTTAAAGCTCAGAATGACTTGCTCAATGAGTTGAATGACAATTCTGTCAAAGTCGTCACTAGAGGCGGTAGAATGACCTAGGAACCTTTGTATCCTGAGGGTCATCCAAAGAGAATTGAAGAAGATTCTCAAGGAGTTAGCACTGATGCACCTAGTCATCCTAGAAAGAAGAAGAAAGATGATAGGAACCTGCATGCTAGCAACCCTGTTGCTGCTACACCTGAGAGTCCAAACGATGCCTCTGTTTCTGATGTCGAAACACAATTTGGTGATGAACATGAGCCTAATGATAATATCAATAGTGATATTCATATTGATGCTCAACCTAGCAATGATAAGGATGTGGAGGTTGAACGTGTTGATCTTGATAACCCACAGCCTAAGAATAGAAGATACGATAAGAATGACTTCGCTGCTAGGAAGCATGGTAAAGAAAGGGAACCATTGGTTTAGAAACCCATGCCCTTTCCCCCCAAACCATCCAAGAAAAAGGATGATGAGGATTTTGAGCGCTTTGTTGAAATGATTAGACCTGTCTTTCTGCAAATCCGTTTGACAGATATGCTCAAAATGACTTCATATGCAAATACATGAAGGATATTATGACTAATAAGAGGAGGATACCTGAGGTTGAGATTTCCACCATGCTTGCTAATTACACTTTCGAGGGTGGAACTCCCAAGAAACTAGGTGATCCCGGTGTGCCCACTATACCTTGCTCCATTAAAGGCAACTATGTTAGAACTGCTTTATGCGACCTTGGAGCCGGTGTTAGTGTTATGCCTCTCTCTCTTTACCGTAGACTTGAACTGGATAAGTTGACACCCACCAAAATCTCTCTGCAAATGGCCAACAAATCAACTGCTTTCCCTATCGGCATTTGCGAGGATGTGCTTGTTGTGGTTGCCAACGTTACTATCTTAACAGACTTTGTTATCTTGGATATTCCCGAGGACGATGCCATGGCGGTTATCCTTGGAAGACCCTTTCTTAACACTGCAGGGGCTATTATAGATTGCAACAAAGGCAATGTCACTTTCCATGTCAACGGTAATGAGCATACGGTGCACTTCGCGAAGAAACAATATCGAGTACATTGCATCAACGCTATCGAAAAAAATTCATCGATTCTTCTTGGGAGCTTTGAATGCCCTATACCTCCTGTTAATACGAAGTATGATTTGCTTGTTGGGGAGATACACATCCCCATTGAGGTGACCTAGTGACTATTCGAAAATTCTCCGTTCTCTTTTGCGATTCGAAAAAGTTTGTCAAGGAGACTTGATCAACCTCAGCGACGGATTTCTTTTGATGACCATGAGATGGATGAATCGAGGAGTCACGAACCTGTGTTCCGAGCTTTCACCTTCGGTTGCTTAGAAGAAAAATGATAGATTTAGTTTAGTTTTCCCTATTTTCTTTCTTAGCGTCTCGTAGAAAAATACGCCGAAAATAAAAGTTCTCCGAACATCCTGAAAATCAAGTATGATTTTTTCTGGAATTTTTGAAAAATACTGAGACGAAGAGCTAGTCTGGGGGATGCGCCAGTGGGTCACAAGCCCAGGAGGCCCGGCCACCCCCCTGGCCGGGGCTGGCAGGCTTGTGGGGCTCACATGCACCCCCTCCACTCATTCTAGCTCTCATCTACTTCTCCTACCTCCAGAAAAATTCATTTCGCAGCTCAAACCCGTGTTCTTGCTCCTCTTGCTGGGATTTTCGATCTCCTTGCTCAAAGCACCATTCTCCGAACTGTTTTGGGGAAATTACTCCTTGGTAAGTGACTCCTCCATTGGTCCAATTAGTTTTTGCTCTAGTGCCTTATACTTCTCGTATTTTTGCTGCCTTGGTGACCATGTTCTTGAGCTTTGCATGTTAATTTTAGCTAGTCCCAAGTAGTTTTGATGCGTAATATGGCTTCTAGGCACTTGTGGGAGTAGTTGCTACGAGTTTTGTTAAGCCTTGTTCACTTTTCCTTAGAATCGCTAAAAAATTCAGAAATTTTCAGAGATAGAAAAGGGAAAAGATGAGGAGGTTCTTAAGAGGCTCTTCAAGCCGTGACCCCAAGGATGATGGAAGTGAGAAGAAGCCCAAGTATCTGGTCCCTCGAGTTGCAGAAGTTCGGGCGTGCGAGTGGCCAAGCGATGTGTTCTTACGCGCCGCCGGACTTTATGAGGACTTTTACTACTTGGTGGAGAACGCGGGCCTTGACGCCTTCGTTGAAGATAAGTGTCCGCAATACCTCCTCCTCACTAATATCTTCGTACAAAGCTTTAACTTCTATCCGAGGAAGAATCCTCCTGTGATTGAGTTCCAACTATATGATATCCCCGAGTGCATGTCACTCCAGGATTTTTGCAATGTTTGCAAATTACCTTACGTTGGGGATATTCATGAACCTCGTCCACGGGACTTGGAAGCTTACATCCACACTATTGATGTAGGAGAGGAGAGAGGAGTGTCTTGCGCTAGAGCTGCTAGCATACATTTTCCCGTGCTTCGGTACTTCTCACTATTTGTGGGAAAATGTTTGATTGGCCGTGGGAAAGCTGGGTCACTTAGCTCTCCAGATCTTGCGGCCTTGCGCGAAGCCCTTTATAATGATAAAACTTATAGCTTGGGCGCTATAGTAGCTCAACGGTTGAACACGAACCGTTCTAAAGGCATTGTCTATGGAGGTATCTATGCTACTCGTCTTGCTAGACACTTTGATATACCTATTAGACTGGAAGGGGAAGATGAGATTCTTCCTCCCGAGAGATATCTAGATTACGATAGCATGGTTCGCCATGACTTCCTTGATAGAGATATAATAGAAGGATGATTTATAACCTGGTGTTTAGTCAAGGTACTCGTGAGACCATTACTTTCCGTGCTCCTTGTTTGTTCAACCTTCATGCACGCAGGTACATTATTATGCCCTCGGACATCTACGCATATTGGGGCCTAGCCCAACCACAGGTGTCTGTGCCTGAGCCGCCAGTCGAGTACCAGACGCCGGTTTATCAGTGGGAGCCAGAGGAGCTCACACAGAAGTGGCATCCTCAGTCCACTCCCGAGTACCCCGGAGCTGGTTATTTCCCTCCATGGGAGTAGACGAACTTAGGACAAAAGCCTAAGCTTGGGGGAGTACGTGTTTCTCACCGACTTTACATTCTTGTTTACGCTTTCACTTTGTTCGTCGGTGTTCACACTTTGCCACTCTATCATCCATGCTAGTTTATTTTCTTTTTCTCGTTTTCTTTTCGTGTGTCTGTCTAGTTTGAGAAAACCCAAAAAGATTTTCTTGTTCTTCTTTTGCTTGTTGGGAGCTTTCCCGTGTAAATAGTTTTCTTTTTATTTGGGTCAAGGTAGAAGATCATGGTTACAATGTTTAGTGGCTCTCGCATGCATATCTGCTTATCTGTTAAAGAGCCATATTACTTTGTCTTCTCCTTTATGTTTGCCTGCGGATTCCAGCATAGTCCAATGCACGAGCACTTTTATTATTGTTCACATCATTCGGTCGTGCAAGTGAAAGGCAATAATGACGATATATGATGAAGTGACTGAGCCTGGAAAAGCTGGTATGAACTCGATCTATTTTGTTTTTGTAAATATGACTAGCTCATCATTCCTGATTCAGCTTTGTTGTGAGAGAAATGTGTTTGCAATGACAACTTAGAGATCATAGTTGCTTATGCCATGCTTACTTAGCTAGGAGCTTATAATGGTTTGTCTTGGATGCCCACATGAATTTTGAGATGACTGTGATGTAGTATGATAGGATGGTATCCTCCTTTGAATGATTCAAGTGGCTTGACTTGGCGCATGTTCACGCATGTAGTTGAAACAAAATCAACATAGCCTCTATGATATTCATGTTCATGGTGATTTATGTCCTACTCATGCTTGCACTCAATGTTGGTTAATCTCAATGCATTTTGATGACTGTTGTCACTCTCTAGTTGGTCGCTCCCCAGTCTTCTGCTAGCATTCACTTGTACTAAGCGGGAATACTGCTTGTGCATCCACTTCCATAAACCCAAAGTTGTTCCATATGAGTCCACGATACCTACCTATATGCGGTATCTACATGCCGTTCCAAGTAAATTTGCATGTGCCACTCTCTAAATCTTCAAGAAATAATCTGTTTTGCATGCCCGAACCGCTCATGTGGTGACAGGGGGCTATCAGTATCTTCCATGCTAGGCGTGTTATCCTCGATATGTGTTTATTCACTATCATTCACGAGAAAGGGGCCGGTAATTGGAATGCCCGGTTCCATGCTCAAATTGAAAAGACAATTGCAAACAAAACTCCCCCTGGATTGATGTTGGTATGGACGGCACCCGAGTATTCGGCTAGTCGTGGAGTGTGATTGATTGGTGGTGGGGGAGTCAAAACTTTACTTTTCTGTTTAGGAACGGCCTATAGCATGTGTAGCGTGGAAGATGGTGAGAACTCTTAGTCATTGCGTTGACAATGAAAGCATGCCACCCAAAATTATTATCTCTGTTTTCGAAGCTTGAGCTCTGGCACCTCTGCAAATCAATGCTTCCCTCTGCGAAGGGCCTGTCTATTTATTTTCCTGTTGAGTCATCCTCCTCTTATAAAAGCACCAACTAGAGAGCACCTCTGTCATTTTTATGCTTTGCTTTTAACTGTATTGAGTATGACTGTGACTGGATCTTCTTTGCCATGAATTACAATGTTTAGTCAGCCCTTGGTCTTTGAAGGTGCTCTGCATTTATGTTTTGCGGTCTCAGAAAGAGCTAGCAAGATACCATCTATTCGTGTTGCTTCATGATTGTTTTGATTGAAGTGTTGACGTTTGAAACTTACTATAATTTGCTCGCTAGTTGATTATACCTTTGGTATGAGTTTACCGTGAGACCTAGATGTCATTTCCTTACGTGGTTTGCTTGTGATCTTGCTGAAAAATTCTGGATATGAGTTATACATAGTTGCAACAACAAGATCAAACAGAGTTCGTCAAAGTTTTTCTTTTGTCTCTTTCAGTTTGACAAAGAAGGCTTTAAGCTTGGGGGAGTTGATATGTCTCCATCGTATCTACTTTTCCAAACTCTTTTGCCCTTGTTTTGGACTCTAATTTGCATGATTTGAATGGAACTAACTCGGACTGGCGCTGTTTTCAGCAGAATTGCCATGGTGTTGTTTTTGTGCAGAAATAAAAGTTCTCAGAATGACCTGGAAATCTAAGAGGAATTTTTCTGGAATATCTAAAAAATAGTGGCACAAGAATCAACTGGAGGGACGGAGCCAGGAGCTCACATGCCCACCAGGCCCCCCCTGGCCGGGGCTGGCAGGCTTGTGAGCCCCTCGGAGCTCCGCCTGTGGGGAAAATCGCATGGGAAACAAAAAAAATTCCTACGCGCACGAAGACCTATCATGGTGATGTCCATCTACGAGAGGGGATGAGTGATCTACGTACCCTTGTAGATCGTACAGCAGAAGCGTTAGTGAACGCGGTTGATGTAGTGGAACGTCCTCACGTCCCTCAATCCACCCCGCGAACAATCCCGCGATCAGTCCCACGATCTAGTTGTTGGGGAAACGTCGCATGGGAAACAAAAATTTTCCTACGCGCACGAAGACCTATCATGGTGATGTCCATCTACGAGAGGGGATGAGTGATCTACGTACCCTTGTAGATCGTACAGCAGAAGCGTTAGAGAACACGGTTGATGTAGTGGAACGTCCTCACGTCCCTCGATCCGCCCCGCGAACAATCCCGCGATCAGTCCCACGATCTAGTGCCGAACGGACGGCACCTCCGCGTTCAACACACGTACAGCTCGACGATGATCTCGGCCTTCTTGATCCAGCAAGAGAGACGGAGAGGTAGAAGATTTCTCCGGCAGCGTGACGGCGCTCCGGAGGTTGGTGATGATCTTGTCTCAGCAGGGCTCCGCCCGAGCTCCGCAGAAACGCGATCTAGAGGTAAAACCGTGGAGGTATGTGGTCGGGCTGTCGTGGCAAAAGTTGTCTCAAATCAGCCCTAAAACCCCACTATATATAGGAGGAGGAGGGGGGAGACTTGCCTTGGGGTCCAAGAACTCCCAAGGGAGTCGGCCGAGCCAAGGGGGAAGGTCTCCCCCTCCCAAACCGAAATCCACTTGGTTTGGAAGGTGGAGTCCTTCTTCCCTTTCCCACCTCCTTCTTTTTTTTCTTTCCTCTTTGATTTTCTTTCCTATGCGCATAGGCCTCTCTTGGGCTGTCTCACCAGCCCACTAAGGGCTGGTGTGGCACCCCAAACACCCATGGGCTTCCCCGGGGTGGGTGGGCCACCCCGGTGAACTCCCGGAACCCATTCGTCATTCCCGGTACATTCCCGGTAACTCCGAAAACCTTCCGGTAATCAAATGAGGTCATCCTATATATCAATCTTCGTTTTCGGACCATTCCGAAAACCCTCATGACGTCGGTGATCTCATCCAGGACTCCGAACAACATTCAGTAACCAACCATATAACTCAAATATGCATAAAACAACGTCGAACCTTGAGTGTGCAGACCCTGCGGGTTCGAGAACTATGTAGACATGACCCGAGAGACTCCTCGGTCAATATCCAATAGCGGGACCTGGATGCCCATATTGGATCCTACATATTCTACGAATATCTTATCGTTTGAACCTCAGTGCCAAGGATTCATATAATCCCGTATGTCATTCCCTTTGTCCTTCGGTATGTTACTTGCCCGAGATTCGATCATCAGTATCCGCATACCTATTTCAATCTCGTTTACCGGCAAGTCTCTTTACTCGTTCCGTAATACAAGATCCCGCAACTTACACTAAGTCACATTGCTTGCAAGGCTTGTGTGTGATGTTGTATTACCGAGTGGGCCCCGAGATACCTCTCCGTCATACGGAGTGACAAATCCCAGTCTTGATCCATACTAACTCAACGAACACCTTCGGAGATACCTGTAGAGCATCTTTATAGTCACCCAGTTACGTTGCGACGTTTGATACACACAAAGCATTCCTCCGGTGTCCGTGAGTTATATGATCTCATGGTCATAGGAACAAATACTTGACACGCAGAAAACAGTAGCAACAAAATGACACGATCAACATGCTACGTCTATTAGTTTGGGTCTAGTCCATCACATGATTCTCCTAATGATGTGATCCCGTTATCAAGTGACAACACTTGCCTATGGCCAGGAAACCTTGACCATCTTTGATCAACGAGCTAGTCAACTAGAGGCTTACTAGGGACAGTGTTTTGTCTATGTATCCACACAAGTATTGTGTTTCCAATCAATACAACTATAGCATGGATAATAAACGATTATCATGAACTAAGAAATATAATAATAACTAATTTATTATTGCCTCTAGGGCATATTTCCAACAGTCTCCCACTTGCACTAAAGTCAATAATCTAGTTCACATCACCATGTGATTCCAACGAATCCAACACCCATATAGTTCTGGGGTCTGATCACGTCTTGCTCGTGAGAGAGGTTTCAGTCAACGGTTCTGAAACTTTCAGATCCGTGTGTTCTTTACAAATCTTTATGTCATCTTATAGATGCTGCTACTACGTGCTATTCGGAAATGCTCCAAATATCTACCCTACTATACGAATCCGTTTCACTACTCATAGTTATTCGGATTAGTGTCAAAGCTTGCATCAACGTAACCCTTTACGACGAACTCTTTAACCACCTCCATAATCGAGAAAAATTCCTTAGTCCATTATTTACTAAGGATAAATTTTGACCGCTGCTAGTGATTCAATCATGGATCACTCTCTGTACCCTCAACAGACTTTGAGTCAAGGCACACATCAGGTGCGGTACACAGCATGGCATACTTTAGATTCTACGGCTAAGGCATAGAAACGACCTTCGTCTATTTTCTTTATTCTGCCGTGGTCGGGTTTTGAGTCTTACTCAAATTCACACCTCACAACACAACCAAGAACTCCTTCTTTGCTAATCTATTTTGAACTCATTCAAAAACTTGTCAAGGCATGCATCTTATTGAAACTTTCATTAAGCGCTTTTGATCCATCTCCATAGATCTTTGATGCTCAACGTTCAAGTAGCGCAATCCAGGTATTCCTTTGAAAACTCCTTTCAAACAACCTTGTATGCTACACAGAAATTCTACATTACTTATGATCCAAAATATGTCAACCACATAGACTTATCAGAAATTCTATAGTGCTCCCACTCACTTCTTTGGAAATCAAGTTTCTCATAAACCTTGTACACACCCAAAATCTTTGATTATCTCATCAAAGTGCTTATTCCAACTCCGAGATGCTTGCACCAGTCCATTGAAGGATCACTGGAGTTTGCATACTTGTTAGTATCCTTAGGATCGACAAAACCTCATGGTTGTATCTCATACAATGTTTACTCAAGGAAACCGTCGAGGAAACAATGTCTTGACATCCTACGTGCAATATTTCATAAATAATGCAGCAACTACTAACATAATTCTAACAGACCTTTAGCATCGCTACGAGTGAGAAAGACTCATCATAGTCAACTGTTTGATCTTGTCGAAAACATCTTTGCGACAAGTCGAGCTTTTCTTAATAGTGACTTATCACCATCATCGTCTGTCTTCTTTTAAAGATCCATCTTTACTCAATAGTCTTATGACCATCAAGTAGTTCTTTCAAAGTCTACACTTTGTTTTCATACATGGATCCTCTCTCGGATTTCATGGCTTCCAGCCATTTGTCGGAACCTAGGCCCACCATCGCTTTCTCCATAACTCGTAGGTTCACTGTTGCTCAACAACATGACCTCCAAGACAGGGTTACCATACTACTCTGCAGCAGTACGCGACCTTGTCGACCTACGAGGTTTGTAGTAACTTGATTCGAAGCTCAATGATCACCATCATCGGCTTCCACTTCAATTGGTGTAGGCGCCACAGGAACAACTTCCTACGCCCTGCTACACACTGGTTGAAGTGATGGTTCAATAACCTCATCAAGTTCTACTACCCTCCCACTCAATTCTTTCGAGAGAAACCTTTCCTCGAGAAAGGATCCGTTTCTAGAAACAAACACTTTGCTTTCGGATCTGAGATAGGAGATGTACCCAATTGTTTTGGATATCCTATGAAGATGCATTTATCCGCTTTGGGTTCGAGCTTATCAGACTGAAACTTTTTCACATAAGTGTCGAAGCCCCAAACTTTCAAGAAACGACAGTTTAGATTTCTCTAAACCTCAGTCTATACTGTGTCATCTCAACGGAAATACGTGGTGCCCTATTTAAAGTGAGTGCGGTTGTCTCTAATGCATAACCCATAAACGATAGTGGTAATTCGATAAGAGACATCACAGCATGCACCATACTAAATAGTGCGTGGCTATGACGTTCAGACACATCATCACACTATGATGTTCCAGGTGGCATGAACTGTGAAACAATTTCCACATTGTCTTAACTGTGTACCAAAACCTCGTAACTCAGATATTCATTTCTATGATCATATCGTAGACAGTTCATCCTCTTGTTACGACGAACTTCACTCTGAAATAGAATTGAACTTTTCAATATTTCAGACTTGTGATTCATTAAGTAAATACTCCAGTATCTACTCAAATCTTCAGTGAAGTAAGAACATAATGATATCCACTACGTGCCTCAGCACCCATTGGACTGCATACATCAAAATGTATCACTTCCAACAAGTTACTATCTTATTTCATCTCAATGAAAACAAGGCCTTGCTCATGTGGTATGATATGCATGTCACTAGTGATTCGAAATCAGGTGAGTACAAAGATCCATCAGCATGGAGCCTCTTCATGCAATTTATACTAACATGACTCAAGCGGCAGTGCCACAAGTAAGTGGTACTATCATCATTAACTCGTATCTTTTGGCACCAATGTGTAACACTACAATCGAGATTCAATAAACCATTGAAGGTGATTATTCAAGCAAATAGAGTAACCATTATTCTCTTTGAATGAATAATCGTATTGCAATAAATACGATCCAATCATGTTCATGCTTAACGCAAGCACCAAATAACAATTATTTAGGTTCAACACCAATCCCGATGGTAGAGGGAGCGTGCGACGTTTGATCATATCAACCTTGGAAACACTTCCAACACGTATCGTCACCTCGCTTTTAGCTAGTCTCCGTTTATGCCGTAGCTTTCATTTTGCGTTACTAATCACTTAGCAACCGAACCGGTATCCAATACGCTCGTGCTACTAGGAGTACTAGTAAAGTACACATCAACATTATGTATATCAAATATACTTCTCTCGACTTTTGCCAGCCTTCTTATCTACCAAGTATCTAGAGTTGCTCCGCCTCAGTGACTGTTCCCCTTATTACAGAAGCACTTAGTCTCGGGTTTGGGTTTAATCTTGGGTCTCTTCATTAGCGCAGCAACTGTTTTGCCGTTTCACGAAGTATCCCTTCTAGCCCTCGCCTTTCTTGAAACTTAGTGGTTTTTTCAAACCATCAACTATTGATGCTCCTTCTTGATTTCTACTTTCGCAGTGTCAAACGTCGCGAATTTCTCAAGGATCATTGTATCTATCCTTGATATGTTATAGTTCATCACGAAGCTCTCACAGCTTGGTGGCAGTGACTTTGGAGAACCATCACTATTTCATCTGGAAGATTAACTCCCACTTGATTCAAGTGATTGTCGTACTCAGACAATCTGAGCACACGCTCAACGATTGAGCTTTTCTCCTTTACTTTGTGGACAAAGAATCTTGTTGGAGGTCTCGTACCTCTTAACAAGGGCACAAGCATGAAATCACAATTTCATCTCTTTAGAACATCAGTTATGTTCCGTGACGTTTTACAACGTTTTCGGCGCCTTGCTTCTAAGCCATTAAGTATTTTGCACTGAACTATCGTGTAGTCATCAGAAACGTGTATGTCGAATGTTCATAGCATCCACAGTCGATGCTCGAGGTGCAGCACACCGAGTGGTGCATTAAGGACATAAGCCTTCTGCGTAGCAACGAGGACAATCCTCGGTTTTACAGACTTAGTCTGCAAAGTTTGCTACTATCAATTTTCAACTAAATTTTCTCAAGGAACATATAAAAAATAGTAGAGCTATAGCGCAAGCTACATCGTAATTCGCAAAGACCATTAGACTATGTTCATGACAATTAGTTCAATTAATCATATTACTTAAGAACTCCCACTCAAAAAGTACATCTCTCTAGTCATTTGAGTGGTACATGATCCAAATCCGCTATCTCAAGTCCGATCATCACGTGAGTCGAAAATAGTTTCAGTGGTAAGCATCTCTATGCTAATCATATTAACTATACGATTCATGCTCAACCTTTCGGTCTCATGTGTTCCGAGGCCATGTCTGCACATGCTAGGCTCGTCAAGCTTAACCCGAGTGTTCCACGTGCGCAACTGTTTTGCACCCGTTGTATATGAACGTTGAGTCTATCACACCCGATCATCACGTGGTGTCTCGAAACGACGAACTATAGCAACGGTGCACAGTCGGGGAGAACACAATTTCGTCTTGAAATTTTAGTGAGAGATCACCTCATAATGCTACCGTCGTTATAAGAAAAATAAGGTGCATAAAAGGATTAACATCACATGCAATTCATAAGTGACATGATATGGCCATCATCACGTGCTTCTTGATCTCCATCACCAAAGCACCGGCACGATCTTCTTGTCACCGGTGTCACACCATGATCTCCATCATCATGATCTCCATCAACGTGTCGCTATCGGGGTTGTCGTGTTACTCATGCTATTACTACTAAAGCTACGTCCTAGCAAAATAGTAAACGCATCTGCAAGCACAAACGTTAGTTATAAAGACAACCCTATGGCTCCTGCCGATTGCCGTACCATCGACGTGCAAGTCGATATTTTCTATTACAACATGATCATCTCATACATCCAATATATCACATCACATCGTTGGCCATATCACATCACAAGCATACCCTGCAAAAACAAGTTAGACGTCCTCTAATTTTGTTGTTGCATGTTTTACGTGGTGACCATGGGTATCTAGTAGGATCGCATCTTACTTACGCAAACACCACAACGGAGATATATGAGTTGCTATTTAACCTCATCCAAGGACCTCCTCGGTCAATTCCGATTCAACTAAAGTTGGAGAAACTGACACCTGCCAGTCATCTTTGAGCAACGGAGTTACTCGTAGCGATGAAACCAGTCTCTCGTAAGCGTACGAGTAATGTCGGTCCAAGCCGCTTCAATCCAACAATACCGCGGAATCAAGACAAGACTAAGGAGGGCAGCAAAACGCCATCACCGCCCACAAAAACTTTTGTGTTCTACTCGAGACGACATCTACGCATGAACCTAGCTCATGATGCCACTGTGGGGTTACTCGTAGCGATGAAACCAGTCTCTCGTAAGCGTACGAGTAATGTCGGTCTGAGCCGCTTCGATCCAACAATACCGCGGAATCAAGAAAAGACTAAGGAGGGCAGCAAAACGCACATCACCGCCCACAAAAAAATTTGTGTTCTACTCGAGAAGACATCTACGCATGAACCTAGCTCTGATACCACTGTTGGGGAAACGTCGCATGGGAAACAAAAAATTTCCTACGCGCACGAAGACCTATCATGGTGATGTCCATCTACCAGAGGGGATGAGTGATCTACGTACCCTTGTAGATCGTACAGCAGAAGCGTTAGAGAACGCGGTTGATGTAGTGGAACGTCCTCACGTCCCTCGATCCGCCCCGTGAACAATCCCGCGATCAGTCCCACGATCTAGTGCCGAACGGACGGCACCTCCGCGTTCAGCACACGTACAGCTCGACGATGATCTCGGCCTTCTTGATCCAGCAAGAGAGACGGAGAGGTAGAAGAGTTCTCCGGCAGCGTGACGGCGCTCCGGAGGTTGGTGATGATCTTGTCTCAGCAGGGCTCCGCCCGAGCTCCGTAGAAACGCGATCTAGAGGTAAAACCGTGGAGGTATGTGGTCGGGCTGCCGTGGCAAAAGTTGTCTCAAATCAGCCCTAAAACCCCACTATATATAGGAGGAGGAGGGGGGAGACTTGCCTTGGGGTCCAAGGACTCCCAAGGGAGTCGGCCGAGCCAAGGGGGAAGGTCTCCCCTCCCAAACCGAAATCCACTTGGTTTGGAAGGTGGAGTCCTTCTTCCCTCTCCCACCTCCTTCTTTTTTTTTCTTTCCTCTTTGATTTTCTTTCCTATGCGCATAGGCCTCTCTTGGGCTGTCTCACCAGCCCACTAAGGGCTGGTGTGGCACCCCAAACACCCATGGGCTTCCCCGGGGTGGGTGGGCCCCCCCGGTGAACTCCCGGAACCCATTCGTCATTCCCGGTACATTCCCGGTAACTCCGAAAACCTTCCGGTAATCAAATGAGGTCATCCTATATATCAATCTTCGTTTTCGGACCATTCCGGAAACCCTCGTGACGTCCGTGATCTCATCCGGGACTCCGAACAACATTCGGTAACCAACCATATAACTCAAATACGCATAAAACAACGTCGAACCTTAAGTGTGCAGACCCTGCGGGTTCGAGAACTATGTAGACATGACCCGAGAGACTCCTCGGTCAATATCCAATAGCGGGACCTGGATGCCCATATTGGATCCTACATATTCTACGAAGATCTTATCGTTTGAATCTCAGTGCCAAGGATTCATATAATCCCGTATGTCATTCCCTTTGTCCTTCGGTATGTTACTTGCCCGAGATTCGATCGTCAGTATCCACATACCTATTTCAATCTCGTTTACCGGCAAGTCTCTTTACTCGTTCCGTAATACAAGATCCCGCAACTTACACTAAGTCACATTGCTTGCAAGGCTTGTGTGTGATGTTGTATTACCGAGTGGGCCCCGAGATACCTCTCCGTCATACGGAGTGACAAATCCCAGTCTTGATCCATACTAACTCAACGAACACCTTCGGAGATACCTGTAGAGCATCTTTATAGTCACCCAGTTACGTTGCGACGTTTGATACACACAAAGCATTCCTCCGGTGTCCGTGAGTTATATGATCTCATGGTCATAGGAACAAATACTTGACACGCAGAAAACAGTAGCAACAAAATGACACGATCAACATGCTACGTCTATTAGTTTGGGTCTAGTCCATCACATGATTCTCCTAATGATGTGATCCCGTTATCAAGTGACAACACTTGCGTATGGCCAGGAAACCTTGACCATCTTTGATCAACGAGCTAGTCAACTAGAGGCTTACTAGGGACAGGGTTTTGTCTATGTATCCACACAAGTATTGTGTTTCCAATCAATACAACTATAGCATGGATAATAAACGATTATCATGAACTAAGAAATATAATAATAACTAATTTATTATTGCCTCTAGGGCATATTTCCAACACTAGTACCGAACGGACGGCACCTCCGCGTCCAGCACACGTACAGCTCGACGATGATCTCGGCCTTCTTGATCTAGCAAGAGAGACAGAGAGGTAGAAGAGTTCTCCGGCAGCGCAACGGCGCTCCGGAGGTTGGTGATGACCTTGTCTCAGCAGGGCTCCGCCCGAGCTCCGCAGAAATGCGATCTAGAGGAAAAACCGTGGAGGTATGTGGTCGGGCTGCCGTGGAAAAGTCGTCTCAAATCAGCCCTAAAACCTCCGTATATATAGGTGGGAGGGAGGGGACCCTGCCTTGGGGCTCAAGGAGCCCCAAGGGGGTCGGCCGAGTCCAAGGGGGAAGGCTCCCCCCCAAACCGAGTTGGACTTGGTTTGGTGGGTGGGAGTCCTTCCTTCCCTTCCCACCTCCTCTTTTTTTTCTCTTTGATTTTCTTTCCTAGGCGCATACGGCCCTTTTGGGCTGTCCCACCAGCCCACTAAGGCCTGGTGTGCCACCCTCAAGGCCTATGGGCTTCCCCGGGGTGGATTGCCCCCCCCCCCCCCCGGTGAACTCCCGGAACCCATTCGTCATTTTCGGTACATTCCGGGTAACTCCGAAAATCTTCCGGTAATCAAACGAGGTCATCCTATATATCAATCTTCGTTTCCGGACCATTCCGGAAACCCTCATGACGTCCGTGATCTCATCTGGGACTCCGAACAACATTCGGTAACCAACCATATAACTCAAATACGTATAAAACTACGTCGAACCTTAAGTGTGCAGACCCTGCGGGTTCGAGAACTATGTAGACATGACCCGAGAGACTCCTCGGTCAATATCCAATAGCGGGACCTGGATGCCCATATTGGATCCTACATATTCTACGAAGATCTTATCGTTTGAACCTCAGTGCCAAGGATTCATATAATCCCGTATGTCATTCCCTTTGTCCTTCGGTATGTTACTTGCCCGAGATTCGATCATCAGTATCCGCATACCTATTTCAATCTCGTTTACTGGCAAGTCTCTTTACTCATTCCGTAATACAAGATCCCTCAACTTACACTAAGTCACATTGCTTGCAAGGCTTGTCTGTGATGTTGTATTACCGAGTGGGCCCCGAGATACCTCTCCGTCACACGGAGTGACAAATCCCAGTCTTGATCCATACTAACTCAACTAACACCTTCGGAGGTACCTGTAGAGCATCTTTATAGTCACCCAGTTACGTTGCGACGTTTGATACACACAAAGCATTCCTCCGGTGTTAGTGAGTTATATGATCTCATGGTCATAGGAATAAATACTTGACACGCAGAAAACAGTAGCAACAAAATGACACGATCAACATGCTACGTCTATTAGTTTGGGTCTAGTCCATCACGTGATTCTCCTAATGACGTGATCCAGTTATCAAGCAACAACACTTTGTTCATAATCAGAAGACACTGACTATCTTTGATCAACTGGCTAGCCAACTAGAGGCTTGCTAGGGACGGTGTTTTGTCTATGTATCCACACATGTAAATGAGTCTTCATTCAATACAATTATAGCATGGATAATAAACGATTATCTTGATACAGGAATTATAATAATAACTATATTTATTATTGCCTCTAGGGCATAATTCCAACAGTCTCCCACTTGCACTAGAGTCAATAATCTAGCCCTCACATCATCATGTGAATTACATTGTAATAAATCTAACACCCATACAATTCTGGTGTTGATCATGCTTTGGCCGTGGAAGAGGTTTAGTCAGCGGGTCTGCTACATTCAGATCCATGTGCACTTTGCATATATTTACGTCCTCTCCCTCGACGTAGTCGCGGATGAGGTTGAAGCGTCGTTTTGATCTGTCTGGTCTTCTTGTGAAACCGTGGTTCCTTTGCTAAGGCAATGGCACCCGTGTTGTCACAGAACAAGGTTATTGGATTCAGTGCGCTTGGCACCACTCCAAGATCCGTCATGAACTGCTTCATCCAGACACCCTCCTTAGCCGCCTCCGAGGCAGCCATGTACTCCGCTTCACATGTAGAATCTGCTACGACGCTTTGCTTGGAATTGCATCAGCTTACCGCACCCCCGTTAAGAATAAATACGTATCCGGTTTGCGACTTAGAGTCGTCCGGATCTGTGTCAAAGCTTGCATCGACATAACCTTTTACGGCGAGCTCTTCGTCACCTCCATACACGAGAAACATCTCCTTAGTCCTTTTCAGGTACTTCAGGATATTCTTGACCGCTGTCCAATGATCCACTCCTGGATTACTCTGGAACCTACCTGCCATACTTACGGCCAGGCTAACATCCGGTCTAGTGCACAGCATTGCATACATGATAGAACCTATGGCTGAAGCATAGGGGACGGAGCGCATATGCTCTCTATCTTCATCAGTTGCTGGGCACTGAGTCTTACTCAATCTCGTACCTTGTAAAACTGGCAAGAACCCTTTCTTGGACTGTTCCATTTTGAACCTCTTCAAAACTTTATCAAGGTATGTGCTTTGTGAAAGTCCTATCAGGCGTTTTGATCTATCCCTATAGATCTTAATGCCTAGAATGTAAGAAGCTTCTCCTAGGTCCTTCATAGAGAAACTCTTATTCAAGTAATCATTTATGCTCTCTAAAAACTCCACGTTGTTTCCAATCAGTAATATGTCATCCACATATAATATTAGAAACGCCACAGAGCTCCCACTCACTTTCTTGTAAATACAAGATTCTCCAACCACTTGTATAAACCCAAATGCTTTGATCACCTCATCAAAGCGTTTGTTCCAACTCCGAGATGCTTGCACCAGTCCATAAATGGATCGCTGGAGCTTGCACACCTTGTTAGCATTCTTAGGATCGACAAAACCTTCGGGTTGTATCATATACAACTCTTCCTTAAGGAAACCGTTAAGGAACGCCGTTTTGACATCCATCTGCCAGATTTCATAATCGAAAAATGCAGCTATTGCTAACATGATTCTGACGGACTTAAGCATCGCTACGGGTGAGAATGTCTCATCGTAGTCAACTCCTTGAACTTGTGAAAAACCCTTTGCCACAAGTCGAGCTTTATAAACGGTCACATTGCCTTCAGCGTCCGTCTTCCTCTTAAAGTGCCATTTGTTCTGAATAGCCTTGCGGCCCTCAGGTAGTACCTCCAAAGTCCACACTTTGTTCTCATACATGGATCCTATCTCAGACTTCATGGCTTCTAGCCATTTGTTGGAATCTGGGCCCACCATTGCTTCTTCATAATTTGCAGGTTCATTGTTGTCTAACAACATGATAGATAAGACGGGATTACCGTACCACTCTGGAGCAGCGCGTGGTCTAGTCGACCTGCATGGTTCGACAGAAACTTGAACTAGAGCTTCATGATCATCATCATTAACTTCCTCCTCAACCGGTGTCGCAACGACAGAGGTTTCCCCTTGCCTTGCGCCACCATCCAGAGGGATGAGAGGTTCGACAACCTCGTCAAGTTCTATCTTCCTCCCACTCAATTCTCTCGAGAGAAACTCCTTCTTGAGAAAAGCTCTGTTTTTAGCAACAAACAATTTGCCCTCGGATTTGAGATAGAAGGTGTACCCAACTGTCTCTTTTGGGTAACCTATGAAGACGCACTTTTCCGCTTTGCGTTCCAGCTTTTCAGGCTGAAGCTTTTTGACATAAGCATCACATCCCCAAACTTTAAGAAACGACAATTTTGGCCTTTTGCCATACCACAGTTCGTATGGTGTCGTCTCAACGGATTTTGATGGTGCCCTATTTAAAGTGAATGCAGTTGTTTCTAATGCATAACCCCAAAACGATAATGGCAAATCAGTAAGAGACATCATAGATCGCACCATCTCTAATAGAGTACGATTACGACGTTCGGACACACCATTACGCTGTGGTGTTCCAGGCGGTGTTAACTGTGAAACAATTCCACATTGTCTTAAGTGAGCACCAAACTCGAAACTCAGATATTCACCCCCACGATCAGACCGTAGGAACTTGATCTTCTTGTTACGATGATTTTCCACTTCACTCTGAAATTGCTTGAACTTTTCAAATGTTTCAGACTTGTGCTTCATCAAGTAGACATAACCATATCTAATCAAATCGTCAGTGAAGGTGAGAAAATAACGATATCTGCCGCGTGCCTCCACGCTCATCGAACCACACACATCGGTATGTATGATTTCCAACAAGTCACTTGCACGCTCCATTGTTCCGGAGAACGGAGTCTTAGTCATCTTGCCCATGAGGCATGGTTCGCACGTGTCAAGTGAATCAAAGTCAAGTGACTCCAAAAGTCCATCAGCATGGAGTTTCTTCATGCGTTTTACACTAATATGACCTAAGCGGCAGTGCCACAAAAATATGGCGCTATCATTGTTAACTCTAACTCTTTTGGTCTCAATGTTATGTCTATGCGTATCGCTATCAAGATTCAATATGAACAATCCTCTCACATTAGGTGCATGACCATAAAAGATGTTACTCATAGAAATAGAACAACCATTATTCTCTGACTTAAAAGAGTAACCGTCTCGCAATAAACAAGATCCAGATATAATGTTCATGCTCAACGCAGGCACTAAATAACAATGATTTAAGTTCATCACTAATCCTGATGGTAACTGAAGTGAAACTGTGCCGACGGCGATTGCATCAACCTTGGAACCATTTCCTACGCGCATCGTCACTTCATCTTTCGCCAGCCTTCGTCTATTCCGCAGTTCCTGTTTCGAGTTGCAAATATGAGCAACAGAACCGGTATCGAATACCCAGGGACTACTACGAGAGCCGGTTAAGTACACATCAATAACATGTATATCAAATATACCTGATTTTTCTTTGGCCGCCTTCTTATCTGCCAGATACTTGGGGCAATTGCGCTTCCAGTGACCCATACCCTTGCAATAGTAACACTCTGTTTCAGGCTTAGGTCCAGCTTTGGGTTTCTTCATCGGATTGGCAACAGGCTTGCCGCTCTTCTTTGAATTACCCTTCTTGCCTTTCCCGTTTCTCTTGAAACCAGTGGTCTTATTCACCATCAACACTTGATGCTCTTTATGGAGTTCAGACTCTGCGACTTTCAGCATCGCAAACAACTCGCCGGGAGACTTGTTCATCCCTTGCATGTTGTAGTTCAACAAAAAGCCTTTATAGCTTGGCGGCAGTGATTGAAGGATTCTGTCAGTGATAGCCTCTTGCGGGAGTTCAATCCCCAGCTCAGCTAGACGGTTTGAGTACCCAGACATTTTGAGCACATGTTCACTGACAGACGAGTTTTCCTCCATCTTGCAAGCATAGAATTTATCGGAGGTCTCATACCTCTCGATCCAGGCGTTCTTCTGAAAGATAAACTTCAACTCCTGGAACATCTCAAATGCTCCATGACGCTCAAAGCGACGTTGAAGTCCCGGTTCTAAGCCATACAAGACTGCACATTGAACTATTGAGTAGTCCTCCTTACGTGCTAACCAAGCGTTCTTAACATCCTGATCAGCCGTAGCGGGTGGTTCATCTCCTAGCGCAACATTAAGGACATAATCCTTCTTCCCAGCTTGTAAGATTAGCTTAAGATTACGAGCCCAGTCTACAAAGTTGCTTCCATCATCTTTCAACTTAGCTTTCTCTAGGAACGTATTAAAATTCAGGATGACTGTAGCGTGAGCCATGATCTACAACACAAATATATTCAAAGTGGACTTAGACTATGTTCAAGATAATTAGAGTTTAACTTAATCAAATTATTCGCTAAACACCCACTCAAAAAGTACATCTCTCTAGTCATTTGAGTGGTTCATGATCCACTTACACTAGCTCAAGTCCGATCATCACGTGAGTTGAGTATAGTTTCAGTGGTAAGCATCCCTATGCGATTCATATCATCTATATGATTCATGATCGACCTTTCGGTCTCATGTGTTCCGACGCCATGTCTGCACATGCTAGGTTCGTCAAGCTTAACCCGAGTGTTCCGCGTGCGCAACTGTTTTGCACCCGTTGTATGTGAACGTTGAGTCTATCACACCCGATCATCATGTGGTGTCTCGAAACGACGAACTGTAGCAACGGTGCACAGTCGGGGAGAACACAATTTCGTCTTGAAATTTTAGTGAGAGATCACCTCATAATGCTACCGTCGTTCTAAGCAAAATAAGGTGCATAAAAGGATTAACATCACATGCAATTCATAAGTGACATGATATGGCCATCATCCCGTGCTTCTTGATCTCCATCACCAAAGCACCGGCACAATCTTCTTGTCACCGGCGCCACACCATGATCTCCATCAACGTGTTGCCATCGGGGTTGTCGTGCTACTCATGCTATTACTACTAAAGCTACATCCTAGCAAAATAGTAAACGCATCTGCAAGCACAAACGTTAGTATAAAGACAACCCTATGGCTCCTGCCGGTTGCCGTACCATCGACGTGCAAGTCGATATTTTCTATTACAACATGATCATCTCATACATCCAATATATCACATCACATCGTTGGCCATATCACATCACAAGCATACCCTGCAAAAACAAGTTGGACGTCCTCTAATTTTGTTGTTGCATGTTTTACGTGGTGACCATGGGTATCTAGTAGGATCGCATCTTACTTACGCAAACACCACAACGGAGATATATGAGTTGCTATTTAACCTCATCCAAGGACCTCCTCGGTCAAATCCGATTCAACTAAAGCTGGAGAAACCGACACTTGCCAGTCATCTTTGAGCAACGGGGTTACTCGTAGCGATGAAACCAGTCTCTCGTAAGCGTACGAGTAATGTCGGTCCAAGCCGCTTCAATCCAACAATACCGCGGAATCAAGACAAGACTAAGGAGGGCAGCAAAACGCCATCACCGCCCACAAAAACTTTTGTGTTCTACTCGAGACGACATCTACGCATGAACCTAGCTCATGATGCCACTGTGGGGAACATCGCATGGGAAACAAAAAATTTCCTACGCGCACGAAGACCTATCATGGTGATGTCCATCTACGAGAGGGGATGAGTGATCTACATACCCTTGTAGGTCGTACAGCAGAAGCGTTAGTGAACGCGGTTGATGTAGTGGAACGTCCTCACGTCCCTCGATCCACCCCGCGAACAATCCCGCGATCAGTCCCACGATCTAGTACCGAACGGACGGCACCTCCGCGTTCAGCACACGTACAGCTCGACGATGATCTCGGCCTTCTTGATCCAGCAAGAGAGACGGAGAGGTAGAAGAGTTCTCCGGCAGCGTGACGGCGCTCCGGAGGTTGGTGATGACCTTGTCTCAGCAGGGCTCCGCCCGAGCTCCGCAGAAACGCGATCTAGAGGAAAAACCGTGGAGGTATGTGGTCGGGCTGCCGTGGAAAAGTCGTCTCAAATCAGCCCTAAAACCTCCGTATATATAGGTGGGAGGGAGGGGACCTTGCCTTGGGGCTCAAGGAGCCCCAAGGGGGTCAGCCGAGTCCAAGGGGGCAGGCTCCCCCCCCAAACCGAGTTGGACTTGGTTTGGTGGGTGGGAGTCCTTCCTTCCCTTCCCACCTCCTCTCTTTTTTCTTTTCTCTTTGATTTTCTTTCCTAGGCGCATAGGGCCCTTTTGGGCTGTCCCACCAGCCCACTAAGGGCTGGTGTGCCACCCTCAAGGCCTATGGGCTTCCCGGGGGTGGGTTGCCCCCCCCCCCCCCCCCCGGTGAACTCCCGGAACCCATTCGTCATTCCCGGTACATTCCCGGTAACTCCGAAAATCTTCCGGTAATCAAATGAGGTCATCCTATATATCAATCTTCGTTTCCAGACCATTCCGGAAACCCTCGTGACGTCCGTGATCTCATCTGGGACTCCGAACAACATTCGGTAACCAACCATATAACTCAAATACGTATAAAACAATGTTGAACCTTAAGTGTGCAGACCCTGCGGGTTCGAGAACTATGTAGACATGACCCGAGAGACTCCTCGGTCAATATCCAATAGCGGGACCTGGATGCCCATATTGGATCCTACATATGCTACGAAGATCTTATCGTTTGAACCTCGGTGCCAAGGATTCATATAATCCCGTATGTCATTCCCTTTGTCCTTCGGTATGTTACTTGCCCGAGATTCGATCGTCAGTATCCGCATACCTATTTCAATCTCGTTTACTGGCAAGTCTCTTTACTTGTTCCGTAATACAAGATCCCGCAACTTACACTAAGTCACATTGCTTGTAAGGCTTGTGTGTGATGTTGTATTACCGAGTGGGCCCCGAGATACCTCTCCGTCACACAGAGTGACAAATCCCAGTCTTGATCCATACTAACTCAACTAACACCTTCGGAGGTACCTGTAGAGCATCTTTATAGTCACCCAGTTACGTTGCGACGTTTGATACACACAAAGCATTCCTCCGGTGTTAGTGAGTTATATGATCTCATGGTCATAGGAATAAATACTTGACACGCAGAAAACAGTAGCAACAAAATGACACGATCAACATGCTACGTCTATTAGTTTGGGTCTAGTCCATCACGTGATTCTCCTAATGACGTGATCCAGTTATCAAGCAACAACACTTTGTTCATAATCAGAAGACACTGACTATCTTTGATCAACTGGCTAGCCAACTAGAGGCTTGCTAGGGACGGTGTTTTGTCTATGTATCCACACATGTAAATGAGTCTTCATTCAATACAATTATAGCATGGATAATAAACGATTATCTTGATACAGGAATTATAATAATAACTATATTTATTATTGCCTCTAGGGCATAATTCCAACACCGCCGCCCCCAATTCCAGCTCTATATAACCTCTTTCGTCCGGAAAAAAAATCAAGGAGAAGAGTTCATCGCGTTTTATGATACGGAGGCATCGCCACCTCCTGTTCTTCCTCTGGAGGGCAGATCTGGAGTCCGTTCTAGGCTCCGGAGAGGGGAGATCATCGCCATCGTCGTCATCAACCTTCCTTCATCGCCAATCCCACGATGCTCTTCACGGTTCGTGAGTAATCTCATCATAGGCTTGCTGGATGGTGATGAGTTGGATGAGATCTATCATGTAATCGAGTTAGTTTTGACGGGGATTGATCCCTAGTATCCACTATGTTCTGAGATTGATGTTGCTACTACTTTGCCATGCTTAATGCTTGTCACTAGGGCCCGAGTGCCATGATTTCAGATCTGAACCTATTATGTTGTCGCCAATATATGTGTGTTTTAGATCCTATCTTGCAAGTTGTAGTCACCTACTATGTGTTATGACCCGGCAACCCCGGAGTGACACCGGAACCACTCCCGGAGATGACCATAGTATGAGGAGTTCATGTATTCACCAAGTGTTAATGCGTTGGTCCGGTTCTTTATTAAAAGGAGAACCTTAATATCTCGTAGTTTCCATTAGGACCCCGCTGCCACGGGAGGGATGGACAATAGATGTCATGCAAGTTCTTTTCCCTAAGCACGTATGACTACATATGGAATACATGCCTACATTAGATTGACGAACGGGAGCTAGTTACTTATCTCTCCGTGTTATAACGGTTACATGATGAATAGCATCCGGCATAATCATCCATCACCGATCCAATGCCTACGAGTTTTTCCTACTGCTCCTTGCTACGTTACTTTACCACTACTGCTGTCACTGCTGCTACTGTTACTCTGTTGCTACTGCTGCTATCATACTACCTTGCTACTGATACTTTACTGCAGAAACTAAATCTTTCAAGTGTGGTTGAATTGACAACTCAACAGCTAATACTTGAGAATATTCTTTTGCTTCCCCTTGAGTCGAATCAATAAATTTGGGTTGAATACTCTACCCTCAAAAACTGTTGCGATCCCCTATACTTGTGGGTTATCATCGCTTCGAATCCAACCGGCTTCGGAGCCGGCGTCCCCTGCCGCGGATGGCGGCAGGAATACCAAGACTAAAAATCAAGCCGGTGAGGCCGCCCGTCTACAGACAGTGAGCCTCCTCAGATTCGCGGACTACTGTCAGGGGGATAACCCCGGGGTAGGCTCATCGAGCCTGCTCCTTCATCTCCTGCCGAAAAGGAATGACCAAGTATAATTCCCCAGGGCCCAAGTCCTCTGGCCGGCTAGACTGCACCTACCGGCTGGAGGACGAGACGGCCAACTCTGTGGCCGTCCAGGCAACCCCTACCGGCTAGAGGCGAGACGGCTACCTCTTCTTGACCACCTTGGCCAAGCCAGCCGGCTACGAACGACGCGGTCGCGCTCAAGCAGTCTAGCCAAGGGGCTAGTCGGCCGGGGACCTCAAGTCACATCAGGTCATAGGTCATGACGAGACTCTACGATTAAAGTCGGGTGCGCGTCAGCAAGGGTACTGGATCGAAGTGCCTGGCAAGTACGAGCGTCGGCGGCCACGCCGCTGACCTACCCCGGCTCTGATCCATCACCCAGCATAGTGTCAGACCGTCAAACTCCCACTCCATTACTGCACTCGGCGTGGGAACAGTGGAGGCGGCCGTACTATCTGCCCATGACGAATCTCGCTGGATGACGCCGGACATACCGCGCGTGCTCGGCGTCAACCTTACGCGATAGCTTCATTGGCTAGTTGGTGGGTCCCACAGCCAGACAGGACCTTGCAGCCGGCGGGCCCCTCAAGCGACAAGACAAGATTCTCGTGGCCCCCCTGGCCAGCCAGCAAGGCTACCAGTCGGGTCCCACTCTTGTACCCTTTATCCATATTGTAGGCCGGTGGGTTCGTCTATAAAACCCCCCGGTCACCCTCCATGCAGAGGGTCGGTCGAACAACATATCACACTCACCAACCACATAGAGAGAGACAGAGACAAGCCGGTGCTACTGCAACAAAAGACCTTCCAACGGCGCCAGAAATAGTCGTGTTGACGGAACCAGGAATCATTTTGCTATGGCTACGCCTTAAGGGACTTCCTAGGCAAATATGCAAAGGATTTCCCCCGTGGCCTTGGAGCCTTGCGTTGGTGTTCCCTCGAAGCGGAAAGGGTGATGTAGCGCAGCGGTGGTAAGTATTTCCCTTAGTTTGAGAACCAAGGTATCGATCCAGTGAAGGAGTATCTCAAGTGCCTGCACAAACACAAAAAGCTTGCTCCCAACGCTATGAAGGTGTTGTCAATCCCTTGTAGATTGTTCGCCAAGTGAGAACTGAAAGCAACCAAGTAACAAAGCAAAGTAAAAGCGAAAGTGGAAACGATAGGTGTGAATAGACCCGGGGGCCATAGTGTTTACTAGTGGCTTCTCTCATGAAAGCAAGTAGACGGTGGGTGAACAAATTACTGTCGAGCAATTGACAGAACCGCGCAAAGTCGTGACGTCATCTATGGAAATGATTATATCTATAGGCATCACGTCCAAAACAAGTAGACCGATACTTTCTGCATCTACTACTATTACTCCACACGTCGACCGCTATCCAGCATGCATCTAGTGTATTAAGTCCAAAAGAACAGAGTAACGCCTTAAGCAAGATGACATGATGTAGATGGACAATCTCATATCTACGACAGAGCCCACCTTGTAACCCTTGATGGCAACTACACGATGTGTGCCTTGCTGCCCCTACTGTTATTGGGAAAGGTCACCACACGGTAAGAACCCAAAACCAACCACTTCTCCCATTGCAAGAATCATAGATCTAGTTGGCCAAACAAAACCCAAGACTCGGAGAGACTTGCAAGGATATCAAATCATGCATATAAGAAATCAGCAAAGACTCAAATATATATCATAGATAATCTGATCACAAATCCACAATTCATCGGATCTCGACAAACACACCGCCAAAGAGGATTACACCGGATAGATCTCCATGAAGATCATGGTGAACTTTGTATTGAAGATCCAAGAGAGAGAAGAAGCCATCTAGCTACTAACTACGAACTCGTAGGTCTGAAGTGAACTACTCACGAGTCATTGGAGGGGCGATGATGTTGATGTAGAAGCCCTCCAACTCCAAAGTCCCCTCCGGCAGGGCACCGGGAAGGGTCTCCAGATGAGATCTTGCGGAAACGGAAGCATGCGGCGGCGGAAAAGTATTTTCGTGGATCCCTTGATTTTTTTCTGTATTTTAGGGAATATATAGGCGAAGGATCTAGGTCGGGGGGGCGCTAGGGAGGCCACAAGCCTGCCCACCGCCCCCCCTCCTCGTGGCGGATGGGGGGCTTGTGGGCTCCCTGTAGCCCTCCTGGCTTGGCCCACTAGCCCCCTGATCTTCTTCTGTTCGAGAAAAATTTAATTCGGGGATTTTATTCTGTTTGGACTCCGTTCGAAAATCAGATCTCAAAAGAGCCAAAAACACAGAAAAAACAGGAACTAGCACTTGGCACTGAATTAATAAGTTAGTCCCAAAAAAGATGTAAAAGGTACATAAAACATCCAAAGATGACAAGATAACAGCATGAAACCATCAAAAATTATAGATACGTTTGAGACATATCAGCCGGCTGCTCCCCTCTTCCTCCTCCTCAACACAGCTCCAGGAGCAACCTTGTAATCCATCCATATACATCATACACTCCGGCAGGACTAGGGGTATTATCTCTACGGAGAGCCCTGAACCTGGGTACATCATGCGTTCCATGCTTGTACCAACCTCGTCCCCAGCGCCCTCCGTTGCCACTTCGGTTCTCACCGACTTTAGACTACCTATGGCATATGTTGTGAGTTTTCACCGACAAAAACATGAATATGTCATCAATTAATACGACAACAAACTTATCCAGGTATTCCATGAATACCTTGTTCATGAGGTACATGAAGTAAGTGGGGCATTAGTCAATCCAAAAGACATGACAGTGCATTCGTACATACCGTACCAGGTCACGAACACGGTCTTGGGTATGTCTTCGGGTCGGATCTTCAATTGGTAATATCCAGATCGGAGGTCGATCTTGGAGAATACCTTAGCTCCATTTAACTGATCAAACAAGTCTTCAATCTTGGGGTGGATACTTGTTCCTGATCGTGATCTCATTTATAGTACGGTAGTCGATGCAGAGTGTGATGGTTCCATCCTTCTTGGACACGAAAAGAACAGGTGATCCCCAAGGTGACGCACTTGGACGAATAAACCCTTTCCTGAGTTGCTCATCCAGATGCTTCTTCAACTCCACTAGCTCTTCGGATCCCATCATGTAAGGCTTCTTATAGATAGTCCTTGATCCGAGCATGAGCTCAATGATGAACTCGATGTCTCGGTCAGGTGGCATTCCCGGTAGCTCATCAGGAAAGACGTCCGGGTACTCACAGACTACTGACACTCAATCGAGTTCTACCTCTGACAGGCTGTTAACCCGTGGTACTCGAGCGCGTACTAGCTGAGAGACATACTTGACTTTGACCACTTGGTCGCTTTTCATGGTAATGGCCCTGTTTGCACAGTCCAAGATGCTTTGATGCTTGGCCAACCAATCCATGCCGATAATTACTTCTAGGCCTTGCGACTTACACACAATGAGATCCGCTGAGAAGCTCATCCCATTGATAACTACTCTGACCTTCCTACATCCTAGGTTGGTCCTCAATACTTCTCCCGACGTTTGAATTGTCATATGCATGCGAAGCGGGGTTGGTTTTAAACCACATTTTTTTCGCAAATATTTGTGTAACAAAAGAATTCAAAGCATCACAATCAAACAATATTGTTGCTGGGGTGGAGTTGATGAGGAACGTACCCAGAATGCAGTCCGGGTCTTCCTGCGCCTCTTTTGCGGTATGATTAATCCGCCCCTTGTTGTGATACTGCTGATTGTGGAGAGCCTGATTCCTGCCTGCTGCTCCTGGGCCAGGATTTGGCGCATTGGGACACGGTGCATCGGGCTTCTTATTAGGACACTGTCTGGAATAGTGCCCTGTTTGTCCACATCCAAAACAGGTAACTTCTGCGGGAAGATTGGTCTTGACTCCACTGTTGTTCGGTGGATTGATTGCTGGCTTGGTGTTGACTTGCTGCGGAGGCTGGTAGTTCTGGCGAAATGTTGGATACTTGTACTGTTGCTGCTGATAATTGGGTCTTGCTGGAGCTGACTGCCATGGGCGTGGCTTCGGGTTACTCGGTCCTCCACTACCCATTAGCTTGCGCTTACGGGTGTCGTCCATAGAACGACGCTTGTCTTCCAACATGAGGGCCTTATTAACCAGATTGCTAAAGGTCCGGCATTCACAAACAACCAGTTGATACTAGAGTGATTGTTGTAGTCCTTCCATAAAGCGTTCCACTTTGGCGGCCACGGTGTTGACGTCTTCAGGTGTGTATCTCGACAGCAGGTTGAAATTCTGCAAATACTCCTTAACGGATCCACTGCCTTGCCTTAAGGGTCGGAATTCCCGCTTCTTAATGGTCATCATTCCAGGAGGAATGTGAGCAGCGCGGAATCCATCTTTGAACACAGCCCAAGTGATGACTTGTCCTGCTCGCATGATCTGAAATCCATCCCACCAAGCTCTAGTTGTGCCACCGAGACAGTGAGAAGCATAGAGGACCTTCTCATGATCATCAGTGCATTTGACCAGCGCGAGGAGGTCTTCGATAGTACGGATCCAGTCATCGGCATCCAATGGTTCAGTCGTCTCCATGAATATGGGCGGTGTAGTTTGCATGAACTCAGAGAGAGTAGAGAGACCATTGCCATTCCCGTTCGACGGCGGGTTGTTCACCAAGGTTTGAGCCAGCTGCTGAATAGCGGCATTGTTTGCTTGATGTTCCTCTCGAAGAGCTTGAAGGAACTGAGCCATAGTCAAGCTTTCGGGAGGAGGCGATGGTGGTGGAACATTGTCTTGCTGCTCGTGGTGATCTCTAGCTTGAGCTTCCCCTCCGGCTCCCTGTTGCTGTCCTGACGAGGCAGAGCCGGGGTTGCCGAAGGTGTTGTTGCGAGTTGCATTCACCATCCTGTCAGGGAGTAGACAGGTCAATTTGTTGCACTAGCTGAATCATAAGGGGTGATGCTCTACTAAAGAGGGGTCTGGTGTTGTGCTGGTGTGAAATATTTAAGCCAAAGGTTTTTGGAAAGCTAATGCATTAGTTTTAAAACAAGTGATGTAGTCACTCACAGGCTGCCTAAGGCAAAATGTGACTTGCATCCAACATGCTTACACAACACTCATGGTTCACTGAACCGATGCATGAACTCCTACGCTCGGGGAGTACTCCTAATTACCTACGCTACTAATGCTAAGCGGCAGACTGTGTGGTCTCATAAGCGGGTTCTGCGGGATCTTCATCTCCATCTTCATCTTCATCAGTGCTTCCCTTCTTTGAAGGAGTAGGAGAAGGAAGTGGACCATCACGGCGTCTCTTGGTTGGCGAAGTAGCGAAGAGTTCTGTGTACTCTTCCGCGGTCAGACGACGACTCTAGAGAGGAGTGTCCTGAAGCGGTGGTATTCCTCCTCGGAAGGCGAAGCCAGGTGCTCCTTCCTTTTTCACCTTGTGGTTCTTCATCTTCTCCGTGTGAAGCAGATCCTTGACTTGGTGCAGCTCTTGGCAAATCCTTGTTGACTCTTTTATCAAAAGGTGCGTCAATGTGTCGGAGGAGAGACTGAAGTAGGTTTGAAATCTCAGTGGCGTCCCGTCCTCGGAAGATGGGTTGAGTGTCCAACTCCCGTCTACCCCGTCCTTAACGAAGGGTAGGTGATGAGTAGCTGGCTCGTCAGCCATCTCGGGAAGGATGTCGCGGAGTCGCACGAGCGCCTCTCGTGTTGCGGTCTTCACTACCAACATCAGATCCTCCATCTGTGGCCCTTCAAAGAACCAACTAGTAGGGGAGTCATTAGCCTTCACTATCACATCCAAGTGATATTCCTTAGTGTCGGCGTTGACCAAGTGCTCGTGGTAGAGGAAGATGGGCGTGCGGCGTACTTGGCACTTCTCAAGGCTATGACTCAAAAGTAGAGGAAAGCCCATCTCCAGAAGCATCTCAGGTACGGCGGTCATCTACAAGATTTAGAGGAGAGGGTTAGAAAGTTTTTTTCGTGGCTGCAGAATCTCAGGTTAAGGTCTATGTGCACTAGTCGTCTTTGCTATCGTCCATGCTACCTAAGGCTTCCTATAGTCAGGATGGCTCTGATACCAGCTCTGTGGGGACCCCGACTTACAAGTCGAGATCGCCGAATGATCATGCTTAGTGATCCCAGAGATCAATGCTCACCGAGCACGCAGATACTGAAATAATAAGAGTCTTACATCCGAGTACCGAATTATTACATCACATGACCGAATGGTCAAGTTCGCAAGGTTGGGCCTAAGGCCAAATCATACTGATAAAACTAATAGTGGAAATCATAGGGGCTAAGCGGGTGCCCATGCCATCAAGCCTACACCGATAGGCATTCTGACTCGGAAGCGTCCTAGTTCGCAGGGGCGTCTCCGAAGACGTACTCATCTCCAAACTCCGTTCCTTCCATGTCTGGTCGATAATATAACCAGTGGCAAGCCAATGAGTACTTTTGAATGTACTCGCAAACAGCCCATGATCTGAACATTGAAAGTGAAGGATAACAATAACATGCATCTTTGGTTTAATTCATCTTGGTGGAATGGTCATGAATATGCATCAAGATAAAGAATTACTTTTGAAGAATAGGTTACAGATATCATTATATCTGTCGAGGGCTGAACCATCCGGGTTCACCCTATATGCCAAGTCACCGAACTTGGTCATATCATTACTTCCATAGCAACACTTTTTTATCACCACTCACACACACTTGGTTTATGCGGAAACGACTGTACGTAGTTTAAGCGGGATTACCCAACTGTCCTTGACCGTGGACACAGCTATTCGAATAGTTTTACACTCTGCAGAGGTAGTACGCTGGACCCACGAGATCCGGGAAACTTCCGTGTCGTCCACGACTCGCGGTATATAACATAGCCAAGGTAAGTACCCGATCAATGCCTTTCCCCTGACGATACTAGACAAAGAGGTCCACTCGATTGGTGCCCAGCCCACATATTGTACGTCTTACGAGCACCGACTCTGGACAGTATCAACCATGCGGGGACCAATGGTGTGCCTCGAACTCATAAAAATGGCATAGTCGTCCTACGTGGCACGACCCCATCAGGAGAGTGACCACACATCACTCCCGCCACTAGTAATGTGGCTCTTTGCTAGCAGCGACCAGAGTAACTAACATAGCCCCGTCCCATAAGGGGTAACGTGGTCGTACTAGTAAGGTTGGCATGGTCGACACATCATAAATCTAATCCCATTTCTAAAACCTTACTCACTCAAAATACCCGGTGCACCACTTCACCAAAAGTGCCCACCTAACTCATCATCACCCTCGGGCATTAGTGGCACCCGACGGGGTTTTCATAAACTATTGATCAACAACATGCTCATGATATTATTCTAGTATTACTTTTCAACATGATTCTAGCATGATCCTCAAAGGGGTAGGATCAAGCTCAATGCATGTGCTCCGGAGGAGCCATCGGTAACATCACATCAAATGATTTACCGGCACTTATGATCATATGCAATGGAAATACTACTATTTTAACATGCAATATAACATATGCTCAGTCATGGTCAAAGGGCTGCTTGCCTTGGTCAGCTAGGTATCTGGGGTCTTCGAGGTCTTCCGCTCTGATTCCCTCGTCACACGGATTTTCTATCGTCGTCAAAAGAATAAATAAGAAATAGCTCACTCAAAAACAGATCACAAAGTCATTTTAAAAATGTTCTTTATTACTGATAAATCTAAGTTGTTATTTTGAAAAATGTTTGCCTCTGTTTCCAATGAAGGAACAATTTTAAAATCAACCAAACAGAAGCAAAACTATTTAAATTTAGTCCTTTTTATTATTGCAAAACAGAATAGTTGTTTGAAAATTCATCTCAATGTCTTATTAAATACTACATATTTTTAGAAGAATAACTGTCGAAAAATTATATTTTTACAATTTTTAAATGTTTTTATAAAAATCTTAGAAATCAGATTTTAGAAATAAAAGAAAAATGGGCTAACTCCCTGGCCTGGCTCGGCGTGGAACTGGAACTAGGCCGGCCCAAGGCCAGCCGACAGCCTGCCCAGGTGCGCACGCCGTCAGGTTTGAACCTGACGTGTGGGGCCCTGCGGTCAGCGGCTGCGGGCAACACGGGGGAGGAGGCTGGGCCACCGACAAGTGGGGCACACCTGTCGGGGTCGTCTCCTACCTCTGGCCAGAGAGGAGGAGGAGCACGCCGGCAATTCTGCCGACGTTCTCAAGCCCCAAAGAGGACATAAATAGGCTCAGCATGATGTCGCCTACCTGCTGGTGGTCGGAAAAATGACAGAGAGGCAAGGGTTCGCTGGTGACGAGGAGGCCACGGCGGAGGAGTTTCGGGAGATGGTCGAGGAGGCAGCTACGCGCACGAAAATGCTCGGGGAAGTTGGGGGAAAGCTTCCTGGGGTTGAGGGGATCAGTTTGGTTGGTCAAGGGGTGCAGGAACCGTCGTGTAGCCGGAGATCGACCAGAGCTCCGAGGCGGAGGGGCCTCGGTCGATCTCGAGTACCGGGGCTCCGCTGGCTTGCTGGGGTGGCTAGGGAGGTGCTAGTGGTCGTGGTGAAGCTATCTGAGGGGTGCAGGAGTGAGGGGGAGGGCTATAAATAGGCCCGCGACGGCGAGCCGATTCGGGTGCGACGGTGACTCACCATGGCACGCATGGGGTGCAGGGAGGAGCTGGGGTCGAAACCACGGTCTAAGGGCGTGGTTTTGGACTGCCAGGACCATCTGCAATAGAGGGAGAGAGAGAGGAATCGAGCCTCCGTGTCCGCGCAACCTTGGCCGGTTCTGGTGCGTGCGAGCACGCGTCGCACGAGCTCTAGCGCGGGAGAGGAGGGGCCCTGAGGGTTGCTCGACACAGAGGGGTTGTCGGGGAAGAGATTGGACACCTCGGGGGAGGCTGGAACTGGCCGAGAGCGTTGCCCCCACCTTGGTGGCTTCCTGTAGCGCGCCCAGAGTGCAGTTTTGGCATGTCACGGCATGCTAGTGCGCTCTGAGGCACTTTGGACGTGTCTAGCATGTCCTGGCACTGGCTGGGAGTGAGGCTAGCCGTTTGGGTCTCGTGGGAGCTTCGGCTAGTCAAGGGAGACAAGAAATATTGTTGTTGTCATCCTTGAACTGAAGCTTAGATTGGGTTTTTTGGCATTTCCACTTTAAACCAGTGAGGGGCCAGTTGACTGGGGTTGGGCATTGATACTGGCCACCTAATCTATGAGTTTGGAGCAAAGGGGTTGGGTTTAGCTGTGGCTAAGAGGGTTTTCTCCCGTCTATCAGAAGGTGCTCGACAGTGGTTTGAGGGGGGTTGCACCCCACCACTGGTGCTGCAACTTAACAGGTTTGGTTTGGTGCTAAAACATGGGGTTTCACCAAGTTTGAGCTCCATTGGACAAGTTTAGCTTTGTAAACTTGAAAACACCACTATTTGACCAGACCTATCCCTTCCAAAGAGAGTGTGGGCAAACTAAGTCCCACAAATCCCATTTTTTGTGTGTAACCCTCATTGGAGGTATTAGGCACTCCTGCAAAGTTTCAGCATCATAGGACAAACTTTGCTATGTAGAGTTGCTCTAACTCCAATCTGGACAGAAGGGGGTTTAGGGTTATTTGGGGTCCTTAATCACATTGGGTCATGGTGATACTTTATGTGGACACCAAATATGGCTTAGGGATACCGCTGGAATTTTCTAGGATTTTATTGAGAATATTTCCTTTGGAAATATTTCAAAAGGTCAAAATAGACATAAATGGTTTTCAGGGTTTTACTCAAATAATTATAATAAAAATAGGGGTTTAAAATCCTATGTATGGAAAATATATGTCCTTCTGATCATCTCCAAATTCAATCAGATTTTTCTAAGGCAGAAAAGTATTTTTCATGTAGGAATACCATTTCTAGCCTCGGAAATGGAATTGTAAATAAATTAAGAAAACGATTCTAAAAATAATTATTTTTGTGGTTTTGAAATACTAAAATTAGTTAGAATCAGATTACCAACTTTGGGTAGAGACCAACCTTGCAATCAAGGGCAAGTAGTGCAACTCAAAGTAGGGTTTTACCATGATCACAAACAAGAAGAAGGTTTTGAATATAATTCAATATTGTGAAATGGGGTTTTATCATCACATGATCATCACACAAATCATTCAATGACAAACATGGCACTCATATCATTAGTTTTGAAAAAGTTTTAACAAGCTCAGATTTTTGCATTACAAAGAAAGTGGTAGCAAAAACAGGGTGTGACATGCTTAGCGATCTACAAGGGTATGTGGATCCGATCTCCCTCTCGTAGATGATCATCACCATGATAGTTCTTCGTGTGCGTAGAATTTTTTTGTTTCCCATGCGACATTCCCCAACAGTGGCATCATGAGCTAGGTTCGTGCGTAGATGATATCTCGAGTGGACACAAAATAGTTTGTGGGCATTGATGTTCAATTTGCTGCCCTCCTTAGTCTTTTCTTGATTCAGTGGCATTGTTGGATTGAAGCGGCTCGGACCAACTTTACTCGTACGCTTACGAGAGACCGGTTTCATCGACAGACATGCAACTTGTTGCGTAAAGATGACTGGCGGGTGTCTGTTTCTTCAAGTTTAGTTGAATTGGATTTGACCGAGGCGGTCCTTGGATAAGGTTAAATAGCAATTTTCATATCACCGTTATGGCTTTGCGTAAGTAAGACGCGGTCATACTAGATATCCATAGCAGCCACGTAAAACATGCAACAACAAATTAGGGGACGTCTAACTTGTTTTTGCAGGGTATGCTTGTGATGTGATATGGCCAAAGACATGATATGATATATTGTATGTATGAGATGATCATGTTGTAATAGTTAAATATCGACTTGCATGTCGATGCTACGGCAACCGGCAGGAGCCATAGGGTTGTCTTTAAACTAACATTTGTGCTTGCAGATGCTTTTACTATATCGCTAGGTTGTAGCTTTAGTAGTAATAGCATCGATAGCGCGACAACCTCGATGGAGGCACGATGATAGAGATCATGGTGTGGCACCGGTGACGATGGAGATCATGCCGGTGCTTTGGTGATGGAGATCAAGAAGCACAAGTTCATGGCCATATCATGTCACTTTTTATTTCCATGTGATGTTAATCCTTTCATGCACCTTATTTTCCTTAGGACGACGATAGCATTATAAGGTGACCCCTCACTAAAATTTCAAGATAAAATTGTGTTCTCCCCGACAGTGCACCATTGCGACAGTTCATCGTTTCGAGACACCACGTGATGATCGGGTGTGATAGACTCAACGTTCACGTACAACGGGTGCAAAATAGTTGCACATGTGGAACACTCGGGTTAAACTTGACGAGCCTAGCATATACAGACATGGCCTCGGAACACGAGAGACCGAAAGATCGAGCATGAATCATATAGTTGATATGATCAACATAGAGATGTTCACCATTGAAACTAATCTCAACTCACGTGATGATCGGACTTGAGATAGTGGATTTGGATCATGCACACTCGAATGACTAGAGCGATGTCTATTTGAGTGGGAGTTTATTAGTAATATGATTAGCTAAACACAATTGTCTTGAATATAGTCTAAGTAATCTTTGCAAAATTTTATGTTGTAGATCAATGGCTCGCGCAGTAGCAACCCTGAATTTTATTATGTTCCTAGAGAAATCTAAGCTAAAAGATGATGGAAGCAACTTTGTTGACTGGGCTCGTAATCTCACGCTTATCCTCATAGCTGGCCAAAAGCAATATGTGCTTGATGTTGCGCTAGGTGATGCACCACCCGCTACGGCGACCCAAGATGTTTTGAACGTTTGGCAGTCCCGTAAGGATGACTACTCATTGGTTCAATGTGCGATTTTGTATGGCTTAGAACCGGGACATCAAAGACGTTTTGAACGTCATGGAGCATATGAGATGTTCTAGGAGTTAAAGTTTATCTTTGATAAGAATGCCCGGATCGAGTGGTATGAGACCTCCGATAAGTTCTATGCTTGCAAAGTGGAGGAGAACGGGTCTGTCAGTGAACACATACTCAGAATGTCTGGGTACTCTTACCGTCTAGTTGAGCTAGGGATTGATCTCCCGCAAGAGGCTATCACTGACAGAGTTCTTCAATTGCTGCCACCTAGTTATAAAAGCTTCATGTTGAACTAAAACATGCAAGGGATGAATAAGTCACTTGCTGAGCTGCTTGCGATGCTGAAAGTCGCGGAGTTAGAAATCCAGAAAGAGCATCAAGTATTGATGGTCAATAAGACCACCGGTTTCAAGAAAAGTAGTAAAGGCAAGAAGGGTAACTCCAAGAAGAGTGGCAAATCTGTTGCCCCTCCGATGAAGAAACCCAAGGCTGGACCTAAGCCGGAAACTGAGTGTTATTACTGCATGGGAACTGGTCACTCGAAGCGAAACTGCCCCAAGTATCTGGCCGATAAGAAGGCGGCCAAGGCCAAACAAGGTATATTTGATATACATGTTATTGATGTGTACCTCACTAGCTCTCGTAGTAGTGCGTGGGTATTTGATACCGGTTCTGTTGCTCACATTTGCAACTCCAAACAAGAACTGCAGAATAAACGAAGGCTGGCGAAGGATGAAGTGACGATGCGTGTGGGAAATGGTTCCAAGGTTGATGCCATCGCCGTCGGCACGCTCTCACTTCAGTTACTATCGGGATTAGTGATGAACTTAAATAATTGTTATTTAGTGCCTGCGTTGAGCATGAACATTATATCTAGATCTTGTTTATTGCGAGACGGTTACTCATTTAAGTCAGAGAATAATGGTTGTTCTATTTATATGAGTAATATCTTTTATGGTCATGCACTCAATGTGAGGGGTTTGTTCATATTGAATCTCGATTGTGATGACACTCATGTCCACAACATTGAGACCAAAAGATGTAGAGTTAACAATCATAGCGCCACCTTCTTGTGGCACTGCCGCTTAGGTCATATTCATGTAAAGCGCATGAAGAAACTCCATGCCAATGGACTTTTGGAGTCACTTGATTTTGAATCACTTGACACATGCGAATCATATCTCATGGGCAAGATGACTAAGACTTCATTCTCCGAAACAATGGAGCGTGCAAGTGACTTGTTGGAGATCATACATACTGGTCTGTGTGAACTGATGAGCATAGAGGCGCGTGGCGGATATCGTTATTTTCTCACCTTCACTGACAATTTAAGTAGGTATGGTTATATCTACTTGATGAAGCACAAGTCTGAAACGTTTGAAAAGTTCAAGCAATTTCAGAGTGAAGTCGAAAATCATCGTAACAAGAAGATCAAGTTCCTACAATCTAATAGAGGAGGAGAATATTTGAGTTACGAGTTTGGTGCTCACTTAAGACAATGTGGAATTGTTTCACAGTTGACACCGCTTGGAACACCACAACGCAATGGTGTGTCCGAACGTCGTAATCATACTTTATAAGATATGATGAGTTCTATGATGTCTCTTACCAATTTTCCATTATCATTTTGGGGCTATGCATTGGAGACAGCTGCATTTACTTTAAATAGGGCACCATCAAAATCCGTTGAGATGACACCATATGAGCTTTGGTATGGCAAGAAGCCAAAGTTGTCGTTTATTAAAGTTTGGGGATGTGATGCTTATGTCAAAAAGCTTCAGCCTGAAAAGCTAGAACCCAAAGAAGAAAAGTATGTCTTCATAGTTTACCCAAAAGAGACAGTTGGGTATACCTTCTATCTCAAATCCGAGGGTAAAATGTTTGTCGCTAAGAACGGAGCTTTTCTTGAGAAAGAGTTTCTCTCAAAAGAATTGAGTGGGAGGAAGATAGAACTTGATGAGGTTGTGGAACCTCTACTTCAACAAGAAGGTGGCTCAGGGCAGAAAGAAATTTCTGAAGAGGCAACACCAGTTGAAGAGGAAGCTAATGATGGTGATCATGGAGCTTCAGATCAAGTTGTTGTCGGACCTCGCAAGTCGACAAGAGCGTGATACATCCCAAACGTATCTATAATATATGCTTGCTCCATGCAAGTTTTGGGTGATATTGTTATGTGTTTTGTACACTTTCATACCTTTTTCAACATATTTGGACGAACCTACTAACTGAGTACACCCAGTGCGAGTTTCTGTCTACTGATGTCTTTTAATTGCAAGGACTTTACCACAATTTACAGAGCCCCAAAAATTCCAGGAAAAATATATAAAAATCAGCGTGACGAAAGCTTCACAGAGCACCAAGGTGGGCCAGAGGGGAGTCAGGCCTCAACCAGGCGGCCTCCCTGCGCGGGTCCCCTCCTGGCCGCGCCACCAGGCCGCCCCCTCGTGCCCTCCTTTGGCCTATATTTACCCCCGTGGAGGAAACCCTGATTCTGGAACCCTTTTCTCCAGAAGCAATTCCGATCTCCGTCGCCATCACCAACAAGTTTCAGGGGACCAGAATTCTTGTGTTGGCACCCTGCCGGGACGGGGAAGTGCCCCCGGATTCGTCTCCATCGACGTTGCTTCCTCCCTCCATGAAGCGGGAGTAGTTCCTCCTCAGGGCTGAGTTCTTCAACAATAGCTATGTGGTTTAATTCTCTCTCCCATGATGTGATCTTGATTGTGATCATAGGCTATGTTAACCTAGGGTGACCCCATGATGTTTCCCCTTCTTCTATGTATTGGATTGATGTACTCACTTGATCTTATCTAGTATAATCCCCGAGACCATGGTGACAGCGGTCTATTGGACTTGGATTTGAAGAATATTTTCATGAGTGGTTTCCTCTTTTGTGAATTGATTGAAGATTGAGAGTCTCTTGGTGCTTATCTTTGACTATCCTTGAGATACATTGTGGTGATTGTGGTACTCTCTTTGGATGTTCGCGGTGACATTGGGAAATCCATAGATGAGAACTACGAACTCTGAGGTGTGCTTTTGTAGCCCTACATAATTCTCGTCCTCTCTTGATCACAAAGGAATGACCTCCAAGTACGTCTCCATTGCATGTTTTGGTGGAAATATCATGTGATTAGACTATGTTAATTTTGTTGGGAGTTGCCACTAGTGAAAGTATGAAGCCCATGCCTTGTTTTCCACCATTGAACACCGTTTACTTTCAGTTTTGTTTCATGTTTGCTTGCTGCCATTTTTATTTCAGATTTACAATGCCTTGTTTTACCATCCATATCACTTGCCTTTTAACATCTCTTTGCCGAACTAGTGCACCTATACAACTGACAATTGTGTTAGGTGTGTTGGGGACATAAGAGACTTCTTGTATCTTAATTGCAGGGTTGCTTGAGAGAGACCATCTTCAACCTCTACTTCCCTGAGTTCGATAAACCTTAGGTCATCCACTTGAGGGAAATTTCTGTTGTCCTACAAACCTCTGCGCTTGGAGGCCCAACATAGTCTACAAGAATAGAAGCGTGCGTAGACATCAGAGCGCGTACTGCTCCTGAGTGGTACGGGAATCCTGCCTTGTCAATCATGTTGTTGGACAACAATGAGCCTGCAAATTATGGAGAAGCAATGGTGGGCCTAGATTCCAATAGATGGTTAGAAGCCATGAAATCCGAGATAGTACCTATGTATGAAAACAAAGTATGGACTTTGGAAGTATTACCTGAAGGCCAAAAGGCTATTCAGAACAAATGGATCTTTAAGAAGAAGACGGACGCAGACGATAATGTGACCATTTATAAAGCTCGATTTGTGGAAAAAGGTTCTTCACAAGTTCAAGGAGTTGACTACGATGAGACATTCTCACCTGTAGCGATGCTTAAGTCCGTCCAAATCATGTTAGCAATAGCTGCATTTTTTATTATGAAATCTGGCAGATGGATGTCAAAACGATGTTCCTTAACGGGCTTCTTAAGGAAGAGTTGCATATGATGCAACCCGAAGGTTTTGTCGATCCAGAGAATGCTAACAAAGTGTGCAAGCTCCAGCAATCCATTTATGGACTGGTGCAAGAATCTCGGAGTTGGAATCAACGCTTTGATGAGGTGATCAAAGCATTTGGGTTTATACAAGTTTTTGGAGAATCTTGTATTTACAAGAAAGTGAGTGGGAGTTTTATAGCATTTCTAATATTATATGTGGATGACATATTACTCATTAGAAACAATGTAGAGTTTTTGGAAAATGTAAAGAATTACTTGAATAAAAGTTTTTCAATGAAGGACCTAGGAGAAGCTGCTTACATATTGGGCATAAAGATCTATAGAGATAGGTCAAGGCGCATGATAGCTCTTTCCCAAAGGACATACCTTCATAAAGTTTTGAAGAAGTTCAAAATGGAACAATCCAAGAAGGGGTTCTTGCGTGTTCTACAAGGTATAAAGTTGAGTAAGACTCAGTGTCCAGTAACTGCAGAAGATATAGAAAAGATGAGTGTCGTCCCCTATGCTTCATCCATAGGGTCTATCATGTATGCAATGTTGTGCACAAGACCGGATGTCAGCGTGGCCATAAGTATGGCGGGCAGGTTTCAGAGTGATCCATGAGTGGACACTGGGCGGCGATCAAGAATATTCTGAAGTACCTGAAAAGGACTAAGGAAATGTTTCTCTTTTATGAAGTTGATGAAGAGCTCATCGTAAAGAGTTACGTTGATGCAAGCTTCGACACTGATCCGGATGACTCTAAGTCTCAAACCGGATGCGTATTTATTCTTAACGGGGGTGCGGTAAGCTGGTACAGTTCCAACCAAAGCGTCGTAGCTGATTCTACATGCGAAGCGGAGTACATAGTTGCCTCAGAGGTGGCTAAGGGAGGTGTCTGGATGAAGCAGTTCATGTAAGATCTTGGAGTAGTGCCAACTGCACTGGACCCAATCAATCCGTTCTATGACAACACTGGTACCATTGCTCTAGCCAAGGAACTAATGTTTCACAAGAGGACCAGATACATAAAGCGACGCTTCAATGCCATCCGCGATTACATAAAGGAGGAGGACATAAATATTTGCAAAGTGCACGTGGATCTAAATGTTGCAGATCCGCTGACTAAGCCTCTTCCACGAGCAAAGCATGATCAACACCAGAACTGTATGAGTGTTAGATTCACTACGTTCTAAATCACATAGAGATGTGAAGCTAGAATATTGACGCAAGTGGGAAACTATTGGAAATATGCCCTAGAGGCAATAATAAAATAGTTATTATTATATTTCCTGTTTCAAGATAATTGTTTATTATCCATGCTATAATTGTATTGAATGGAAACATAAATGCATGTGTGGATATATAGACAAAACAATGTCCCTAGTGAGCCTCAAGTTAACTAACTTGTTGATCAAGGATGGTTAAGGTTTCCTAGCCATAGACAAGCATTGTCACTTGATGATGGGATCACATCATTAGGAGAATGATATGATGGAAAAGACCCAAACTATAAACGTAGCATATGATCGTGTCAGTTTGTTGCTACGGTTTTCTGCATGTCAATGTATTTGTTCCTATGACCATGAGATCATGCAACTCCCGGACACCAGAGGAATATCTTGTGTGTATCAAACATCGCAACGTTACTTGGTGACTATAAAGGTGCTCCACAGGTATCTCAGAAGGTGTTTGTTGGGTTGGCATGGATCAAGACTGGGATTTGTCACTCTGTGTGACGGTGAGGTATCTTGGGGCCCACTCGATAATACAACATCACAATAAGCCTTGCAAGCAATGTGACTAAGGAGTTGGTCATGGGATCTTGTATTATGGAACGAGTAAAGAGACTTGCAGTAACGAGATTGAACTAGGTATAGAGATACCGACAATCGAATCTCGGGCAAGTAACATACTCAAGGACAAAGGGAACTGCATTCGGGATTAACTGAATCCTTGACATAGAGGTTCAACAGATAAAGATCTTCGTAGAATATGTAGGATCCAAGATGGAAGCCTAGGTCGCTCTATTGGATATTGACCGGAGAGTGTCTCGGTCATGTCTGCATAGTTCTCGAACCTGCATGGTCTACACACTTAAGGTTCGATTACGTTTCGATATAGTCGAGTTATAGGTGTTGGTGACCGAAGGTTGTTTGGAGTACCAGATAAGATCCTAGACGTCACGAGGAGCTCTGAAAAGCTCCGTAGGTAAAGATTGATATATAGGAAGTCCTGTTTTGGTCAACGGAAAGATTTCAGGCTCATTGGTAGTGTACCGGGAGTGCCGGGAGGATGTCGGGGGACCACCGGGAGGGGTGTGACGACCCTAGGGCTTCATGGGCCAAGAGAGGAGGCAAACCAGCCCCTGGTGGGCTGGCCACAGCCACCTCTAAGGGACCATGCGGTTGGAGTGGAAAATAAGGGGAAAATACGAAAGGTGGAAAATGTTTCCAAGTGGAAGGAGAATCCTATTAGGAGTAGGATTGGAGGAGGACTCCTCCTCTCCTCCCACTTTAGCCGACCCAAAGGGGAAGCCCTAGGACCGGCGGCCTCCCTCCTCTCCTCCTATATATACTAGAGCTTTTGAGGGTTTTGATACACAACAATAATCAGCCACGTGATGCCCTTTCTCTAGATTTGTTTCTCCTATAGTCTAGTTTTCAGCGGTGCTTAGGCGAAGCCCTGCTAGACTAGCTCCATCACCATCGTCGTCACGTCTTCGTGCTACCGGAGAACTCATCTACCTCTCCGCCCCCTCTTGCTGGATTAAGAAGATAGAGATCATCGTCGAGTTGTACGTGTGCTGAACGCGGAGGTGTCGTTCGTTTGGCGCTAGATCGGGACGGATCGTGGGACGACAGCGATTTGGATCATGAGGAAGTTCCACTACATCAACCTCGTTTCTTAACGATTCCCGCTTAGCGTTCTACAAGGGTATGTGGATCTATCTCCCTCTCGTAGATGATTATTACCATGATAGGTCTTCGTGTGCATAGGAAAAAATTTGTTTCCCATGCGACATTCCCCAACATGTCTTTCTGTGCAGCATTCTGCATTCTTCTTCCGTGACTCCTATGGGTATTTTGTATTTCACAATTGGCTCATAAAAATCCATGAAATAAAGGATGTCTTCCATCATGGACTTCCATAATGAGTAATTGGAAGAATCAAGTTTTATCATGCCACTTGTAGTAGCGCTTTCTTCCAAAGCCATTGTGAGCAGCACTTCCAGCAACAATCAAGCAACTGGGACTAGCAACCTTCTAAGAAACCAAGGCTCTCATGCCACTTTGTTGTGAATTAGCACACAAATGCACTTGCGGTAAACTGAAAACTGCAGCGGAAACAGAGTAATCTCAGCACCACATCATGTACTAACTCAAAGATCGTTGCTTAACACGGAAGGAAACATATGTTGCAGCATATATGAAGGAGAAAATGTTAGTTGTCAGACAACACGCTCCTTAGCCAATTTTCTTGTGACAGAAGTAACTTTCTGGACAACTAGGACTAGCAACCTTCTAAGCAACCAACGCTCTCATGCCACTCTGTTGCGAATTAGCACACAAATGCACTTGTGGTAAACTGGAAACTGCAGCGGAAACAGAGTAATCTCAGCACCACATCATGTACTAACTTAAGGATCATTGCTTAACACGGAAGGAAACATATGCAGCAACATATATGGAGGAGAAAATGTTACTTGTCAGACAACACGCCCCTCAGCCAAGTGTCTTGTGGCAGAAGTAACTTTCTGGACAGCAACAATCATCAACAAAAGAGAACAGATTTTTTTCGTGGAAACCCTCAACTTGAGGGGAAAAACCACGGGCAGAAGCCACCCAAATCCTCTTCCACTATTATCAAATATGGGATACAACAAATTTCTTCTCTAGATAGCACTGTAGGGTCTCATACATATATAATATTTATGAATCTTGGATGAACACAAAAAGATTTGGGGCTCAAGAGCTAGGGCTTAAAACAATCTCACCAAAGATGGTGGAACCACAGCTTGAAGGAGACAAGGTAGTGGATCTGGATCATCACAACCTTGGGGAGGAGCTCCCTTTGCTTCTTCCTTCAATCTTTCTCTTCTTCCCTTTCTCACTTGGTTTTCTCTCTTCTTCTTCAATGGAGGCTGAACTGATTTTCGTCACACTAGGTGGTGGTTGCTGGATGGAGGGTAAAGCATCCCCATCCACTCACCTGCAAAGACCAAAATGACCCTAGGTCATATCCCTAACGGGTAGTGGGCTTTTGCACCTCTTTTGGGCTGCCTAAAGGCCTCAAGTGGTCATCTCCTCACAGCCCACATGAGGAGGATATCCCAATAGATACTACTTCTGCTACATGGAACAAGCAACAGCTAGACACCACCTTTATGCCTTTTGATGCCAAGGTCATTGTGGGTATCCCATTATGTACTATGAACATGAAAGACTTTTGGTGTTTGGCACATGAGAGAAGTGGTCAATTTTCAGTGAAGTCAACATATAATATTCTAGTTGCGACAAAGCAACGAAGGGAGGCATGGCAAAATGGATCGGCGGGATCCTCAAGCACTCGCCGGGAAGAGGGTCATGGAAAGCACTGTGGAAGACCGAGGTGCCATCGAAATTGTGTGTGAAGGTTATCGAAACAATCATTACCCATGGAGAATGTCAGGGCGCGGTGGTTTTTGCAGTTCCCCAGATTCGTGGCGAGGTGGCACCACTCCCTCTTGGAGTGTATGATTTCTAGATGCACTTGGGCCCTTGTTGACGAGGAACTAGGCTGCACCTTGGCAGCGACTACAAAGACGAGAGCTAAGAGTTGGCTCTTTAGCCTTCTTGAGTTCGCCTACTCATGATAATTTTTTACTCATGTTAGTAACCCTATGGGCGATTTGGTCATCTAGGAGAAGGGCCATCAACCAAGCAATCTTCCAATCACCACATGCGACGCAAGCATTCAGTACTCGCTTTATTGCTGATGTGGACACTATTTTGGTTGCTAAACCAAGGAGGTCCATTGTGGTGGGTGCAAATTCAAATGTTCAGAGGCTGAGGGGCCCCCAGCTAGCTACATGAAGATACATGTAGACGCTAGTGTGTGGACGAACATAGGAGGAACGACAACAGCAAATTGTTGGGATAGCTATGTAGCCTTTCTAGGCAGTTCATCTCTAGTGATTAGAGGGATATGGGACCCAACACCGCTTGAAGCCATTGCATGCCGCAAAGCAATTGCCTTGGACGAGCATCTCGATCTCCAATATTTTGTTGTCTCCTCTAATTGCAAACAAGTCAATGGCAACATTGTTAAGGGAAACCAAGCGTCCTCTAGAGTCACTACGTGAGGATTGATCTCTTGTAACACATTGATGTGTTACTATATCTTAGGTATTGTGTTACTATGGCGCGTAGTAACACATTTTTGTTGGTGTTCCTGTAGGCTATGTTACTAAGTGGTATCTATTGTAGCACATAAGAATTGTCCCTATAAGTATTTAAAGGTGTTACAATTGTATTTTTGCAACACAAGCCATATGTGTTACCGCCGGCCCTGGTAACACACTTATATAACTATAGGCACACACTTTGTAACATGCTTTTCCTGGTGTAGCAACATGGTTAGTAACACGTTGTAAGGAAAATTGCAACACAATTATTCATGATTGGCAGTAACTACACTAGGCCTTTGTAACACACTTTCATAATTCACCAACACGTTTTCTTTATGGTAGCAACAGAATAGTAACATAATTTTTTATATGTTGTAACATCTCTTGTGATGGTTGGTAGCAAACCTAGTAACACCTTTTCCTAACTATCGTAACACAACATAATCAACCCATTTTTCTGTTACAACAACTTTGTATGAAATATTGTACTAATATTTTTCCTGTAGCACTTCCTCATATTGAAATCGATAAGCATATGACACATTGTATACTATAAAAAGATCATGGATGTAAAGTAAATTTATACATGCACGAGAAAAGGGATATAAAATAAAAAATATGGTTCATGTCATTCAATAGCACTTGTAACGTGAATATATAGAAGACCCATGTTGTAGCAACAAATTACATTTCTCAACCTAGTAATATAAACTATAATATGCAAAAAAAATCCTATCACTAAAAGCGTGTGACACCCCTACTAATGTTCACCCAAATGCACCCTCCAAATCTTTCTTAAACAAATATATCATATTCGCATCTTGATTCCTCCTGAGCAGAAGCATCCGAATAAACTCAACCACTGAACCTCTCAATCTGGAAAAAATACAATGATAATTAAAATTAAGTATATCCCAAATTTAATTTAACAAAACTGAAAAAGTTAAATATTAACATACACATGCTGAAGACCAAGCAATTGTCAATCCAGAGGTGAAAGCATCGCCAACTGTTCTACAGTTTTCCCTTTCCCTTACCAAGAGCTCACATTCATCAATAGGTTGATCAACTTGCACTTCTATGAACTGGCGACCTAGCTCAACACCACCAACCAGTTGTTTTGATTTGCAACTCAAAATAGTAGCATGTGCCACATGTCTTTTGTTTGGATATGTTGAAGACTTCAGAATTACTTGTGTGCCAACCTGAAATGAGATTGAAATTATATACGAAATAATAAAAAACAACTTTATGAACACAAATACAGTATGAACACACTATCTCTTTTACCTTCATGGAAGGACCACGTTTCTGCTTACAGGAGACATGGACTAGAGACTTGTCTTGAGTGCTTTGTTTGCTTAGTCTAGTCAAATTTTCAATCATATTCTCCTTGCTCTTTCTTATCTACAAAGAAACATAAGAGGGGAAAATGATTTATCCTTACGATTATGCAATGTAAAGTTCACAATGCATTTACATCTATTGACATCATTTTATAACCTAGCGAGAGCCCAATCCATGCAATCAAATTTTAAATGCAGATAGCCACTCAGTCATCATTATACAAAATAACATGAGTCAATAATATCAATATTAGATTGTACTTGAATGAGATATCACTAGCACAACCTGATCTTTTAACTAAAAGTTTGTGAATAAGAAATCGCCATAGATAATATGTATCGAAGATGTCTCCTATCATTAGGGGTGGGCATATAACCCGAAAACCGATTTACCGAACCGATTTAACCTGGACCGAAACCGAAGTGACCGAAACCAAAATATTCGGTACAGAGCTCGGTTAGCAATTTTAAAAAACCGAATTAAGTTCGGGGATTTCTGTACGTAGCCTTGGTCCCCCGAACTAACCGAAGCACCGCCACCCTACCTTAAATTTATCTACTCCCGACTCCCAGCCCCACATAACCCCACATGCACAGCTTCCTCTCAAAGAAAAAACTAACTACTTGTCTCTCTCACGTTTTTTTGGAGGCACTCACGTTTGTTTGTAGGGCAGGCAATAAAAAGCTTCCAACGGGGCTAGCATTAGTACTATTCTAGTGGACAAACCCAGCCCAGTGCCTCATATTTTAATAGCAACCCCACCTATCCAGGTCGGCAGCTCCATGCACTACAGGAGGCACTCACGTTTGTTTGTAGGGCAGGCAATAAAAAGCTTCCAACGGGGCTAGCATTAGTACTATTCTAGTGGACAAACCCAGCCCAGTGCCTCATATTTTAATAGCAACCCCACCTATCCAGGTCGGCAGCTCCATGCACTACAGGAGGCACTCACGTTTGTTTGTAGGGCAAGCAATAAAAAGCTTCCAACGGGGCTAGCATTAGTACTATTCTAGTGGACAAACCCAGCCCAGTGCCTCATATTTTAATAGCAACCCTGTTCGGCAGCTCCATGCACTACACCCTGTTCGGTCCAGAACAGGCAACCGAACCTATTGTGCCAGGGACCGAACTCTCGGTTACATTAACTAGCATAGACCGATCGGTCCATGTTTTCTCAAAACCGAAAATTAGAAGACGCCGAAGCAACGAACCAAACGGTTCGGGGGAACCGAACACCCACCCTGACCTATCACTGTCTAGCAAGAAGATTACTCAAGAGGTAACCATTACCTGTACATCAGAGACATGGTTTGCTAGTGAGGATGGTTCTTGATATGAGAATTCATTGCAATCCTCGTGTTCAAGATCTGGGTGAGTTTCCTTCTGCATTTTACCATTTGAGGCATTAGTTAGTATAACTTACGAAGTGTAGTGACAAATGCACAAATTTACCATTACTGTATCTCTGGGTTTGATCACGGTGTTTTCTTCACCGGGTCCATTGGCCTGAACTCTCTGCAAAATATAAAATATGTAAAGAGATTTGAAAATGAACAAGCACATGTTGAATATATTGATAATACCTTTCTTTTATTATTATGTACTTCTGGATGAGATTCACCATTACGTACTGTTTAGGAATTTTCCTACAATTGAAATTAAACAAGTTTTAGTAAAATAATATATGAATGCAACAAAATATATATTTACCATTGTAATTTCGTTGGCCCCACGAAATCCATCATTGTTTCTTAATGCATCAATAATTTTGTCTTGCTGTTCTATGAGTTGCTTGAGCTTCGCTATTTCCTCCATGGCATCAGCCCCTCCGTCATGTGATGAACCATCTATTGTAGTCACATTGATGTTCTTGAGATAACGAGACTTTCGACCATACACTTGGTTAGGAACAGGAAGCAAACCCATGCCATGTACTTGTCGAGGCTTTTCATTCCCCAAAACTTTGTGCAAGGCATCACCTTTCCACGCAACTCTTCTGTGCTCACTTTGAGCCAACTCTGGGTGTTCAGTAATTATATTTTCCAACTCAACCTAAAACAGAAGAATAAGACATATTATACTTGTTGGATTCAGTGCTAACTTGATTGTGTAAAACTTGAATGTATATAACCTACCACAAGCTTATTTTTATCTTTGGCTTTTCTTGGTGTTCTATGAGTTGCTAAATAAACCTTCGCTCTATGTGGTTGTTTCTTTTCAGGATCCTCTTGACGCTGCAAAACCAGAAGTACATTCGTATGTAAAGAGCATGCTCTGAATATTTAGAACACATACACACACACACGCGCACGCACACGCACAAACAGAAACTCACAAGGTCCTCGGCCCAATGAGCAAAACTCTTTGTCCCTGCTGTATGACTTGTCTTCACCATTGAACGACTTGTTTTGTTCTTCTCGCTTACTGCATGTTATAATAAAAATGTAAGGTCAATGCACTACTTAACAGCAGAGCACATAGTCCAACTAAATGATTGAAAGCTTACCCTTCCTTCCCTAGACTTCCAAAATCTGACAAGTTCACACCATTGGTCGCTATCCACATATTCTGGACAAAGCTTATACAAAGATTTTCTTTTCTTGTTTGCACTAAAGAATTTTTCCTTCAGACCAGCCTTGAATCTTCTCCAATCTCGCCCGGTAGTTTTCAGTATCCACTTGTCACACTTAGCAAGGTACAAGAACTTCGTCTACATTTCAGAAAGTAATGCATGAATGTAAATAAGGTCATTACTGAATTTAAAATAGTGCCCAGACATACAAAGGAAAACAGATATGCCAGGTAATATAACTGATTTTCTTCTTGTGTCACGTTTGAGTACCTGTACACACTGAAGTATCGTTTGAGCCCCACCATCCTTCTTGACATTACGCCAGTCCTTTTTGTCAAGTGGACAATATCCCCCAAGTCTGGCTATTGTGCCAAGAAATTTCCCAAGGACTCCACCTTCGTCCCCAATAGGCTGGCCAAGATTATTACATTTTACCACTATCCGCTCACCATTTGGCATGTTCCAAACAGTCGGCAAGGATGTTCCTCTACGCTTACCAACACCTGCCAAATTTGTTTGCAATAATACTAATTAACTGAAGGCCACAAATATTACCTTAAGTCCTTTCAAAGCATTGAGTGAGTAAGGAAAGTGAGGTTACTGATGGAATGACCAAAAACAAAGACCGGTAATAACGAAGTACATTTTAGATGTGGCATGCTTGTATTCTTAGATAAATAAGGAAAATTGTGTAAGTACATATATAGAGCTTGCTAGTTAAGTAAGTGCAATCCAACATACATTGTTGATCGTTCTTAATTAATATCATACCAGAAATATTGTCCACACGATCATCTCGAATATCAACTTGATTCCCATTATCCCCCAAATCATGTGTTTCTAACACTGAATCACGTTCCCCATCAATGTACTCAATGCGACTCTGAACGACATTCAACCTTTTTGACCTACGCACCGTTCCTGCCAATCAATTAATGCACAACAGTTGTGAATTGTAATTTCCTACAAAACTAAAGTAGTTGTTCAGCTTAAGGTTGCAATTACTTTGTGACGTCGTCGTCTTAGTTTTCACCGCTCCTTCATCAAAGACATCCTCTAATCTTATAGCCGGTCCATCAACCTCATGCTGAGGGTCTGATGGAGCAACGTCAATGTTGGCCTCCTCCCTGAACACATACAACTGAATCCTCTTCTCATTGGTATGTTCTGATATCATTTTGTTCACATGAACGTCATTATCAATGCGAACTAGATAGCCTTTTCCGCACGGGTATTTCTTCTTGTAGTACAAGAAATCATATGCCGGCGAGTAGCCAACTTCTTCAATCAATAGGACTAACTCATAAAAGGAGATATTATCTTTATCGATGAATAGTTCAAAAACTTGATGTTGTTGGTTCTCATCTTGATAGGACAAGCAAATTTTCCAGCTTTCCGCAGACATCTACAATGACATGGATGTAAGAAGTATTAGCAAAAAACCAATCAGATACTATCAGTAGCATAATTACTCCATATACTATCAGTAGTGTATCTCTCATTATAGGCTAAAATAATCAGATAGTACTCTAATAAGTAATAACAATACTAAAGTGGCAAGCTTTTGATTTTTCTGTTTTTTTTTCAATTTTTTTCACTGCTATCACCATTTACCGCCTAAGGCCATAGAAATATCTAGAGGAGCTTGCTGTTTACAGTCAACCACTCCATCCTTTATTTTCACCTAAAGGAGCTTGCTGTTCTTATTTCAGGGTAAGTCTTGAGTGCTGAACTGCTGATACATGTAAATTCTACTATTTGTGTAAACATGTTAAACAGATGATACCGACGATGAGCCAAGCATTTCAAAAATTCAACGTTTAGCTTTTTCCCCCTAAACAAAGATAAAGAAAGACTTGCATGCAACAAGAACAACAGTACTTTGTGTTGTGTACATACTCTGATTATATGCTAAACTAATCAAATAGTACTTTGATTATAAACTAATCAGATAGTTATCTGATTCAGAGCCTATCAGTATTGTATCTCTCTTATGCACAAAGGCCTCTTCTCTTATGCTTACTCTGCTTATTCCTGGTCCAACTTACCCTGGAAAGAATTTTCATGTATTCATGCAACCAGTATATGAAGAACTAATGGAGTTGTTTACGGTAGGAACTCGTACTTATGATGCATCTCGAGGTGAGATGTTTCAACTTTATGCTGTTGTGTTGTCTACTGTGAGTGACTACCCCGGGCTAGCTCTCTTTGCAGGATATAGCGTAAATGGTGAGTTTGGTTGTTTTCCATGTCGTGATGAAACATGTTCTAAACGCTTGAAATATGGGCAGAAGTACTGTTTCATGGGGCATCGTCGATTTCTGCCCCCAGATCACAAATTCCGTTTTGATGCTAGATCATTTGATGGGTTTGAAGAACATAGAGCAGCACCTACTCCTTATGCAGAAACTAGAGTTGAAGATCAAATAAAATCAATTTCAGATTTTGAGAAGTCTAAAACCTGGAAGTGTGTCAGTGGCCTATTCAATTTGCCCTATTGGGACTTCAATTTACTTCGTCACAATCTTGATATCATGCATATTGAGAAGAACGTATGTGAGAACATATATGGAACACTTCTAGGGATAGAAGGTAAGACCAAAGATAATTTAAAGGCACGACAAGACCTAGAACATATGAACATTAAACGAGAGTTACATCCACAAAAAAAACCTAATGATAAGTATTATCTCCCACCTGCTTCCTTTAACCTATCTAAAGAAGGGAAGCAACAATTTTGTAAAGTCCTTCATGGTGCAAGGGGTCCGAATGGGTTTTCAGGAAACATCTCAAGATGTGCAAATGTTGTTCAAGGGAGAATCTCAGGCCTTAAAAGTCATGATTTTCATATACTAATGCAACATTTCCTGCCACTTGCTATCCGAGGTCTACTCCCAGATTGTGTCACATCTGTGTTGTTTGACTTGTGTGGGTATTTTAGAGAAGTGAGTGCAAAATTCCTATACATCAGCGAGCTTGAGAAGTTGGAGGAGCGAATCATAATGACATTATGTCATATGGAGATGATATTTCCGCTAGGTTTTTTCACTGTTATGGTGCATTTGGTTATGCATCTAGCAACAGAGGCAAAAGTAGGTGGCCCAGTGTGCTACCGTTCGATGTGGTTTGTGGAAAGGTATGCTAGCTTCTTATATAAATATGGGGATGCATTACATATCGTTGTAGGAAAAGATTATTCAATAATTTTCTTCTTTCTTCTCTTTGTGTTTATGTAGGTATATAGGTAAGTTGAAGTCGAATGTCCGTAACAGAGCTCATCCTGAAGGATCTATCGGCGAAGCATTTTTGGCAGATGAGTGCATGACATTTTGTTCAAGATATATTATCGGTTTTGAGACTAAGCATAACTTGGCTTCGAGGAACGAAGATGACGAGGAGTGGGTTGGGAATCATGATATTGCACATGGATCAAGATTATTTCCTCATTCTGGCAATCCACTTGGAAGGCCTAGGAATTATGTTCTGAGCAGTGTGGCTAAAGTACAGGCACATAGATATGTCTTGTTCAATTGCTCCGATGTGAACTCATACCTTAGGTAATATCTTATGCTTATAAATTGTCTTAGTTACCCTTTCCCCTACTTTACCTCTATTTGTTAACTACTTTGCAGAGCTCATGCTGATGAGATAACTAATGGACGCAATTTAAACCTTGATGTTGTTGAGAGGATTCAAAACGATAAGTTCCACGAATGGTTCCAAGCTCATGTAAGTGTCATATTCTGCATATACTATACGCACATCACTACATTTAGTTTTAATCAAATTCTAAATATTCAGATAAAGAAATTGGAGAAGGAAAATGGCGTCCATAGTATTGAAAAGGATATTAGATTGTTGGCCCGGGGCCCAGTTAATGCAGCCAAAAGATATTGCGCTTTCAACTCCCGAGGCTACCATTTTAGGCCTAAACGCTTGGATAAAGAGACACAAAATAATGGAGTCATGGTAACTGCAGAAACATCTCGTTATGATTCAGCACGCGATGCTAATGCAGTTTTACAGGATGTGACGTACTATGGGAGGGTAATTGATATTGTCGAGCTAAATTACTCTGGACAGTTTTCAGTGGTGTTGTTTAGATGTGAATGGGTTAATGTGTTCTGAGAAAAAGGAATGAAAAAAGACAAGTACGGTTACACACTTGTCAATTTCTCACATCAAATACACAAAGGAGAAAAGATTGAGCATGAGCCTTTTATTTTCCCTAACCAGGCGAATCAAGTGTTCTGTGTGAAAGATGAATTGAATCCAGGTTGGTTTGTGGTAATGAAGTTGCCAAAGCCTAGAGATGTATATGACTTAGGTAACTTGGAATGGGAAGAGGAGACAGAAAACCAGCCATTTCATGTTTCACAGCTTGGAGAGATTTTGAAAAGAAAGAACAATGACCAACACTGGGTTAGAACAGACGTTGAGGGGACAATAGTGGATGCTACTAGTGCTTCGAGCATCGAAGAATAGTTGAGGTTAGTAGCAACAAGGTATGCACTATGTTCAGGTAATATAGTTATGCTTTCCGAATATGCTCTTGTATTTTTTGTCATAAAGATGACGTGTATATTATTTTCTCCTAGAAATGTCCTTGTATGAAAGTAATAGTATGACTGTTTGAACTTCTGATCAACCCATTCATAAATTAATGAATTATGTTAATGTTTCTAAATATGTGGCTTTGAACAGTGCACTCATATAGGTTGATCCATATTTCATTTGTAACACAAAATTTGAGATGTGATTGTTACCTCTTATAAAATGTATTGTTCAGTCTTGATGTTCTTCAATTATGTTTTGTGCATTCTTTATTTAATTTTGGGTTGACGCTTTCATGTTTGATATGAAATTTTAGCGATAAAAGTAGCAGAAAGTGTTTTTTTTATTTTCTTGTTCATGTTTTTGTTGCATGCTACAGGTTTCGACTACATGCTACATGGAGGCATAGAGGGGGTGGTGGCATGTGTGCTTTGTGTTGGTACAGAACTGCTTGGTGGCTTCGTGCAGAGTAGCTAACAAACTTGCTTGACGATATACTAATGTGTGAGACTATGTGTTGGTCAAAACTTAGTGTACTCTTATATTTATGCTTGATAATTTGGTTCGCTATGACAGCACGTGCTTATCTGGAACTTCATTTTGTACTTTAATCAACAACAGTTCATAATTGAGATACACGCAACTTGTTTGGAAATTTATTTTGTACTTTGGTTCATAGTTCAATATTGGTATACTCTTGTAGTGTTCAAAAATCCTGTTTTCAATCACAGGTTGCCATTTTTGTTAAAGTCTGAATTTGTCCTGAAGCAGTGTGAATGTTTTAGTTTCTCTACATATAGTTCTCTTGCTGATGATTTCATTAGATGGTTAAAAGTTTGCACTCTCATGTGCCAAGATAAAAGTTCAACGTGGAATGAAGTCTCATTTACTAAGTTAAAAGTTCAAAGTTCTTCCAATGACACTCAGCTTTCTTATATTTTTTTCCTTGTTTTACCCATGATTATGGATTAAGGTAGTCCAACTAATAAAAAAAGTCACAGATATAACATGTCAACGTACAATATCTTTTATCAAAAACACTTCCTAATTACAAGACATCAACATACTTTTATGCTTTATAAGAGAATAAACGGATCAATAAAATCGTCAAAGCATATTATTATTAATTAAGTCCAGAATTACTTAAAAGAAGCTAGCACACCTTTTAATTTTAGCAAATTTTGAAAGCACAAAACATTATTTTTTAGAATATCCAAAAGAGTTGCACGTCTTTTATATTAAGATGAGAATGTTCTTTTACAAGATTACAAACACATTATCTCTCTCTCCCTCCCTCCCTCTCTCTTAGCTAGTCTTAGAAAAAGGGTCGTATGTATGCACATACATGGAAATAATCTTATTTTAGTAGAATTACATACATGAAAAAAACATTTTTTTATTTAAGTCGTGCCTTCTATGGGATTTCGTATCTAGGCTATGCTAATGTTTTTATCCTAATATATTCGGTCCTTAAGCAAACACATGTCTCCTAAACTTTTGTGTAGCTAGCATGTGAATGACGCAGGCCCATAACTATTAACCCAGAGGTCGTGTGCTATGATGGAATCGACCTGAGAATTGATCGCATGTATGTTGCAACAATTATTTTCATGACAACAAAGAAGAACTATATTCAATGTTTACTACGTTGGTAACATTTACCTAGGTAGCTCACATGTGATACAAACTTGTAACACAATATCACATCTCATATATGTGTTACATTTTTGTAACACTCTCTCGACCGACATAAATAATGTGTTACAACATCGTAACACATTCGACGCATGAGGAATATGTGTTACAACTTTGTAACACTTCCCATAGAATGTGTTACAACTTAGTTGTGGACACAAATGTTGTGTTACAGCGCTTTTATGCAGTAACATATTTTTTCTTGTGTTACTGGGATGTGTTACCAAAGCTAATTCCTGTAGTAGTGAGTAGTACCATATTCTCTTGTAACTTTATTTTCAAAAGTCATGCAGTTAACTTTGAAGCTCATAGGTTAGCTAAATTTTCTTTGCCTTTAGCATTGGGTCGTCATGTATGGCTTAGCCAGCCACATGAACAAGTTTGTATCCCACCATTGTGGAATTGGAGTAGTAAAGTGTCTTAGCTAAAGCGTGAAGCATACTCAAAAAGAAAAGAAAAAAAGATGAAGTGTAAAGTTGGCTGGAGAAGCTGGATTTTCATATTTTGAGAAGTTTGGAGAGGTTCAGAACACATGCTAACATAGAAATTCAGGGTACATTTGGTTATCGCGGTTCCCTCACGGATCCTGATATTTGATGACCCAATCGCATGGCCTGATAGCCCGAAACCCTCGCCTTCCCGAGGAAGAGGTCCCATGCATATGCACCCATGGATATTTCCTCGTGTTGTCTGCCTCACACTTTGCTCGTCCACCTCCTCGTTAAACTTTGCATCCATCATGGGCTACCTCCCTTCTCCCCCCCCCCTCTATTACCACCAAATGATAATCCCCAAGGAAGACATATCTCCAGTGGAAGGAAGGGGATCCCATATTCCCATCTCTTGAAATTCCTCTATTGGGATTTTAGCACCCTGTGCTTTCACCCCCTAGCTACCAAAAAAATTCAAAGGATAAATTTTTATTCTATCGACGTTCAACACTTAGACATCCTAGAATTCCACTATATCCTAAAGAACTAGGAGGTTTACTCAACAATGAGACAACGAGCATCATAGGGATAATCACGCAATCATGGATGAATGGTCAATATAATACAAGTAGGAATCCACCTAGGGTTTTAGTATTACAAAGGGATGATGATGGTGATGTCGAAGTATCATTGGTCGGGTTGATGGTGTGGTGGTACTCCCCTCCCCCCACCCCCACCACACACACAAACCGTATGGTTATCATTTGGCCAAAAGGTATACCACCTCCATACTTAGCATGTAGGAGATGTACGTAGACGTACATCACAGGTTTGCCGGCCCCACGCGATCCGCGTCCGCCATCGACCCCCGAGCCCAGCGTGCGCACCCTAGCCACCTGTAGTCGACGACTGTCGTCGCCACACATACCACCCCCGCCCCCGTCCTAACATAGACATTCAGAGTACATTTGGTTACCGTGGTCCCCTCAAGGATCCCTTCCTTTTACCTCGGCCCGAAACCACATGGAATGTCACACTAGGAAAAATGACTCTCACATTTAACGACCCAATCGCGTGGCATGACAGTCTGAAACCCTGGCCTTCCTAGGTTGAGGTCCCATGCCTATGCTCCCATGGAAATTTCCCAATGTCGTGTGCCTCACGCTATGCTCGCCCAAGTCCTTGTTAAACTTCGTGTCCATTGTGTTTTGCCTCCCTTCTCTTCCATCCCCCTCTATTACCACTGAATGATCATCCCCAAGGAGGTCATATCTCCCGTTGAAGGAAGGGGATCCCATATTCCGATGTTCTCTTGAAATTCCTCTATTGGGATTGATGGGGTCATAGTCCTAGGGTAGGGTCATAGGCCTGCTCTAGAGGTCCTACCCAAGGACTACCCCACACAAGGGACAGGACTTTAAGTCTGCCCCGACTGAATTAAGGTATCCCCATCATCCAGTCGGTAACAGGCCATGAATCATCTAGTCGGAGACTAACATTCGGAGGACACCGGGCCTACCGACTGGATACACTCGGTACGAGTAACCTCTCTGGAGGGAAACTGCTGTACGTTTCCGGATGCATTTAATAGCATTTAGAGCAGACGTTACCTGTAACGTAAGCATTCAATCGCCATTACTCCACCCTTGAATTAGAACCGTTGTGGAGGGCAGCGCACTCTATATAAGCCGCCCTCCCCCACTGGTAAAAGGGTTAGCAAAACATTGTACTCCATATTACACTCGGTAAAAAGCTCCGAGAGCACTGAGACGTAGGGCTATTACCTCCACCGCAGAGGGGCCTGAACTCATACAACCTCGCCGTAGCTAGGACTCTGCCCATCTCATTCGTACCCTACACATCTACTATCAGGCTTATACCCACGACAGTTGGCACCCACCGTGGGGCAGGCGTCTAAGCGACTTTCAGCGAGTTTGCGACTACTTCCTTTCATCAAGTCGTCCGGTGGAGGTTCGAGCATGGGTCACCAGATCCTCTTCGGCACTCTCTCCTTCGTCGTCGATGATTCGGCGTGGCTTCGGTATGCACCTCTCGACGTCGAGGCGCTTCCACGTCGCGGTGCCACGCACTTCCGTGCCGGCGCTCGCGACGTTCTTCTTCTCCAATAGTCGGCTCCATTGCCGGTTTGCACCTTCGTCACACGCCGCAGCAGGCGATCTCGCAGTCTGCGTCTACAACGTTGGGTGCACCATGCCCGAGCGCGCCAGTTCGCGTCCTCTCAAGTGGCAGTTTTGGAGTCTGTTGTAGTTGCCCCGCGTCCCCAGTGCTCGGGCTCGGTTCCGACTAAGCTCCCATCCGAGTACGTGGGCCGCGGGCCTGCAGCAGAAGTTCACATGGCCAACACCCATGAAGATCCCCATCATCAGGCCGGTCGGAACGAGCGCGAAGTCGGTGAAGCATCCGGTGCACGCCGTCCGCCTCGCCGTTCTGCCAGTTGGCACACCCGGCAGAGCAACATAGAGTTGTTCCGCACACCTCTCCTCAACTTGGCTGCGGCAGCCAAGATCGCCGATTCCCTCCAGCCGACTGATTCAGAGGCAGGAAGAGGAATCGAGCAGATCCGTGCCCTGTTGCACACGGCGCAGCAGCAGAATTCGGCGGTCTCCCAGTCGCACAATCGGATCCATAACAGTTCCGCCCATGCAAACACGCATCGGTCGGTTCACAGCCCCGGCTCCTATCAGCACCACAGGGGAGGCAGTCGTTCCATGATCCGTGAAGATCGCCGCCGTTCACGCACCCCTCCGCGGGGTGGGCCCTATGGGTCCCGACATCATGATGATCGGCGTTCAGTCGGTGACGCTTACGACCCAAGACCCGACGCAAGAGGGCGAATCGCCCAGCGAAGAGTCGACAGGGGTCGAACTCACCGCGGTGGCCTCGATCTGGATCGTCCAAGTGGCAGCAGGACCATCATGTTCGGCCCCGAGTGTTTTAGTCGAGCCATCCGCTCGGCTGACATCCCGCCCAACTTCCGATTGGCGGCGGGAATCGGCAAATTTACGGGGGAATTCAAGCCTGAAACATGGCTAGACGACTACCGAGTGGCAGTCCAGATCGGAGGAGGGGACGACTATGTCGCTATGAAGCACCTCCCTCTGATGCTGGACGGCTCGGCACGAGCTTGGCTGAACCAGTTAGCCCCCTCAAGCATTTACAGTTGGGCAGATCTTGCCCGAGTGTTCATTAGGACCTTCGAAGGGACGTGCAAACGCCCTGCAGGCCTTGTGGAACTTCAACACTGTGTCCAGAAGCCGAATGAGCCCTTGCGCGACTTCATCCAGCGATGGACGACTCTTTACCACACGGTGGAGAGTGTCACCGAGCATCAAGCGGTTTGCGCATTCAAGGCAGGCATACGGTACAAAGAGTTGTACTTAAAGTTTGGCCGGACAGGCGACATCTCCATGAGCAAGATGATGGAGATAGCTGCTCGTTATGCAAATGGCGAGGAAGAAGACCGCATCCGGAGCGGCAAACACAAGACAGTCGGCGATACCGACGGAGGTAACACTCGGAAGCAGAAATAGAAAGTTCCACCCACACCGCAGGCAGAAGCTGCAGCTGTGACCACCGCCAAGTTCAAGGGCAAGGGGAAAGCGCAGTCCGCCCCCAAGAAGAAGCCGTTCAACAATCCCATCCTGGATCAGCCTTGTCCAATTCACACGAAGATGGACGAAGAAGGCAATCCCATATATGCAAAGCATACCACTCGGCAGTGTCGTCTCCTGATCCAGGGGTTCAGCGAGGGACAATCGAGTGAGAAGAATCCCGAGCAAGATGAGGAGGATAAGGAGGATCCGTTCCCCCAAGTCCATGCAACCCTCATGATTTTTGCTGATGTCGAAAGCAAGAGTCGCCTGAAGCTGGTGAACAGAGAGGTCAACATGGCCGTTCCGACTGCTCCCAAGTTTCTGAAATGGTCTCAGACTGCGATCACTTTTGATCAGTCGGATCATCCAACGCATGTCCCCACTCTAGGAAGACAGGCTCTGGTCGTCGACCCGGTGGTGGAAGGAGTCCGTCTGCGCAAAGTCCTCATGGACGGCGGTAGCGCACTGAACATCATGTACGCCGACACCCTCAAGGGAATGGGCATTCCGATGTCCAGACTCAGCGAGAGCAATATGCAGTTCCACGGAGTCGTCCCCGGGCGGAAGGCCAAGTCACTCGGCCAGATCGCGCTGGACGTCACTTTCGGCTCTGACAAAAACTTTCGCAAGGAGAAGCTCACATTCGAGGTGGTAGATTTCCAGAGTGCTTACCATGCAATTCTGGGCCGCCCGGCGTACGTGAGTTTCATGGCACGCCCGTGCTATGTGTACTTGAAGCTGAAGATGCCGGGCCCAAAGGGCGTTATCACCATCACCGGCAACCGCCAGCGAGCCGAGGAATGCCTGCAAGAGGGATCAAGAATCGCCGACCATCAGATGGCGGTACTCGAGCTCGACGAATACAAAAAGACAGTCGACCCTGCCGACCTGATGCGCTCGAAGAAACCAGCTTCTGAGTCCGCGTTCCAGTCGGCGGGAGAGACGAAGAAAATCAGCATCCATCCGACGGACGGGTCTGCCGCTCCGACGAACATCTCCACCACCCTCGATCCTAAATGGGAAGCCGAGCTCACCCAATTCCTCCGTGAGAACTGGGACATCTTCGCATGGAAGCCTTCTGACATGCCGGGTGTTCCCAGGGAGTTGGCTGAGCACCGACTGCATGTGGATCCCGTCGCTCGACCCGTCTGAGAGCGCATGCGTCGGTCCGCCGCGCACAAGAGGAAGGCAATTGGAGAAGAGGTGGCCAAGCTGCTGGCCGCCAACTTCATTCGCGAGGTTCACCACTCCGAGTGGCTCGCCAATGTTGTCATGGTGCCCAAGAAGGACAAGTCAATCCGAATGTGCATTGACTTCAAGCATCTCAATAAGGTCTGCCCGAAAGACCATTTTCCGCTCCCCCGCATAGATCAAATTGTCGATTCGACTGCGGGATGCGAGCGTTTGTCGTTCCTTGATGCCTACTCGGGTTATCATCAGATCCGTTTGTATGGTCCCGATGAGTTGAAAACAGCCTTCATCACCCCGTTTGGGTGCTTCTGCTACATCACTATGCCTTTTGGTCTGAAGAATGCAGGAGCTACCTTTATGCGCATGATCCAAAAATGTCTCCTCGACCAGATCGGTCACAATGTGGAGGCATATATGGATGATATCGTAGTCAAGTCACGCAAAGGTTCCGACCTGCTGACTGACTTGGCAGAAACATTCGCCAACCTTCGTAGGTACGATATCAAGATAAACCCAGCCAAATGTTCATTCGGTGTTCCCAGCGGAAAGTTACTCGGTTTCTTCGTTTCCAAACGAGGGATCGATCTTAACCCCGAAAAGATCGGGACCATCGTCCGAATGGAGAGGCCGGTCAGAATACACGATGTTCAACGGCTCACATGTTGCCTAGCGGCTTTGAGCAGGTTCATCAGTCGACTCGGCGAAAAAGCACTTCCTCTGTACCGACTCATGAAGAAGTCGGATACCTTCGAGTGGACAGACGAAGCACAAGTCGCATTCGACGACCTCAAAGTCCTACTTTCCAGCCAGCCGGTTCTTACTGCTCTGCTCAGTAAAGAGCCCCTTCTTCTATATATCGCGGCTACAAATCAAGTCGTTAGTACTGTTCTTACAGTCGAGCGAGAGGAAGAAGGCAAAGCATACAAAGTTCAGTGGCCAGTGTACTACGTCTCCGAAGTCCTGACCCCTTCCAAGCAGAGATATCCCCATTATCAGAAACTTATCTATGGGATCTATATGACTGCAAAGAAGGTGGCCCATTATTTCCAAGACCACTCGGTATCTGTTGTTTCTGATGCTCCGTTGTCAGAAATTCTCCAGAGTCGGGACGCATCAGGCCGAGTGGCGAAGTGGGCAATGGAGATGTTGTACTGCGACATCAAGTTCGAGGCCAAGAAAGCTATTAAGTCTCAAGCCCTGGCTGACTTTATAGCAGAATGGGTAGAACAACAGCAACCGACTCACATCTACTCGGCTCATTGGACAATGTTCTTCGATGGGTCTAAGATGTTGAATGGATCCGGCGCTGGTGTTGTGATCATATCGCCAAAGGGTGACAAACTCAAGTACGTGCTTCAGATACACTTTGATTCCTCTAACAACGAGGCAGAGTATGAAGCTCTTCTCTACGGATTGCGCATGGCCATCTCACTCGGCGTCCGTCGCCTGATGGTCTACGGCCATTCGGACTTAGTGGTCAACCAAGTGATGAAAGAGTGGGACGTAAGGAACCCCACCATGACAACATACTGCAATGCAGTCAGGAAGCTGGAGAAGAAGTTTGAAGGTCTAGAAGTTCACCATGTTCCAAGACTGAAGAACTAAGCAGCTGACGAGTTGGCGAAACTCGGATCCACTCGGAGACCAGTCCCGAGTGATGTCTGCCTCGAGCACCTCCATCTTCCTTCAGTCAAAGAAGATCCCTTCACGGAAGAACCAGTACAACCCAAGAGCACAAAAGATCCGACTGAAGTCGATGTCCCTGCTGTGGTTGATCTGGTCACAGAGATTCTGGTAGTCATTCCCGATTGGACTGTGCCGATCATGGCATATATCCTGAGACAAGAACTTCCAGAAGATGAAGTCCAAGCCCGACAAATAGTTCGCAGATCGAAGGCGTTCACTGTCATTGATGGTCAATTGTATAAGGAGAGTGTTTCAGGCGTCCTCCAACGTTGCATTTCCCCAGAGGAAGGACAGTTGATCCTAGAGGATATTCACTCGGGAACCTGCGGCCATCACGCTTCTTCAAGAGCAATCGTCGCCAAGGCGTTCAGAGCTGGATTCTTCTGGTTGCAGGCCAATGAGATGGCCAAAGCTATGGTCGACCGATGTGAAGGCTGTCAGTTCTACTCCAATAAGTCCCACAAACCAACATCTGCACTAAAGACAATCCCACTTGTGTGGCCATTTGCAGTTTGGGGATTAGACACAGTCGGACCATTCAAGACAGGCTAAGGAGGCTATACACATCTGTTGGTGGCAGTCGACAAGTTTACAAAATGGATAGAAGCCAAGCCCATCAAGAAACTCGACGCCTCCACAGCCGTTAAGTTTGTCAGGGACATCATCTCCAGATTCGGAGTGCCTCACAGCATAATCACGGACAACGGGACAAACTTCGACTCGGACAGATTCAAAGGCTTTTGTATGAGTCAGGGTATCCGAGTGGATTTTGCTTCAGTGGCACATCCGCAATCCAATGGACAAGCTGAGCGTGCGAACGGACTTATCCTTCAAGGTTTGAAGCCCCGACTCTTGCGCGAGGTAGGACATGCTGCAGGTGCATGGGTCACCGAGTTACCCTCAGTGCTTTGGGCCCTCCGTACCACTCCGAACAGATCAACGGGGCGATCACCGTTCTTCCTCGTTTATGGAGCAGAAGCGGTCCTTCCGAGTGACCTGCTTCACAATGCCCCGCGAGTCGAACTCTTCTCTGAAGCCGAAGCAGAACAAGCAAGGCAAGATGGAGTCGATCTTCTGGAGGAGGAACGCAAGATGGCACTCACTCGTTCGGCAATTTACCAGCAAGATCTGCGGCGCTTTCACGCATGTCACGTCAGGAGTCGCACGTTCCAAGCTGGCGATTTGATGCTCCGAGTGGACCAGCAAAGACCACACAAGTTGGCTCCGGCCTGGGAAGGGCCTTTCATCGTTTCCAAGGTGCTGAACAACAGAGCATACAGACTCTACAATATTCAGAGGGAGACAGACGAGCCACGCGCATGGAACGGAGATCTCCTCAAGCGTTTTTATACGTGATCGTCGACTGAAGCAGTGTAACGAACAAGTTTGAAGAAATAATATATTCAGCAGATTCAGTTTTGTGCAGATTCAGAGTTCTCACACAAAACAAAAAAAACTTCCTCCGAGTGTGCACTATACGTGACACTCGGGGACTTAGCTGCGATCCTGAATCGCCTAAGTATTAACTTCCTCCGAGTGTGCACTATGCGTCACACCCGGGGACTTAGCTGTGATCCTGCATCGCCTAAGTATTAACTTCCTCCGAGTATGCACTATACGTGACACTCGGGGACTTAGTTGCGATCCTGAATCGCCTAAGTATTAACTTACTCCGAGTGTGCACTATACGTCACACTCAGAGACTTAGCTGCGATCCTGAATCGCCTAAGTGTTACCTTCCTCCGAGTGTGCACTACAGGTCACACTCGGGGACTTAGCTGCTATCCGGAATCGCCTAAGTATTAACTTCCTCCGAGTGTGCACTTTATGTCACACTCGGGGACTTAGCTGCGATCCTGAATCGCCTAAGTATTAACTTCCTCCGAGTGTGCACTATACGTCAAGCTCGGGGACTTAGCTGCGATCCTGAATCGCCTAAGTGTCACCTTCCTCCGAGTGTGCACTATAGGTCACACTCGGGGACTTAGCTGCGATCCTGCATCGCCTAAGTATTAACTTCCTCCGAGTGTGCACTATACGTCACACTCGGGGACTTAGCTGCGATCCTGAATCGCCTAAGTATTAACTTCCTCCGAGTGTGCACTATACGTCACACTCGGAGACTTAGCTGCGATCCTGAATCGCCTAAGTGTTACCTTCCTCCGAGTGTGCACTATAGGTCACACTCGGGGACTTAGCTGCGATCCTGAATCGCCTAAGTATTAACTTCCTCCGAGTGTGCACTATGCGTCACACTCGGGGACTTAGCTGCGATCCTGAATCGCCTAAGTATTAACTTCCTCCGAGTGTGCATTATACGTCACGCTCGGGGACTTAGCTGCGATTATGAATCGCCTTAGTATTAACATCCTCCGAGTGTGCACTATACGTTGCACTCAGGGACTTAGACGTGACCAAGAATCACCTAAGTCTTAATCTTCTCCGAGTATGCACTAAGTGTTGCACTCGAAACAGCATTCAAACAAAAGAATAAATGTTTTCATTCCGACAACATAAGTTCAAAAATGATAGCTGATTCGGTGCGGATCAAGCTTACCCGCACCGATTTAAAAGTACGACCGCCAACAGAAGTGGCCAGAGTATATTACAGGTAAACACTCGGCATACCGAGGATAAAGTTCGATCATGCGTCAGCTGGGCCGGCGTCAGGACTGGAGGGCTCCACATAAGTGTCCAAGTCGATTCCATCTGCGATGCGGGTAGCAGTCTCAAGGAACGTCTCCATGAAGTCTTCGAATTGAAGCTTCTTCGTGTTGGCGACCTTCAATGCTTTCAGCTTATCTTCTCGCACCTCCTTGCAATGGACTCGGACCAAATACAGCGCAACGTCAGCACCGCAACGTGCTGCCGATTTCTTCCACGATTGCACTCGGGCCGGAATCTCATCCAGTCGCGCCAACAGACTACCCATCTCCTGCCGCGACTCGTCTTTCGGCCAAAGCTCCTTCTCAATGCGGCCGAAGATTTCTCTCAATCGGCTGATGAAAGGACCCACTTTACCTACGCGGATATGCGCCCGGAGCAGATCCCGGTTGGCGTCTTCGCTGAGTGGCACATTGTCCTTCATGGACCGCTCCACAGCCGCTGCTTCAGCTTCGGCATCAGTACAAAACTCTGCATCAAACGAGCAAATAGACAGTAAAAACCGAGTGTTTGTCACACGGTACAACCACTCGACAAAGCATAAGACTTACCTGCCAGACGAGTCCTCATCTGGACAGCCCAATCGTTCACATACTTCTCCTGAGCTGTCCATCGTTTGTTCCGAACAGCCATTTGATTGTGCAGTTCGGTCCTCTGTTTCTTCAGCCTTTCCACCTCCGCCACCAACACCCTGTTTGCCTCCAGCACCTCCTCCAAAGACTTCTCTCGTACTTCCAGTGCACTCTTCATGCCGGCCATGGTGAGCATTGCAGATTCTAGTTCACCAGCGTACTGGTTCCTCTCCGCTCTCAAGGCTTCATAGGCAGTTCCCATTTCACAAGTTTTCTGCATCAAGAAACAAAGAGTAATCACCCAGTTTGTCAGTTCACAGGCTAAGTTATTAAGACCCCTGCAGACGCAAGCAGTCGACAGCGGTCTCGGGGACTACACCCAGTGGGTTCACTAAGAGTGACCCCACTGGCATGCACCTCACGCAGGTCCGCCCTGTTGAGATGCATGTTTTCCTACGCCTCAAGGGCTAATTCTACTCCACCTGCGTGCAACTTACTCTCGGTGACTCTTAACGCAAGAGCGCTCCGACTGCAATAAGTACTCGCACTCGGAACTATTGTCTACGGACACAACCAAAATAAAGACCAAATATATAAAGACAACTGTCGGTGCAAGCACTCGACAGAAGTCTCGGGGACTACACCCACTGGGTTCACTCGGAGTGAACCCATTGCAACAAAAATACCACCCAGTGGGTTACAGAAGAAAAGTGAGTACTTACTAGACTACTTACTCGGATGTTATCGCACAGCTCCAAGCTCTGCCGATACAAGGCCGCGACGGAGTCATAAGCCCTCTTCGCCTCTCCAGCCATCAGCTCCGCCTGGATCATGGCCCCCTTGGCCGCCCCCACGTGCTCCTCTGGGACACGCTGAATGCTGAATTCAGCATTCGACGAACCGGGAATAGTGGGAAGTTCATGGGGCATCCCAAGGTTCGCCCCAGTAAGTTCTTCATCCACCGGCACCGGTTCAGTCGGTGGAGGCGCTTCAGTCGGTGGAGGCGCTTCGGTCGGGGGAGCGTTGGCGGCAGGGGCGGCAGCAGGAAGAGCGGCCTCCAGGACAGGCTCTTGGACAGGCTCCACGACGGGGACAGCGCTCCCCTGGTCACCCTCGCCCAGGCAGATCGCCCGTGACAAGCCAAATCACATAACGCCTCAAAAAAGAAAAGGATGGCGCAGTCTACAGGAATAAAAAACCCGACTCTCCCACAACATACCTGGTTGAGACGAAACGACGTCGTCTGTGTCCATGGGATCGTCCCCTTGGCGGGCTGGCGAGGTCGCAGAAGTGGCAACCCTCTCGAGTGAAGTCCATTCGACTTGTAAAGCAGGAATTCGCTCGGTCAACAGAAAGAGCCGACAGCTAGATTCACTTACGTGGAGGTGACGGGGACGGCCATCCTCATCCGCGGCAGAGCCTTCCTAGGTTTGGGCCCACTCGGTTTAGGCGCCCTAGAGGACTGGCCTGCAAGTTCAGCGGCTGTGTCCCTGGCCCTCTTGGTGCCTCGAACACTCGGTACCACCGGGGCAGCAGGCTGAGCACTCGACGACGTAGGAGGGGCTGAAGGGACGGCAGGCTCATGCCGACGCTTACTCCGATGCTCTGGCCGCGGAGGTGGCGAATCCGACTCTTCATCCTCTTCCTCTTCTTCGATGTCTTCCTCCTCTAACTCCCCGCTATCGGAGACGTATTCGGCGCTCTCCACGCTCCCCTCCTGGCTGCCTTCTTCCTCCTCCTCCTCTGGATTCCCGTTCGAGACGGGGGAGGACCAGTTGGTCCACTCCTGCATGAGGTTCAGTCGGAAACATTTAGCATCACACGGAGATATAAATAACCGACTGAAATCAAGATAGTTCAATGCATTCGGCCAATGCCGCTCACCTGATTCGGTGGAGGGTTGTCCACGATGTAAGGCGCCACTCGGCGGGCTCCTTTGGGGTTCTCACAGGGACCCGTGATTTGGAGCACCCATGAGGTCACCTTCTCCTCGAGAATGCCCTCCACGTTGGTCCGAGTGGAATCCTCGGGCCCCGAGTAGTGCCACATAGCGTGGTGACGGGCCTGCAGAGGCTGGATTCGCCGACCGATGAAGACTTCCAACAGGTCAATCCCGGTGACCCCCCTCCGGACAACATCCACGAGTGCCTCGACCAAAGGCTGGATATCGTTCTTCTCAGTTTTCGAGAGGGCGAGTTGCTTGGGCAGAGCAGGACGGTCTAGACTAAATGGAGGCAGTCCAGTCGACGCGTTCGGACAGGCTATGTCCTGGCAGTAGAACCACGTCGACTGCCAGTTCCTAACCGACTCGCTCAATTGGAGAGCAGGGTAACTGCTCCGACTCTTCTTCTGAAACCCTAGACCCCCACAGAGCTGGAGGAGATGCGTCTTGTCATCCGACTGACTAAGACGCTTTATGGTTTGGGAGCGGGCGGAGAAGATGTGTTTGAATAAACCCCAATGGGGAGGGCAACCAATAAAACATTCGCACAAGACAATGAAGGCAGAAAGGTGGGCGATGGCATTCGGAGGGAAGTGATGGAGTTGAGCACCAAAATGATTCATGATACCTTTGAAGAAAGGATGCGGAGGCAGAGAGAAACCTCTATGAACATGGCTGAGGAGCAAGACGCGCTCCCCTTCCCGTGGCGCCGGCTCGACCTCGTCGTCCGCCGGCAGCCTCCAGGACTTATGCACGAGCTGGCCGTGCTCTACCAGCTCCAACAAGTCCCCCTCCATCACTGTGGAGGGGAGAAAGTCTCCCTGGATCCATCCCGCCGGCAATGGCCGCTGCCGCCTCTGAGCAGCCGCCGCCTTGCTCTTCTTCTTCCTTGCCTCCATCTTGCTGGTCTGACCTTTGGTCATGGCGGCGATGGCGAGCTCTCGAGAAAGATGGGAAGAGAAGGGTGTATGAGCGCAGGAGGTGGCGAGGAGGACGGAGCAGGCAAGAGCAGAGGATTCGGCGAGCGTAACCGAAGGGTCTCGTCGACCAGAGTTAAATAGAGCACCGACTAGGTCGCTGGCGAGCGGGCCCGAAATCTTATCTGCCCAACCAGCTGCTGCGATATCGGTGGAGGAGTTGAAGGCGCGAGGATCGAGGAGTGAGGCGCTACTCGAGCGCGCTGATGTCGCCCCCGCTAAGCGCGCGGAACCCGAAATTTGAGATCCCGGAAAATCCGCCGCTGTCAGTTGACCGGTCGCGTCAAAAGATGTCGCGAAAGCACTCGGTACCCGACAGTCTGTTTCACAAAACACATCCACTCGGACCATTAGGCAGGAGAGATAAAATGGATAGAGGCAAGCAACGCCCAAGCCAAACCCAGTCCAGTCGGATCTGAACCTCGAACACTGCTTTGACGTTTCAACCCCAATCCATTCGAGGACTAATGATGGGGTCATAGTCCTAGGGTAGGGTCATAGGCCTGCTCTAGAGGTCCTACCCAAGGACTACCCCACACAAGGGACAGGACTTTAAGTCTGCCCCGACTGAATTAAGGTATCCCCATCATCTAGTCGGTAACAGGCCATGAATCATCCAATCGGAGACTAACATTCGGAGGACACCGGGCCTACCGACTAGATACACTCGGTACGCCGTAACCTCTCTGGAGGGAAACTGTTGTACGTTTCCGGATGCATTTACTAGCATTTAGAGCAGACGTTACCTGTAACGTAAGCATTCAATCGCCATTACTCCACCCTTGAATCAGAACCGTTGTGGAGGGCAGCGCACTCTATATAAGCCGCCCTCCCCCACTGGTAAAAGGGTTAGCAAAACATTGTACTCCATATCACACTCGGTAACAAGCTCTGAGAGCACTGAGATGTAGGGCTATTACCTCCACCACATAGGGGCCTGAACTCATACAACCTCGCCGTAGCTAGGACTCTGCCCATCTCATTCGTACCCTACACATCTACTGTCAGGCTTATACCCACGACGGGGATTTTAGCATCCTGTGCTTTCTCCCCCTAGCTACCAAACAAAATTTCAAAGGAGAAATTCTTATCCTATCGACGTTCGACACCTAAACATCCTAGAATTTCTATATATCCCAAAGATCTAGGAGGTTTACTCAACACTGAGACAACGAGCATCATAGGGATAATCAGACAATCATGGATGAATGGTCAATATAATACAACTTGGAATCCACCTAGGGTTTTAGTATTACGAAGGGATGGTGATGGTGATGATGACGAAGGTAACATCAAAACCTCATTTGTCGGGTTAATGGTGTGGTGGTACTCCCCCCTCTCGCCCCTCCCCCCCCCCCCCACACACACACACAAACCGTATGGTCGTCATTTGGCCAAAAGGTATACCACTTCAATACGTGGCATGTAGGAGTTGTACGTAGACATACATCACAGGTCCGTCGGCCCCACGTGATCTGACTGCTCGTCACAATCTGCGCCCGCCCTTGACCCCGGACCCAATCACCACGCCCTAGCCACCTGCAGTCGACGACTATCGCGTTCAGTTGTCGTCGCCTCACATACCACCCTTGCCCCCATCCTAACATAGACATTCAGAGTACATTTGTTTACCGTGGTTCCCTCAGGGATCCCTTCCTTTTACCTCGGCCCGAAACCACGTGGAATGTCACACTAGGAAAATTGACTCTGACATTTAACGACCAAATCACGTGGCATGACATCCTGAAACCCTGGCCTTCCCAGGAAGAGGTCCCATGCCTATACTCCACATGGAAATTTCCCCATGTCATCTGCCTCACACTATGCTCGCCCACCTCCTTGTTAAACTTTGCGTCCATTGCATGTTGCCTCCCTTCTCTTCCCTCCCCCTTTATTACCACCAAATGATCATCCCCAAGGAGGACATCTCTCCAGTGGAAGGACGGGGATCCCATATTCCCATGTGCTCTTGAAATTCCTCTATTGGGATTTTAGCACCCTGTGCTTTCTCCCCCTAGCTACCGAACAAAATTTCAAAGGAGAACCTTTTATTCTATCAGCTTTCAACACCTAAACATCCTAGAATTCCTCTATATCCGAGAGAACTAAGGGGTTTACTCAACAGTGAGACAATGAGAATCATAGGGATAATCAGGCAATCATGGATGAATAATCAATATAATACAACTAGGAATCCACCTAGGGATTAGGTATTGCGAAGAGATGATGATGGTGAGGATGACGAAGGTAATGCCGAAGTCTGATTGGTCGGGTTGATGGCGTGGTGGTACTCCCCCCCCCCCCACACATACACACACAAACTCTATGGTCGTCATTTGTCCAAAAGCTATACCACCTCCATATGTAGCATGTAGGAGTCATACGTAGACATACATCGCCGGTTCGTCGGCCCCATGTGATCCGCCTGCTCGTCACGATCCGTGTCTGCCCTCGACCCTCGGCCCGAACGCCGCACCCTCACAATGCAGTCGACGACTATCGCCGCTGATACGTCTCCAACGTATCTATAATTTTTTATGGTTTCATGCTATTATCTTGTCAAACTTTGGATGTTTTGCATGCCTTTTATATATTTTTTGGGACGAACTTATTAACTCAGTGCAAAGCGCCAGTTCCTGTTTTTTCCATGTTTTTTACCCCTTTCAGAGGAGATTTTAAAACGGAGTTCAAACGGAATAAAATCCCCAAAAAGAATTTTTCCGGAACGGAAGAAGATCAGGAGACTTGAGAGCCAAGGCAGGGGAGCCTCAGGGGCCCCACAAGCCCCCACCCCGTGGCCAGGGGGGAGGCCGCGGCCCACAGTCTTGTGGGCCCCCTGGGCACCCTTTGCCCTAGGTTTTGCGTCTATATATCCCCAAATATTCCACAAAAAATCAGGAGATCATCGAAAGTACTTTTTCGCCGCCGCAAGCTTTTGTCTCCGCAAGATCCCATCTGGGGCACGTTCTGGTGCCCTACCGGAGGGGGGATCCGGACACGGAGGGCTTCTTCATCAACACCATGACCTCTCCGATGATGTGTGAGTAGTTCACCATAGACCTACGGGTCCATAGCTAGTAACTAGATGGCTTCTTCTCTCTCTTGGATCTTCAATTCAAAGTTCTCCATGATCTTCATGGAGATCTATCCGTTGTAATCTTCTTTTGCGGAGTGTTTGTCGAGATCCGATGAATTGTGGATTTATGATCAGATTATCTATGAATCTTATTTGAGTTTCTTCTGATCTCTCTTATGCATGATTTCATATCCTTGTAATTCTCTTCGAGTTGGCGGTTTTGTTTGGTCAACTAGATCTATGATTCTTGCAATGGGAGAAGTGCTTGGTTTTGGGTTCATACCATTCGGTGACCTCACCCAATGACAGAAGGGGTAGCGAGGCACGCATCGTGTTGTTGCCATCAAGGGTAAAAAGATGGGGTTTTCATCATTGATTTGAGATTATCCCTCTACATCATGTCATCTTGCTTAAGGCATTACTCTGTTCGTCATGAACTCAATACACTAGATGCATGCTGGATAGCGGTCGATGTCTGGAGTAATAGTAGTAGATGCAGAAAGTATTTGTCTACTTGTCTCGGACGTGATGCCTATATGTATGATCATTGCCTTAGA